>NC_082360.1:10603928-10903928 GCF_027477595.1 Haemorhous mexicanus | reverse complement strand
TTGGGGGTTGCGGGGCTCCTGGTAGCGGCCGGGGCACCGGGGGCGCGGCGTTCGGGGGGTTCGGGGCCTGCGGCGGCTCCGGGGCTGCCGGGCCGGGGGGTTCGGGGGTCCTGGGGCGAGCCAGCGGCTCAGGGATGTGCGGGGTGCGGGGGTCCTGGGGCTGGCCCGGGGGGCTCGGGTTTGGGGAGCTCTGGGGTCCGGGGGCTCTGAGTTCGGGGGTCCTGGCACCGGCTGGAGCTCCCGGTTTGGGGGTTCGGGGGTCCCGGGACCGGGCCCGCGGTTGGAGGCCCCGGGGGTGCCGGTGAAGGCTTGGGAAGGGGGATTTGGATGCTCCTGGGTGGGCTGTAGGACCCCCTGCAGGAAGGGGGAATCATCCCGGGGGTGTTTGAGCCGGGCAGGGGCTGGGAAGAGCCTTGGGACGAGGCTGGGAGAGCCTTTGGAGCTACCAATGTGTGTGTATATTTCATAAATATTCCATATAAACCTATCAATGCCTGTATATTTCATAAATATTCACATAGAATCCTATCAATGCCTGTATATTCCATTTATTTACACATAAACGTATCCATGCAGGCGTGTGGCATAAATTCATTAATCTGGATTTCCAGCCTGGCTGGATTTCCGTGGCACTGCTGCTCCCTGGGCCGTTCCCAGTGCTCATTGCCTATCCCTCGGGGTCGGTTGCCCATCCCCCGGGGTCGGTTGCCCATCCCCCGGGGTTTGCTGCCCTTTTCCCCTTCCCCGAGGTGCCAGGAGCAGGTGCTCTGAGGTTTTCACCTCCCACACCAGGAAAAGCGGGCTGGGGGCACAGAAAGGGGTCTGGGCGAGCTGTGACCCCCAATCCTGCTGGGGCTCTGCTCCAAGTGGGTCCCATGAGCTCGGCTTTACTTGCAAAGCCTGGCCTAAGGGGGTAAGGGGGGGATGGTTGGGCTGGCTGTGGGCCCTGTGGTGCAGAGGGGTTGGGCTGGGCTTTGGGGGTCTCTGGGGTTCTCTGGCTGCTCTCCCAAGGCTGCTCCTCTCCCCTAGGCCAGCATGATCCCGGGGCTGGGCCCGGGGCTGCAGGCGCTGCTGGGGACGCTGCTCACCTGGGGGCTGACAGCAGCTGGCTCAGCGCTGGTGTTCGTCTTCTCCAGCGGCCAGGTGAGCCCTGGATCCCACAGATCCCACAGGATCCCAACCCTGGGGCAGCCCCTGAGCCCCTGGGATCAGCCCCTGGGCCCTGGATCCCCCAGATCCCACAGGATCCCAACCCTGGGGCAGCCCCTGTGCCCCTGGGATCAGCCCCTGGGCCCTGGATCCCCCAGATCCCACAGGATCCCAACCCTGGGGCAGCCCCTGAGCCCCTGGGATCCCACAGGTTATCCAAGGGCAGGTGAGCCTGGGGCAGCCAATCCCTCAGGATCCTGCCCCTGAGCCCTTAGGGGCAGCCCCTGGGATCCCACAGATCCCAGTCCAGGGGCAGGTGAGCCCTGGCACCCCCCAGGATCTGGGCTGTGCCCTGCTCCTGCCTGCTCCCAGCTCTGAGGGGCAAGAAGAGGAAGAATCCAGCTCCTTTCCCAAGCCCAGGAGGGGAAGGAAATCAAATTGCTGAGCCTGGAGTGTGCCCCTGGGGCTCTGCGTGGGAGCTGCAGCTCCCCTGCCTCTAACCTGCTTCTGCTGCCACGTTTCCAGGGCAGGATTTGGGTCAGTCCCTGCTCAGAAGGAGCGAACCAGGGAGCTCGAAGTCATCCTGGATCCAAAATTAGAGCCCCCCTGGCCGGGGTGCTCCAGATTGCCCAGATGGATTTATTATTTATGCCTCAGTCTTGTGATGCTTTCTTCAGGAGCTGCCTGCTGAGGGAGGCTCCCTTTGGAGGAGCACTTGGGTTCTTTCCTTGGGCAGGGGGTGAGAACCTGCCCTGGGAGGGACAGGGACCCCCCCACTGTCCCAGGGTGCCCAAACCCCAATGCCAGCCTGGCCCTGGGCACTGCCAGGGCTCCAGGGGCACCCAGGGCAGCTCTGGGCACCCCATCCTCCTGTCCCAGGGCACAATTCCTGCCCAAATCCCCCCCAGGCCCATCCCCTGCTGTGCAGAGCCCCTCTCCAGCCCTGGGGCAGAGCCCTCCCACGAGCTCAGGGGGTTTTGTGTTTGCTTTTATTTCCAGAGGCGGATCCTGGATGGCAGCCTGGGCTTTGCTGCAGGGGTGAGTGCAGCCTCCTCCTCCTCCTCCTCCTCCCCCTCCCCCATGCTCTCTGCAGCCCCTCCACGCTTGGTTTGGTTCTCCACTCCAGTTCCAATCCCTTGGATGATTCCCTGAGGGCAGGGAAGGGCTCGGGCTGTTCCTGCTGAGGGTGGAGGTGGCACCAGGACGGGCACCCGAGGTGCCCACGCTGCCCTTGGCTCTCTGCAGTTCCACCCCCCTTTCCTGGGGGCTCTGGGGTGGGCTGGGGGCTCTGTGCCCGGCTGCCTTGGTGCTCTAAACCCTCAGGAGGAGGGGGAAGAGAGAGCTGCAGCTCTCCTGGAGGCTGAGTGTGAAATGTGGGGCTCCTGGCAGCTTCTCCTGGAGGAGAACCTGGAGCTGTGGGATTTGGGAATGCTGCAGGGCCTGGGCAGTGTGGGGCTGGCACTGCCCAGGTGCTGGGGCACCTGGGGCCACACCCACACTCATTAATCCCCTTTGTTTCCCTCATTAATTATCGAGTCCAGCTGCTCAACCCCACCCTGCAGGTGCTGGAGGGCACCTGGGACGTGCTCTGGGGGTGCTGGGCTCACCTGGGCTCTGCCACGTGCCCCTGGGTGTGTCCTGGTGGCACCTGGGCTCTGCCACGTGCCCCTGGCTGTGTCCTGGTGGCACCTGGCTGTGTCCTGCTGGCACCTGGGTGCCGTGGTGGGTGACAGGGGCTGGCTGTGCTCCCTGCAAGGTGGGGATTGTCCCCCTTGGTGGCTGTAGGGGGTCCCTGGGCTGGCATTTCTGCAGGAACCCCACCAGGACGAGGAGCTGCTGTCCTGGCTGAGGCCACCAGGTCACCCTGGCAGCAGCTGAGTCAGCCCTGCCTGGCCCAGGTGTGGCTCAGGGAGCAGAACTCCTGCAAACATTTGCTTTGCCCTCAGCTCTCCCAGCTGGCAGGGCTCGGAGCAGGAGGGGGAATTGTGCCTGGGGTGCCTGGAGGGGCCAGGGGACACTGGGGACACGGGGGCTAGGCAGCCCTGGGGACACCAGGGTCCCCCTGAGTTTGGATTTTCCCAGCTGGGCAGTGTTTCCATTCCTTGGCCAAGAGCTGGGTCTCCATATTTTCCCTGCCTCAGAAGGGTTTCACAGCACAAGGAACCTTTCCCTGTCCTCCCTTTGTTCATTCCTTCCTTTCCCTCTCCCTCTTTTTTCCCTTCCTTCCCTTCCCCCCTTTTTTCCTTCCTCTTTCTCTCCCCCTATTTTTCCTCCTTTCCTTCCTAAATTCCTTCCTAAATTCCTTCCTTCCTAAATTCCTGAATTCCTTCCTTCCCTCTTTTCCCCCCTTGGCCTCCAGGACCCTGCAGATGCTCCAGCTGCTCTGGGGGTGCTGGGATGGATAACTTGAACTGGGATGTACTGGGAGCATCCTGCCAGCTGGAGCTGCCCCTGCTGGTGGCACAGGTGTCACAGATGTCACCTGGGCTGGGGAGGGCCCAGAGCAGCCCAGCTCCCTGCAGCCCTGCCCCAGTTCCCTCCCTGGAGTCCCAGCTGATCCCAGTTCTGCATGCAGGAGCAGGAGGTTCTGTGTTTCTGTGTTTCCATAGAGACAAAGCTGTGCTTGCTGGGGCATCTGATGGGGAATTCTGCCTTTTCTCTGAAATCTTGACATCCTTCAGTGAGATTTTTTATTTATTTGTATTTTTTTCCCCCCAGCTGTTCTCTGTGGTGCTGCAGGGCTGGGCTCAGACCCCAGGAGCAAACACCTGCAGCCCCTTCCCTGCCACCTTTCCTCTGCCTGGGCTGCACTTGGGCTTTGCCCTGTCCCAGGTGGAGCAGGAAATCATGCTCAGCCCTCCCCAGGCACTCTGGGATCAAATATTCCCTTCAAACAGCACCAGGAGCTCCCTCAGCTCTGCTGGGGCTGCTTCATGGAGCTTGCACGAAGCCAAGTGGAAAAGTTTGGCAAGGAAAGTGCCCTGCCAATGCCTTCATCTTCCACCTGCTTTTCCAGGATTTCCTGCTCCCCGGTGTCCCTTGGTGTCCCCAGTCCCATCCCAGGGATCCCACAGGAGGGGACCCAGGCCCTCCTCTTCAATCAGGAGTTAATTGCAGCCCAGCAGGGTGGGTGGGCTCAGCCCAGCCCTGGCTCTGTTTATTCTGAATTTTAACTTAAAATGAGGCTCCAGAGCCACGGGGACACTGCTGGATCCCTGGATTGGGGGCTGAGGAGAAGCCCAGAATTTGGGGGATCCCTGCACTGAATCCCTGGGGGAGAAGGTGCCAGCCCTGGGAGAGGTTTGGGTTCAATCCTGCTGGGTTTGGAGGGATTCCCACCAGAGGGAGGGCACAGATCTGGGGTCACTGCTTGAGTTTTGTCCCCTGTCCCACTGCTGGAGCCCAGGGCAGGCTTTGGGGTCCCTGAGGCTTTGGGGCTCCCCCAGTGATGATCTGGGGTCCCTGAGGCTTTGGGGCTCCCCCAGTGATGATCTGGGGTCCCTGAGGCTTTGGGGCTCCCCCAGTGATGATCTGAGGTCCCTGAGGCTTTGGGGTCCCTGAGGCTTTGGGGTCCCCCAGTGATGATCTGGGGTCCCTGAGGCTTTGGGGTCCCCCAGCTGCCTCCTGCCTGCTCAGTGTTTTCCCAGTCCTGCTGCATTTATGGCATTGCTGCATCTTGGGAGCACAAATGCTGTGAAAATGCCCCAGATCCCCCCTGGGTCCCTGGCTCAGTGAGGCTGGAGGGAGGGGAAGGTGGGGAAAATCCTCAGTGTCCCTGTGCTCCTAGGTTTGTTGATCCAGGGGGATTTTCCTCTTTTATTCCTGCCTGGGCTGGCTTGGGGACACTTGGGGTGTCTGTCCCAGGGCTTTGGGCTCAGTATGAGTTTTGGGTTGTTGGCAGGCCAGCTCTGACCCTGCCCTGGGTGGGCAGGAGCTCCAGGAGATCCTAAATCCCTGAATCCCACCCCGAGCTGAGGACGAGCTGCCGAGGGACTCCCTCGCACCTTGGGGTGTTGTAAATCCCTGACAAAGCCTCCCAGCAGCTGGGCTTACCAGAATAAATGGGATAAATGCCTTTTCCTGCAGCTGGGGCTGGCTCAGAGCTGTGTCAGAGCCCTGAGCTGTGGGATCCTGCAGGAGCTGGGGGCTGAGCTCTGCCAGGGCTCTGTTTGCCGTGGGGAAACGAGATCCTCACGTGAGCTGACAGCAGCGTTCTCCAGAGCCTCTCCCTGTGCTTCCACGCTGGGCTGTGTGGTTGTTTTTTAAAGGAGGTGGCATTTGAAATATGAGGTTTGACAGCCCTGCTTAAGCCTGACATGACAAGCCTGGTTCCTCTTACTCACAGCAGCTGGGATTCACACAACCCCCAGGGACTGGTGTCTGCAGCAGAGGCAGCTCTGCCTCCCTGCTCGCCAGGGTGCCAGAGCCTGCTCGGAGCCCCTGAGCTGGCAGCAGCTCCTCTGGAGGGGCTGGGAGCTGCAGGAGAGGAGCTTGGGGTGCAAACTGGGGAGGAGTTCTGTGGGGAGGTGTTGGGGCACTGCCAGGAGGTTTGGGGTGGAAACAGGGGAGGAATTCTGTGGGAAGCTCTTGGGACACTGGCAGGAGCTTTGGGGTGGAAATTGGGAAGGAATTCTGTGGGAAGCTCTTGGGACACTGGCAGGAGGTTTGGGGTGGAAACTGGGGAGGAATTTCCAGTGAGGGAGCACCCTGATACAGTGGAAGGTCTCTGCCCATGGCAGGGGGTGGAATGAGATGGGCTTTAAGGTCCCATCTAACCTAAACCATCTGTGATTCTAAGATAATTGACATAAAATTGGCAGGATTTTTATGGGATCACTGGCAGGAGGTTTGGGGTGGAAATTGGGGAGGAATTCTCTGGGAAACTCTTGGGACACTAGCAGGAGCTTTGGGAGCTGGGAAGGAATTCCCAGTTGGGGTGTTGGGGCACTGGCAGGAGCTTTGGGAGCTGGGAAGGAATTCCCAGTTGGGGTGTTGGGGCACTGGCAGGAGGTTTGGGAGTTGGGAAGGAATTCCCCCTGAGGCTGTTGGGGCACTGGCACAGGGTGCCCAGAGCAGCTGTGGCTGCCCCTGGCAGTGCCCAAGGCCAGCTTGGACAGGGCTGGGAGCAGCCTGGGGCAGTGGAATGTGTCCCTGCCATGGTGGCACTGCATGAGCTTTGAGGTTTTTTCCAGCCCAAACTGAGCATCCTGCCAAGGGAATTTCCTGGGGCAGAGCTGGGCTCACCTTTCCCCAGCATCCTCCTGCTGCAGCCTCTGGGCTCTGCTCCTTCCCTGCATCCTGCACCCATTCCTGGGATCTCACTGCTCCCCTTCTGTCCCCAGGTGATGCTGGCAGCCTCCTACTGGTCCCTGCTGGCCCCAGCCATCGAGCTGGCCCAGGAATCCGGGACCTTTGGGGCCTTCTCCTTCTTCCCAGTGGCTGCTGGCTTTGCCCTGGGGGCAGCGTTCGTGTATGGGGCCGACCTGCTGCTGCCAGAGCTGGTGAGTGGGGCTGGGAGGGGGCTGGGGGTCAGCCCAGGGCTGGGGAGGGGGGCTGGGGGGTCATCCCAGTCCTGGTCAGTGGGAATTCCCAGTTTGGGAGCTCCTCCCAGTATTGGTCAGTGGGAATTCCCAATTTGGGAGCTCCTCCCAGTATTGGTCAGTGGGAATTCCCAGTTTGGGAGCTCCTCCCAGTGCTGTCAGAGGGAATTCCCAGTTTGGGAGCTCCTCCCAGTATTGGTCAGAGGGAATTCCCAGTTTGGGAGCTCCTCCCAGTGCTGTCAGAGGGAATTCCCAGTTTGGGAGCTCATCCCAGTCCTGGTCAGTGGGAATTCCCAGTTTGGGAGCTCCTCCCAGTGCTGTCAGAGGGAATTCCCAGTTTGGGAGCTCCTCCCAGTATTGGTCAGAGGGAATTCCCAGTTTGGGAGCTCCTCCCAGTGCTGTCAGAGGGAATTCCCGGCTGGGGGGTTCCTGCCCTTCCTGCAGCTGCAGGGAGGAGCAGCTGGTAGCTGGGCAGGGGTGGATTCTCTCCCAGATTTAATGAGTTTGTGATTTCCCTGAGCCCTGGCTGGCTCTGCTGTGCTGGATGAAGCTTCAGACTCGCTGAGCTCTGGGTTTTTTGTTGTTTTTTTTTTTTTTAATCTTGCTGTTTTCCCCCCTTCCCAGTGGTGCTTTTGTTCTTTCTGCTGGCAGCACTCCTCGCTCAGCTCAGGTGTGACCTGGTGTCCCAGCCCAGGGGCTGCACCTCAGAGCTGCCAGCCCTGGCAGTGCTGCTCACTGCAGGCAGGCAGCCTGAGCCTGCTGCTAAAAACACAAATAAATGGGGAGCTGGTGGATTTCTGCAGCTGGCAGCACCAGTGGTGCAGCCAGGGAGATTTCCACACACTGCCAAGGAGATCCCTCAGGTTTCATACTGAGTTCAGTGGGATTTTATTGGCCTGAGGTTGTGAGGAAGGAGTGGGGGGTTTTTAGGAGTCTGTAGCACCAGCCTTCCCCTTCCCCTGGTGTTTGGGGAGGGGTCACAGCTCCAGTCAGCTGGGAGGAGAATTGCTGGGCCTTGTGGGGTCACTCTGTCCTGGTTTGGACAGCCAGGTGTGTGCTGAGGCAGGCAGGAGAAAATGGAAACTTCTTCCTTCCATTTCCTCTGACATGGAAAGTGTAAACTCCCTCGATCCCTTCCTCAATTCCTTCCTTCCTTCCTCGATTCCTTCCTCCCTCGATCCCTTCCTCCCTCCCTCCATCCCTCCCTCCCTCAGTTCCCCAGGAAGGGTTAAGCTCCCGGCAGCTGGAGTCCTTCCATTCCTCCCCAAAGGCAGATCTAATCTATCCCATCTCTATCTTTGCCTTTTCCCTGGTGTTTGCTCACCCTCCAGCCCAGGAGGAGATGCTGGTGGGCTTGGCAAAGCTCCCCAGAAGTCTGGGGGCACTCGGAGGGCACAAACAGATCCCAGGGGTTTGGAAAATGAGCTCTCCTTTGTTTCCCCAGACCTCCTGGCACGTTTAACCTGTTTTTTTCTTTAAATGAGGCTTTCATTTGGTGCTTGAGGAGGTTTTGGGTGCTGGGGGAGCCTCTGGTGCCTTTCCTAAAAAGGGTTTGGGGCTCAGCATCTTCCCTGCCAAGCCCCGAAGCCTCTGAGGGAAAGTTTACTTTAACAATTCAGTGCAGCAGGTCCCTGATGGCTCAGCAGCTATTTTGGGGCTGCTGAAAGGCAGAAGAATGCTGGAATTAAGTGTTATTATCCTCATCCTTCAGAGCTGTCGTGCAGCTCTGCTGCCTGGGCTGGGTTGTGCTCAGGGTTTGGGGTTTTACTGGGTTTGGGATGTGCTGCTTGCCCCTCCTGGGCAATCCCACCAGGGGTGCCCAGAGGGGTCCCCAGCCCTGGCTCTGGCTTTGGGCACTCCCTGGCTGCTTTTGCTGCTGGGTTTTCACCTGCAGGTGCGAGCTGGGAGCAGCAGGAGCTGGCCAGGCTGCCCAGGGCAGCATCCCCACCCCTGAGGGGTCTGAGCTCTGTGCCTGTGGCACTGGGGACATGGCTGGGGTGGCACTGGGTGTTCTCAGAGGGCTTTTCCCCCCTGAGGGATTTCAGCCCTGTCTGTGAGTCCCCAGGAGCTGTCCTGGGGGATTCCCAGGCTGTTCCCAATTCCCCAGGGCTGGTTTGGGGGTTTGGGTGCAGTGCAGCCCCCGAGGCTCCCGGAGCTCCCTGGCTCCTGCTTTTGGTGGATCAGAGCCCCTGGGCAGGCAGGAATTCCCTGCTGGGACTGGGGCAGGGAGGGAGGCAGCTGGTCCTGCTGGGGGCTGCAAACCCCCCAGAGCTGCCCCAGCCCTGCCTCAGCTCCCCTTCCCACTGCCTGGTCTGGCTGCTGCCATCATTAGCAAATAGGATAATGAGCCTTAATCAGCCTCCTTCCTCCCCCTCCAGGCTTCAGGAACAGCTGAGAGCCAGGGAGGAGCCCCAGCCCTGCCCCGTGGGGGGGTCCCAGGGGTGCTGGGGAGCAGAGAGCAGCAGGGGTTAATTAACAATCCCTGATCACCCAAGGGCTGCTGGGCCATCCCTCAGCTCCAGCAGGAGCCTGCCAATATTTGGGGTGTGAGGGATGGGCAGCCAGGGCTGCAATTCCAACCTGGAAATGCCACCTCCAGTCCATTCCAGGTTGTTTTTCCTCCCTTGTCTGCTGGCTACAGGCTTGGTGCTTTTGCTCCTGGGCACAGAGGAGATCAATGAAAGCTCCTGAGGTGGGCAGAGCATTCTCTGGGCTCCAGCCAGCAGCAGCTGGAGCCTTTTGGACCCCTCTGGGCTGGGGTTTGTTCCTTGGGTGCCAGTGCTCCCCCCTCAGAGCCAGCACAGCCCCAATTAATCTCTGGGCATTGTCCCACACTCGTTTTGGGAATGATTCAGGTTCCCCTGAGCAGGGTCAGGATGCTCCTGGTGGGAGCTGAGTCCCCTCCCCAGAGAATTTCCTTGGTGCTCCTGCCCTTTCCTGGGTGTGCAGCTCTGGGCTGGGCACTGGATGTTTCACAGTGAATTTTGGGCTGTTTTGGGCTTTGAGAGCTGGAGATCCCCTCACAATGTGCCTTCAGGGGGAATGTTTTGCCTTCTAAATCCACACAAATCCCTTGCTGGGAGGGAAAGCTGGGAGTTGTGCATGGGGGAGGCTGCAGGACCATCAGGGTGTGGCTGCACATTGTTCAAAATTACAATTTTTCCCTCGGGCCCAAACCACAGCTGGATTAGGGAGCAGCTTTTTTGGGGGGAGAGGGGCACTGGGAAGTGATTCCTGGTAAATATCTGCATTTTTAGGAGGAATTTCTTCCAGGAGAAGGTGCCAGGCATTGGGAGGAGTTGCAGTGCCCATCCCTGGAGGTGGCACTTGGAGCTCTTGGGGGCTTTTCCAGCTCAATAATTCAGGGATTTTGGGGTGGGTGGGACGGGGCAGGGCAGTCCTGGGTGCACCTGGAGGAAGCCTGGAAGCTGCTCCTGCCTCTCTCTGCTGCTCTGTGATGGGTTCCTTATCCCAGGGGAGCTGGGAGCTGCAGGCTCTGGAGCTTGAGCAGCAGCCCCGAGATTCCCCTGCTGCAGTTTCACTCCTGAGGGCCCTGCCCAGCCCCCATTCCCACTTCAATGTGCTTTTTCCTCTTCAGCTGGGACTCCCAGCCCCTGAATTACCTGCTCAGCCCCTGAATGACCTGCTCAGCCTCCTTGCTGGGGCAGGGGGAGGCTTTTCAAGGCAGGATTTTCTGCTTTGTTGAGTTCTGGAGTGTGGAGCTTTCCCTGCTGGAGGGGGAGGATGGAGCTGGGGGCTCCTGCATTCCTGCTTTGCTCAGGGCAAAGCAAACAGCAGCCCTTGTGTTTGTTTGGTTTGTGGAGCCCTGGCCCTTTTCCACAGGCCCTGGGAGGAGGGAGGGATCTGGCTCTGAGGGTGAAAAACTTTGGGTTTTTTGGGAATGTGGCAAAGCCTCCCGTTGGGAAACCTCCTTGCCTTCCATCTCCAAATAACCCAGAGTTACCTGGGCAGGGGTTTAATTAATTTATCAGTTAATAAAGGATCCGTGAGGGATTGATCCCTGGCTCCTGTCCCAGGTGGGATTTCAGCCTGAAAATCCCTGGCCACTCGTGGGATCCTGGGAAGGACTCAGAGCCCTCACAGGTTTCTGTTCCATCTTTATCCATGGAAAACCTGGCTGCTTCCCAGGGCAGCAGCTCAGTGCTTGCAATCCAGTGGGTGGCTGGATAGGTCGGGATCATTTGCCAAAAACCCCCACGAAATCCTAATGATCCTAATTTCTACCCGAGCATTTGGTGTTATTAGTGGAGGTGAAGGCTTATTTACTGCTGCAGTGCAATTTGTCAGCTGCTCTTAATTAGAATCCTCTCTCATTATGCATCAAGCATTTCATGAAAGCATTCTCTGGGAAGCCCCAGAGCTCCTGGGTTCTGAGCTGGGCTTCCCTTCCCTCCCAGCCCGGGCAGGTTGGTGGGGTGAGAAATCCCTCTGGGAAAAAGCAGGGACAGAAATCCTGGCTTCATTCTTCATCCTCCCTTCCACCAGCTCCTGCTCTCCATCGTTCCCCTCTCCAGCCTGAGCCTCCTTCCCTGCAGCAGGAGTTGCTGGGAAGGCTGCTGCTGTTCCATGGGCTCTTCCCTCCTGGTTTTTCCCTCCTCCTGGCTCTGATACTCCCTGGGCATTTCCTTTCTCCTGCTCTGATATTCCATGGGTATTTCCTTTCTCCTGCTCTGATATTCCATGGGTATTTCCTTTCTCCTGCTCTGATATTCCATGGGCATTTCCTTTCTCCTGCTCTGATATTCCATGGGCATTTCCTTTCTCCTGCTCTGATATTCCATGGGCATTTCCTTTCTCCTGCTCTGATATTCCATGGGCATTTCCTTTCTCCTGCTCTGATATTCCATGGGCATTTCCTTTCTCCTGCTCTGATATTCCATGGGCATTTCCTTTCTCCTGCTCTGATATTCCATGGGTATTTCCTTTCTCCTGCTCTGACATTGCCTGGGCTTTTCTCCCCTCCTGCTCTGATGTTCCACAGGCTTTTCCCTCCTGGCTTTTCCCTCTTCCTGGCCCTGGTATTCCCTGGGCTTTTCCCCCCTCCTGGCTCTGACATTCCCTGGGCTTTTCCCCCCTCCTGGCTCTGACATTCCCTGGGCTTTTCCGTCCTCCTGGCTCTGACATTCCCTGGGCTTTTCCCCCCTCCTGGCTCTGACATTCCCTGGGCTTTTCCCCCCTCCTGGCTCTGACATTCCCTGGGCTTTTCCCCCCTCCTGGCTCTGACATTCCCTGGGCTTTTCCCTCCTCCTGGCTCTGACATTCCCTGGGCTTTCTCCACCTCCTGGCTCTGACATTCCCTGGGCTTTTCCCCCCTCCTGGCTCTGATATATTCCATGTTTCCCCCCTCCAGGCTCAGCCTTTGCTGCCTGCATTTTGCTCCCTGTTGGTGCCTGGCTCAGGCTGCTGGAGGAGGAGCACGGAGCCATCCCTCCCTGCCCTCCCCTGACTCCTGCACCAGCCCTGTTTATCCGGGGCTCTGCTGCTCCCCCAGCCCTCCTGCCACCTCAGTTTGTGCCTGGCAGCCTGCTCGGAGCAGAACCCCCAATTAGCTCCCCCTCAGTGAAAGGCAAACCTGCCATTAAGGTGTCAGGAGGCAGCAGGGGAGGCTCTGTCACTGCTGCTGAGGGGGATCCCGGCTCTGACTCACCGGGAGCTTCTGCTGCTGTTTGTGCTCGTGGTGCCAGGTGTGAGAGGGCATTTCTTGGTGGGACTGGGCTGGTGGGTGGCAGTCCTGGTCTCTGTCAGCCTCACAAACCCTGGGGTCTCTGCTGTGACAATGCTCACAGGGGTCCCGGGATGAGGGAAGGGATGAGAATCTTGGCTCCATGTTCAGAAGGTTTGATTTATTATTTTATGATCTGTATTACATTAAAACTATACTAAAAGAACAGAAGAAAGGATTTCAGCAGAAGGCTGGCTAAGAATAGCAAAGGAATGAATAACAAAGGTTTGTCTGTGACCGAGACAGTCTGGACAGCTGGGCTGGGATTGGCCATGAATGAGAAACAACCAGGTGAGACAATCCCAGATCCACCTGCTGCATCCCACAGCAGCAGAGAATCCTTGTTTGCAGTTTGTTCCTGAGGCCTCTCAGCTTCTCAGGAGGGAAAAAATCCCAAGGAAAGGATTTTTCATGGAGCATGTCGGTGCCACTCAGCCTCCCCTGTGTGGTGAGCACGTGGTGGGGAAAATCCTCTGCTCCTTTTCTCTCTTCAGCCTGCTGCTGTGTTTTGGACAGGGCATTTTTATGGGATTTTTATTTTTTTATTGTGTTTTTCACAACCCTCTCTGGAGTGCTGAGGAGGGAGTGGCCATTTCTCCCTCACGTCTGCAGGGCTGGCTGAGCACCCAGAGGAAGCTGTGTGTTAAAATAATGCAATTAAACCCTGCTGCCTCTTCATTTGGGGGCTGATGGATGCTGGCTGAGCCCTCTGCATCCTGCCAGAGCTCCCAGAGCTGCCCTTCCCCTCTGCACAGTCCTTGCTGAGGGAATATTGGGGAGGCACGAGCTGGGAGCTGAAGGTTTGTTTGCTTTTCCCTCTCACCCTGTGAAAATCCACGTGGGAAAAGGGGTGGCACTGCTGCTGGCCAGGCTTTCATCCATGTGTGCAGAACTGCTCCTGTTGATCCCATCTGCTTATTAAAATCTCAATTAAAATCTCACTTTGTGGGGCACAGACCTCTCTGAGAGTGCAGGGGGTGTAAGGAAAATAAAATCCCCCAGAAAATGCCCCCATCGAGGCCTGGCTGTGGCTGGAACAGGCAAATCCCTTCCCAGCACACAAACTGGTTATTAAAATCTCGATTAAAATCTCACTTTGTGGGGCACAAACCTCTCTGAGGGTGCAGGGGTGTGAGGAAAATAAAAAAAAAAAAAAACCCAGGATAAAATAAAAAAAAAACCAGGATTAAAAAAAAAAAAAACAAACCAGGATAAAATAAAATCCCCCCCCCCAAGTCCTGGCTGTGGCTGGAACAGGCAAATCCCCTCCCAGCACACACAATGGTTATTAAAATCTCAATTAAAATCTCACTTTGTGGGGCACAAACCTCTCTGAGGGTGAAGGGGGGTGTGAGGAAAATAAAAAAAACCCCAGGACAAAATAAAAAAAAAACCAGGATTAAATAAAAAAAAAAAAACAGGATAAAATAAAATCCCCCCAGAAAATGCCCCTCAAGGCCTGGCTGTGGCTGGAACAGGCAAATCCCTTCCCAGCACACAAACTGGTTATTAAAATCTCGATTAAAATCTCACTTTGTGGGGCACAAACCTCTCTGAGGGTGCAGGGGTGTGAGGAAAATAAAAAAAAAAAAACCAGGATAAAATAAAAAAAAAAACCCAGGATAAAATAAAATCCCCCCAGAAAATGCCCCTCGAGGCCTGGCTGTGGCTGGAACAGCAAATCCCCTCCCAGCACAAACTGGGAGTGCTCTCCACCCTGACTGGTTTTGCTGGGCTCAGGTTCCCTGCTTGGAGCAATTATTCTGTGGAAAAAGGAATTTTGGTGCTGGTGGTTGGGTTTTTCCAGGATTGCTGCTGGGAAGGGGTTGGTGACAGGGACAGGAAGCTCAGGGATGGTTTGGGTTGGTTTTGGTGTTTGTTTGTTTGGCTGGCCCAGGGTACAAAAGGCACCCCTCCCTTGTGCTCAGAGAAATCTAAAAGAACACCCATTTTATATCGAAAATGTTCCCTTTTTTCTGGGATGTGATCCCAAATCCTTGCTTTTCCTAAAAGGATACATTAAAAAAAAATCTAAAAGAATACCCATTTTATATCAAAAATGTTCCCTTTTTTCAGGGATGTGATCCCAAATCCTTGCTTTTCCTAAAAGGATACATTAAAAAAAAAAATCTAAAAGAATACCCATTTTATATCAAAAATGTTCCCTTTTTTCAGGGATGTGATCCCAAATCCTTGCTTTTTCTAAAAGGATATATATATATATATATTTTAATCTAAAAAATACCCATTTTATATCTAAAAGGATCCCTTTTTTTCAGGGAGGTGTGATCCCCATTCCTTGCTTTGCCTAAAAGGATTATTACTGATTTTTTAATCTAAAAAAATACCCATTTTGTATCAAAAAGGATCAATTTTTTCCCATATAAAGGACACCTTTTTCCCATATAAATGACATGTTTTTCCCCATGTCAAGGACACCTTTTTCCCATATAAAGCACACCTTTTCCCATATAAAGGATCCCTTTTCCCATATAAAAGACTTATTTTCCCATATAAAGGACACCTTTTCCCCATATAAAAGACATGTTTTCCCATATAAAGGATCCCTTTTCCCATGTAAAGCACACCTTTTCCCATATAAAGGACACCTTTTCCCATATAAAGAATCCCTTTTTTCCATATAAAGGACACCTTTTCCCCATATAAAAGACATGTTTTCCCATATAAAGAATCCCTTTTCCCATATAAAGCACACCTTTTCCCATATAAAGGATCCCTTTTCCCATGTAAAGGACACTTTTCCCATATAAAGGATCCCTTTTCCTATATAAAAGAGACCTTTTTCCCATGTAAAGGATCCCTTTTCCCATGTAAAGGATCCCTTTTCCCATGTAAAGGACACTTTTCCCCACACAAAGGACACCTCTTCTCCTCCATAAAGGATTTCCCCCCTCCTTTTCCTCTCCCCCAGCCCCACACCTCACTCCACAGCACAGCAGTGCCCTGGGAGCTCCCACATCCCAGAATAGTTTTTCCTCCAAGTTCTTCCTGTGCGAGTCTCTCCCTCTCTGCACTAATCACCCCCCGCGGTTATTTCAGCCGCGCTAATTACTGCCACCAACTAATTAATGCCACTTGCCTTCCCCGCGATGTTTGGGAGGGCTGACACCAATTAAGGGCCTCCTGCAGGCTGGGGCTGGCAGGACTCAGAGCAGCCTGGGCTGGCAGCAGGGCTGAGCTCTCCTGGAGGTCACCAGCATTGTCACCAACTGTCCCCAGCCCAGCTGGGATTCCTGGAGGTCACCAGCATTGTCACACACTGTCCCCAGCCCGGGGAGGGCACCTGAGCTTCCCAAACCCAGCTGGGATTCCTGGAGGTCCCCAGCATTGTCACCAACTGTCCCCAGCCCCACAGAGGGCACCTGAGCTTCCCAAATCCAGCTGAGCTCTCCTGGAGGTCACCAGCATTGTCACCAACTGTCCCCAGCCCAGGGAGGGCACCTGAGCTTCCCAAATCCAGCTGGGATTCCCAAAGGTCACCAGCATTGTCACCAACTGTCCCCAGCCCAGGGAGGGCACCTGAGCTTCCCAAACCCAGCTGGGATTCCTGGAGGTCCCCAGCATTGTCACCAACTGTCCCCAAACCCAGCTGGGATTCCTGGAGGTCACCAGCATTGTCACCAACTGTCCCCAGCCCAGGGAGGGCACCTGAGCTTCCCAAATCCAGCTGGGATTCCTGGTGGTCACCAGCATTGTCACCAACTGTCCCCAGCCCCACAGAGGGCACCTGAGCTTCCCAAATCCAGCTGGGATTCCTGGAGGTCACCAGCATTGTCACCAACTGTCCCCAGCCCAGGGAGGGCACCTGAGCTTCCCAAATCCAGCTGGGATTCCCGGAGGTCACCAGCATTGTCACCAACTGTCCCCAGCCCCACAGAGGGCACCTGAGCTTCCCAAACCCAGCTGGGATTCCCAAAGGTCACCAGCATTGTCACACACTGTCCCCAGCCCAGGGAGGGCACCTGAGCTTCCCAAATCCAGCTGGGATTCCTGGAGGTCACCAGCATTGTCACCAACTGTCCCCAGCCCCACAGAGGGCACCTGAGCTTCCCAAACCTTCCCAAATCCAGCTGGGATTCCTGGTGGTCACCAAGATTGTCACAAATTGTCCCCAGCCCAGCTGGGATTGCCTTTGGGGTGAAAAATGCCTATTTGGTGATTGGCTTTTTGCAGCTATTCCAATGAATGTTCTGTGTGTTGTGTTGGGAAGTGATGCTGCGTTAATTCTCTTAAATAAAGTGGTGAATCTGGTTTTAGTTGTCACAAAAAGTTAAAATAGAAACTGTGCTGTGTGAGAGACTTCTGTAAAGAGAGGACTCACAGTGAGACAGCAGCCACAGGACACCTCAGTCGTTCAGAGAAAATGAATTTATTGCTCCATTATCAGGAGAAATGAATTTCTTCCTGCCTCACTGAGCCCTGGAGAGGCCTCAGGATCCAGAGGAAGGAGCTGGCACTGCCCAGACAGAATCCTGTGTGGGAATGGAATTTGTGCACCATGGATGAGCTGTGTGAATATGCAACAGGCTGTTGCATTTAAGGGTTAATCCTCTGTTCATGTCGGTCCTTTTTGGGGCTTATTTTGCCCAAATATCTGTCCACAACTCTTTGTTTTTATTGTTTTTGTGGGAAAACCACACCAGGATTTCTGCCATCCTGCTGGGTGTAGAACTCAAACCAAGAAACCACATTCCAGTTTATCCATTTTGGCTAAAAGCTAGGGCTAGTCAGAAAATAGGGTTTTCTATCTGAAATTCTGGCACATGAAAAGCAAATTAAAAACCACATCAGCTTGATTTTGTATCAGTAAAAGGACTGAATTTCAGACTTGTGGTGTTTCCCAGAAAATGGAAATGTTGAGGGTTTTTTCTGATTTCAGAAAGGGAAATTTCCTCCTTCCCTCCTGGCTCTCAGCATCCAGGATTTGCTGGAAATTTCCTCCTTCCCTTTCCTGGCTCTCAGCTCCAGGATTTGCTGGGAATCTTTTCCCCTCCTGGCTCCCAGTTCCAGGATTTGCTGGAAATTTCCTTTTTCCCTCCTGGCTCTCAGCTCCAGGATTTGCTGGGAATCTTTTTCTGTCCTGGCTCTCAGCTCCAGGATTCCATGAAAATTTCCTCCTTCCCTTTCCTGGCTCTCAGCTCCAGGGTTTGCTGGAAATTTCCTTTTTCCTTTTCCTGGCTCTCAGCATCCAGGATTCCATGGAAATTTCCTTTTTTCCCTCCTGGCTCTCAGCTCCAGGATTTGCTGGAAATTTCCTTTTCCCCTTCTGGCTCTCAGCTCCAGGATTCCATGGAAATTTCCTTTTTCCCTCCTGGCTCTCAGCTCCAGGATTTGCTGGAAATTTCCTTTTCCCCTTCTGGCTCTCAGCTCCAGGATTTACTGGAAATTTCCTCCTTCCCTTTCCTGGCTCTCAGCTCCAGGCTTTGCTGGGAATCTCCTCCTTCCCTCCTGGCTCTCCCGGTGCTGAGGGATCAATCCCAGCCCCTCAGGCTGCCGTGCAGGGTCAGTGGGGGTGAGAGCTCCCAGCTGACCTGCAGGTGTGTCATTAGCATTAACAGCCGCGCTCAGACTCGTTATGCAAATGAGGGGAGAGGAGCCGATTGAGTTATTCATCTTTAACCTTTGCTTTGGGTCCCCGTGACCCCCCCAGGGAGGCTCCTGTGGCTGCTCTGCCTCGGGGGGATGGTTTCTGCTGCTGGCCTCAGCCCCCAGCTGCTCCCTGCTCCGGGGGTGATCCCAGGGGATCCCACCTGATCCCACCTGGACATCCCTCCCTGCGGGTGATCCCAGGGGATCCCACCTGGGCATCCCTCCCTGCAGGTGATCCTGGGGGTGATCCCACCTGGACATCCCTCCCTGGGGGTGATCCCACCTGATTCCACCTGGACATCTTTCCCTGGGGGTGCTCCTGGAGGTGATCCCAGGTGATCCCACCTGCACATCCCTCCCTGGGGATGCTCCTGGGGGTGATTACAGGTGGACATCCCTCCCTGGGGGTGATCCCAGGGGATTCCACCTGGGCATCCCTCCCTCGGAGTGATCCCACCTGATCCCACCTGGGCATCCCTCCCTGGGGGTGATCCCACCTGGACATCCCTCCCTGGGGGTGATCCCACCTGGACATCCCTCCCTGGGGGTGATCCCACCTGATCCCACCTGCACATCCCTCCCTGGGGGTGATCCCAGGGGATCCCACCTGGGCATCCCTCCCTGGGGATGTTCCTGGGGGTGATTCCAGGTGGAAATCCCTCCCTGGGGGTGATCCCACCTGACCCCACCTGCCCATCCCTCCCTGTTGGCCTCCTGGGGCTGCATTCCCAGCCCTGCAGGGAGGAGGGCACTCAGGGTGGCACCAGCTCCCAAATCACTGCCAGGGCCGTGTTCCCTTCTCCCAGCTGTGCTCCTGTGCCTCTGATCCCGAGGTTCCTCCTGTAGCTCCAGGTGGGTCTGAGGAACCTGAGGACATCAGGAACACCCACCTGGATGGCTTTTTGTTATCAGGAGCTGTAGTGACAGGAGATGGGGAATGGGTAGGGCAGGGTTGGATGGGATTGGGGCAGGAATCCTTCCTGTGATGGTGGGGAAGGGCTGGGATGGGATGGGATTGGGGCAGGAATCCTTCCCTGTGAAGATGGGGAGGGCCTGGGATGGGATTTCCCAGGAGCTGTGGCTGTCCCACCCCTGGGAGTGTCCCAGGCCGGGTTGGACAGAGCTTGGAGCACCCTGGGCAGTGAAAGGTGTCCCTGCCTGTGGCAGGGGGTGGCACTGGATGGACTCTCAGGTCCCTTTCCAGCCCGAGTGCCACAGCTTGGTGCAGTGACACCTCCCCGTGGGTCCTGCTCAGTCCTGCCCCACGGGGAGCCCCGTGGCTGGGCTGGGGACAGCTCTGGGGGGTGCTGACCTGTCTGTGTTGCCTTGCAGGGGTTCCCTGGCCCTTCCCACGCCGCCCTGGCCCTGAGCTGTGAGCAGAGAGCCCTGAAGGAGAAGCAGGAGCAGGAGCAGACCCCTGGCTGGGATTTCGGGAGCGGCAGGAGCGAGCTGGCCATCAGGATAGGTAGAGCTGGGCTGCAGCCAGGCAAGCATCCTGTCATATACCATATACCATATACCATATACCATATACCATATACCATATACCATATACCAAATACCACCCGAGGGCACAGAGCCCCTGCTGCCCTGGCACCGGGGCTGCCAGCCTTGCCTTTTTCCTTTTTCTCCTTTCCCTTTCCCTTTCCTTTCCCTTTCCTTTCCCTTTCCTTTCCCTTTCCTTTCCCTTTCCTTTCCCTTTCCTTTCCCTTTCCTTTCCCTTTCCTTTCCCTTTCCTTTCCCTTTCCTTTCCCTTTCCTTTCCCTTTCCTTTCCCTTTCCTTTCCCTTTCCTTTCCCTTTCCTTTCCCTTTCCCTTTCCCTTTCCCTTTCCCTTTCCTTTCCCTTTCCTTTCCCTTTCCTTTCCCTTTCCTTTCCCTTTCCTTTCCCTTTCCTTTCCCTTTCTTTCCCTTTCCTTTCCCTTTCCTTTCCCTTTCCTTTCCCTTTCCTTTCCCTTTCCTTCCCTTTCCTTTCCCTTTCCTTTCCCTTTCCTTTCCCTTTCCTTTCCCTTTCCTTTCCCTTTCCTTTCCCTTTCCTTTCCCTTTCCTTTCCCTTTCCTTTCCCTTTCCTTTCCCTTTCCTTTCCCTTTCCTTTCCCTTTCCTTTCCCTTTCCTTTCCTTTCCTTTCCCTTTTCCTTTCCCTTTCCTTTCCCTTTCCTTTCCCTTTCCTTTCCTTTCCTTTCCTTTCCTTTCCTTTCCTTTCCTTTCCTTTCCTTTCCTTTCCTTTCCTCCCCCTTTCCTCCCCTTTTTTTCCCCCTTTTCCCCTTTTTTTTTCCCCTTTTTCCCCGGGTTATTTCCAGTTCTGCCCCCCCAGTCCCAGCTGTCCCCCCCTCATTCCAGAGCTGAATCCAGAGGGTGGAACTCTCTTTCTCCTTGATCAGATTTTAAGGAAGGAGTTTTGGGTGCCTCTTTGGGCTCCCCCAGCCCCCAGGGGGTGTTTGGGGTGGCTGGTGGGGACAGGTCCCCTGAGACAGCACAAGTGGCTCTTCCTCCACTCAGCAGCTCTCCAGGAGACAAAGCAAATGCAATTGACTCAATTAATTTTATTTCTCCTCTGATGATTTGGTTGTGGTTTGAAGCGTCACGGGTGCAATGGGAGCAGATTGATTTGGAGGAATGGTTTTTCCTTTGGCAAGGAGCAGCTCTGCTCCCCTCTTACATCAGCCTCTGTTATTTACCCGCGTTGCTCAATTGCACCTTCCTAAAACGCGGCAGCAGCCTGGCTTTGTCCAGAGGGGTGGAGGGAACATTTGGGGCTGGGGCAGCAGCCTGGCTTTTTCCAGAGGGATGGAGGGAACATTTGGGGTTGGGGCAGCAGCCTGGATTTTTCCTGATGGATGGGAGAGAACATTTGGGGCTGGGGGCAAGCAGCGCTGGCTTTTTCCAGAGGGATGGGAGGGAACACTCAGGGTTGGGGCAGCAGCCTGGCTTTGTCCAGAGGGATGGAGGGAACACTCTGGGCTGGGGCAGCAGCCTGGCTTTGTCCAGAGGGATGAGAGGGAACATTTGGGGTTGGGGCAGCAGCCTGGCTTTTTCCAGAGGGGTGGAGAGAACATTTGGGGCTGGGGCAGCAGCCTGGATTTTTCCAGAGGGGTGGAGGGATCGGGGTTGTGGCAGCAGCCTGGCTTTGTCCAGAGGGATGGGAGAGAACATTCGGGGCTGGGGCAGCAGCCTGGCTTTGTCCAGAGGGATGGAGGGAACACTCGGGGTTGGGGCAGCAGCCTGGCTTTTTCCAGAGGGATGGAGGGAACGGGGCTGGGACAGCAGCCTGGCTTTGTCCAGAGGGATGGAGGGAACGGGGCTGGGGCAGCAGCCTGGCTTTTTCCAGAGGGGTGGAGGGAACATTCGGGGCTGGGGCAGCAGCCTGGCTTTTTCCTGATGGATGGGAGAGAACACTCGGGGCTGGGGCAGCAGCCTGGCTTTTTCCAGAGGGGTGGAGGGAACATTCGGGGCTGGGGCAGCAGCATGGCTTTTTCCAGAGGGATGGGAGAGAACACTCGGGGCTGGGGCAGCAGCCTGGCTTTTTCCAGAGGGATGGAGGGAACGGGGCTGGGACAGCAGCCTGGCTTTTTCCAGAGGGGTGGAGGGAACATTCGGGGCTGGGGCAGCAGCATGGCTTTTTCCAGAGGGATGGGAGAGAACACTCGGGGCTGGGGCAGCAGCCTGGCTTTTTCCAGAGGGATGGAGGGAACGGGGCTGGGACAGCAGCCTGGCTTTTTCCTGATGGATGGGAGAGAACACTCGGGGCTGGGGCAGCAGCCTGGCTTTTTCCAGAGGGATGGGAGGATTTTTCCTGCTCCGGGCAATGAGCTTTGCATCCTCCGAGTGCTCGGGAGGCAGCTGCAGGGGGGTTGATGTTTTTGTCAGGTGGAAACTTCCCACCTCGGGCACGGTTTAATTTTATTCTTCGAGGGAGAGCAGAAGTGCTCAGCCCTGCAGCTCCCAGCGGCTCGAGCTGCCGAGGTTTTTATGTTTTCATCTCCTTTTAGCTGCAGACAATAACGGTGCCGGTGGGTTTGGGAATAGAAAATTTCCATTAGGCTTTGTTGTTTATTTCCCCCTCTCTGGGGAAATGGTGTTTAGGACAATACATTAATTCTTTTATTGTCTTTTCCTTTTTCCCCCCTTTCTTTCTGGTGAAATACACGCGGTATTTTCACAAGATACTTCCAGGAAAGCTGCTTTCCCCAGGGCTGGGGAGTGCCTGCCTGGCCCTGGGGAGGCTCTGGGAACATAATGGGTGTTTTCAAAGTCTAATGGGTACTAAGTGGAATATTTCAGGCTTAATCACTGCTGAATCATTGACCCTTCCTTCATATTTACATCTTTTTAAATCGCTAAAGCTGGGAAAACAAAGGAAAATCCCAAAGCAGCAGCTGCCTGTGCCTGGGGAGGGATGGGGGGGAGAGCTGGGATGGGAAATGTGAAATGTGGGAGCTGGGATGGGAATGTGGGAGCTGGGATGGGAAATGTGGGAGCTGGGATGGGAAATGTGGGAGCTGGGATGGGAAATGTGGGAGCTGAGAAGGAAATGTGGGAGCTGGGATGGAAATGTGGGAGCTGGGATGGAAATGTGGGAGCTGGGATGGGAAATGTGGGAGCTGAGATGGAAATGTGGGAGCTGGGATGGGAATGTGGGAGCTGGGATGGAAATGTGGGAGCTGGGATGGAAATGTGGGAGCTGGGATGGGAATGTGGGAGCTGAGAAGGGAAGGGCTGGGAAATGTGGGAGCCTGCCTCTCTGCAGGGCCCTGCTGTGGGGCTGGGGCTGCGTTTTTAGCCTGGATTTGGGGTGGCTTTGTGGTTTTGGGGTGGCTTTGGGGTGGCTTTGGGGCTTTGGGGTGTGTTTTGGGGCTTTGGGGTGTGCTCACACTCCGAGCTGTCACCAAGCCAGGAGGTTTCCTTCAGGCCTAGGAGAGGGAGGTGGAGGAAAGGTGGGAGTTACTCTCTCCCTCACCTGCTCTGGGGAGAGGAAAAAGCCTCATTTTGCCTTTTCCCCTCCATCAGCAGTGTTTTGGAGCAGCCCAGGCTGGTGGAAGGTGTCCTGAGGCAGGGATGAGCCTTGAGCTCCCCCCAACCCAAACCAATCCATGGCTGCTCTTCCCCCTCATCCCAAATCCTTTGGGTTCCCATCCCCTGTGTTTGCTGGGCTCTGCTCCAGCCCCTCCCCAGCCTGGCCTGAATGGAATTAAAGTAGGAAAAGTTTTGAATTCAGTACAATCCAGTCCAGAGAGATGCCATTGTCATGGAGGCCAAATGTGAAAACATCAATGAGTTCAGGGCTGCCAAGTTTCCTGATGGATCTCTGGGATCTCAGGTGAATTTTTAGTTTTCCTGTAAGGTTCAGCTCCTAAATCCATTTGGCACGGAATCATAAATTTCATGGAAAGTGAAGTAAAATTTCAGCCTTCCATCCCAAATCCTTTGGGTTCCCTTCCCCTGTGTTTGCAGGGCTCTGCTCCAGCCCCTCCCCAGCCTGGCCTGAATAGAAAAAAGATTTTCTGGGGGTTGCTGAAAGCTGCCTGTGCCTGGAGTAAGGTGTGAGTGTCCCTGGGAAATGCAGGATTGCACTGAAACCTGGGTCTGGACTGGCTGATGAGTGGGATAATCACCAGGCTTTAATTACTCCAGGGGAGGGAGATCCCACCCCTGTCCCTGGTGGCTCTGAGAAGGCAAGGGCTGTGCTGGGAGCAGCTGGGGATGGAGCTCAGGGGTTGTTCCCACCTGGTGGAGCCCACAGGGCTCCCAGGACCAGGGGAGAGATGAGAATCTTGACTCCACATTTCAGAAGGCTGATTTAGTATTTTATGATATGTATTGTGTGAAAAGAAAACGATCTATTAAAAGAATAGAGGAAAGGATTTCATAGAAGGCTTGAAAGGAAAGAAAGGAATGGAAGGATAACAAAAGCTGGTGACTCTCAGAGGGTCTGAGCCAGCTGACTGTGGTTGGCCATTAATTAGAAATGTCAGGAAAACCGACCCACAAACTCCAGAGATTTCTGTCCAGAAAGGAGCCAGAGCAGTCCTGGAACTTTATTCCAACCAAGGCAGAGGCCATGGGGCATCCCCTGGGGTCTCTCCAATTTTTGGAGAGTGCAGCCTCCTTTTTATCCCAATTTCCAGCCACATTTCCCTTCTCTCTTTCCCCATTTCTGAGGTACCTGAGAGGTTCAGACTCCCCAAACACCTGATCCCAGAGATTCCCCTCTAATGCATAACCCTCCCTTTTCATTTTTAATTCTTATGGAATTTAGGGGTTTTTCCCCATTTCTGAGGTACCTGAGAGGTTCAGACTCCCCAAAACACCTGATCCCAAAGATTCCCCTCTAATGCACAACCCTCCCTTTTCATTTTTAATTCTTCCTGAATTTAGGGGTTTCTCTTCCCTGTTGTTTCTTTCATCTTTCAATGTCTAATTTCATTTCTCAGCCAACCTGAAGTTTATTTGTAAAAGCAAATCTCTTTTCCCATCCATCAATCAGTGGAACCCTTCCCATTGTTGCTTTTCTCTCCCAGAGCTGGTTTTATGTTTTATGCCCCAGCAGGGCCCCAGCTGGTCTGGAAAGACAAATCCAGCATTCCCCTCAGGAACAGCCAGCACAGACCAGCCCAAGATGCCCCTGTTGCATTCCACAGCAGCACACAATTCTTCTTTTCCTTTTCCTCTGAGGCTTCCCAGCTTCTCAGGAGAGAGAAATCCCGGCAAAAGGATTTTCCATAAAACATGTCTGGACACTCTGGGCTGCCAGGAGTGCCCTGGCTGGGCTGTGCCCCCCTGCCCTGCTCCTCACCCCCCTGGGCAGCCCAGGGCCGGGGCCAGCCCGTCCTGCTGCCTTCTGCATGCTGAGGAAACGGCCAGGGCAGGGTCAGTGAGGGCTGGAGGCCAGGCCTGACCCCGCTGTGTTCTGAGGCAGTTCCCAGAAAGGATTTCCAGGCAGCAGAGCACCTGGAAACCCGAGCTGTGCCTCAGGACAGCTGCCTGTGGAACAGCTGGTGCCTCCTGCTGCTGATTCACAGCCCAGTCCTGGAGATGAGTGGGAGATGCTGCTCCCATCCCTCCTCCTCTCCCCTGGAGCATCCCCTGCAGCTGGGAGGGCTCTGGGGCACAGCAGGG
The DNA here is from genome assembly GCF_027477595.1 of Haemorhous mexicanus. Taxonomy (NCBI): domain Eukaryota; kingdom Metazoa; phylum Chordata; class Aves; order Passeriformes; family Fringillidae; genus Haemorhous; species Haemorhous mexicanus. The sequence continues at coordinate 10,878,773 of NC_082360.1, read as the reverse complement.
TGGGTGCAGAGCTGGCTGAAACCCCAAACCCCCCCGGGGTGCCCCGGCAGGCAGTGCCCAGCACGGCTCCGGGGAGAAAAGGGCAGCAGGAATTGCTGCACTCCAGAGGAATGGCTGAGGAAGCAGCAGGAGGAGCAGCAGCAGCAGCATCTCTGCTGCTCATCATCCAGCCCAGAGCCAGGGATGTGAGGCTGGCTCCTGGAGAGAGGTTTTACAGGAGCCTGGAGTGACAGGACAGGGAGGAACAGCTCCAGACTGACAGGGACGGGGCTGGGATTGATGTTTGGGAGAAATCCTCCCCTGGCAGGGCAAAATCCACCCTGGGAGTGCAAAATCCATCCCTGAGAGAGCAAAATCCATCCCTGGGAGGGCAAAATCCATCCCTGGGAGGGCAAAATCCATCCCTGGGAGTGCAAAATCCATCCCTGGGAGGGCAAAATCCATCCCTGGGAGTGCAAAATCCTCCCCTGGCAGGGCAAAATCCTCCCCTGGCAGGGCAAAATCCATCCCTGGAGGGTGAAATCCACCCCTGGCAGGGCAAAATCCTCCCCTGGAGGGTGAAATCCACCCCTGGAAAGGCAAAATCTGTCCCTGGCAGGGCGAAATCCTTCTCTTGGAGGTCAAAATTTTTCCCTGGGAGGACAAAATCCCTCCCTGGAATGGAATTCCCAGAGCAGCTGTGGCTGCTCCATCCCCAAGGCCAGGTTGGAGCCCCCTGGGCTGGTGGGAGGTGTTGATCCCCTGGAGCACCTGGATGATTTTCCATTTCCCTGGTGCCCGTTGTGCCCCTGGCTGCAGCAGTGTGGAGTCACTGCTGGCACCGAGGGCAGCCAGGCTCTGCTGGAATGACTCAGTTGGCTTTTGCTGGGCAGTGATTTAGGAGCTGCTGCCCTGGCATCCCTGCCTGGCTGCTCAGGAGCAGATCCAGGTGGATTTCATGGCTGCACAAACCACCCTGTGTTTGCAGCAGCGTCTGTGAGAAATGAAATTTTGTTAAACTCATTACTTCAATGAGCTGGGAGCTCTGGGGGACCTGCACAGAAACCTCATCACGTGGAAATTATATATTTTTTTCCCCCTCAAATTGGAGCTGCTGCATCACATCTGAGGCCCAGGTGGGGATTTGGGCCCCTGGAGCAGGGCAGGGTGGGCTGGGCACAGCCCAGGACCTGCTGGGCCCCTTGCAGCAGCATCCCCCCTTCCTAAGCTCATTCTTTGCCTTTTTTCCCTCATTTTTCCCCTCCAAAGGAAGTTTCCATGCAGCAGGGCTGCCCCAGGGGCTGCAGGGGAGAGGAAGCAGAAGCTGCTCATGCAGCATCTCCTTTTCTCAGTGCACTGGAGTGAGCTGGGGGGATCAGAGGAGACCAAAAACCCCTGGGAACCAGCACAGAGAGAGAGCAGGAGCTGAATTTTGGGCTTGGCCCTGATGCTCGAGGCAGCACATCAGTGGGGCTTGTCCTTAGAGCCAAAAAATTCCCATTTTTCCCTGTTTCTCCTGAGAAGGAAGGGAAGCCCAGCCCAGCTGTCTGACAGGAGCAGCCTGTGGGTTCTCTCGCCCTTCCCTCCCTCCCTGAGCAGCAGCAGAGGCTGTGAGGGGGAAATGATGGATCCAGACCCTGGGGATGGTCGGGCTCGTTCAGCCAGAGCCTCCCGTGTGCATCCAAAGGGTTCATGAAGCCCTTGTGACTCACACAGCACGGAACTCCTGCTTGGAAAGGAGGAAGAAGGAGCTGAAAGGGGCTGTTGCCCAGTTTTTAACCATCCCAGCTCTGTCTGGGATAACTCTCACAAGCCATCAAGCCACGGGAGGGCTCAGAGGCAGCCTGGGTGATAAATGCCCGTGGCAGTGTCTGTATTGATTCAAACCCATCCCAATGCCTCTTCCTGAAGGTCTCAAATCCTTCCTGACCGTCCCTGGCAGCCTGGGCTCCTGCCTGGCTTTCACAGCCTGGGCTGGGTGAGGATTTGAGGGCCCAGGGCTGCAGGGAGGGAGCTGAAATGGGGGCACAGCATTCCTGCCGAGGCGATGGGATGCACCCAGGGCTCTGTGCCCCCTCCCTGCTCCTGGCAGGTCACTCATATCATCTGAAAAATCCTCTTCACACAAGGGTTTGCTCCTGGGAAGCCTCAGGTCCTCCTGTTGTGCTGCTTTAGAATGTAATCTAAAAGTTATTTATCCAACATGTGAATTAATTCAACTTAATGGCCAGCTGTGTCAAAACTCTAAGGGGTCACAAGCTTTCACTGTCATTCTTGTTAAACCTTCTGTCTAACTTCTACTCTTTAATATAGTTTAAAGTGATATAATATAATATAGTGATAATATAATATAATATAATATAATATAATATAATATAATATACTAATATAATATAATAGTAGTATATAATATAATATAATAGTAGTATATAATATAATAATATAGTTTTGTTATAATACAGTTAATAATATAATATAATATAATATAATATAATATAATATAATATAATATAATATAATATATCAACCTTCTATAATCATAAAATCAAATTCATCTCTTCCCTCGTCCTAAAAACCCCAACAAAAACAGAGGGCAGCCAAGCTGATTTTCTAGGCAGTCTCTCTGGCCAGTTTATGATCTAGATCAAAATGTCAGAGGCCCTGAAGAATAGAGAGCTTCTAGTTGACAGGAGTGGCAGTAATTCTGCATTTAAAAATCTGTTCTAAAGGCAAATGTGACCTCTGATGTCTGGAGCATTGCTGAGTTGGAGCTCACTTGCTGCTGCTTTTCTTCCTTGTCTGAGTGGGGGAAGTTTCAGCCTGCTACAGAGCGTTCAGCACTCCAGTGCAGCTGCTCTGAGAAAAAAAACCCCTGAAATTTCAAGGTTTATTAAACCAAGCCAACAATTGGTTTGCTGCAGCCCCTGGAGTGGAGCTTGCTTTGGCTCCATTCAGCCAGCACAGGAATTCATTTGTTTCCTGGAGCTGGTTCTTCAGCTGGCAGTGGGATGGGGATGGTTTGGAGTCACCCTGAGGAGGGTTTGAGGAGTGGAATGAGGAGCAGGGGCTGGGAAGGCTGGGGAGCCCTGCTCTGAGCCAGAAGAAAGGGTTATTGCCCAGATGATTCCAGCTAGCCAGCATGTAGTGATGGGGGAGTGTGTGAAACAGCCCTACCAGCTGTGCCCGTGCAGAGGGGCTGTGGATGCAGGTGTGAGGTGGGAAATGGGGGTGGGAGTGACCCCAAAATGGAGCTGGGGGGCACTGGAGTGGCCCTGAGCCCCTGGGGGTGTGTGGAGCACTTGGGTCATGCCCTGGGGACAGAAATATGTAAAAATACAGTCGGGGTTTGCCTGGTTGGGAGCCCTGTGCAGGGGCCCTGTTGCCTCCCCTGCAGTGCCACCCCAAGGGACGGATTTAGGTCCAAAAAACCCTGAGCTGCTTTGGGATGTTGACCCAAACCTGCTTTGGGATTTTGAACCCTTCCTCTGGGCCTGCTGCTGCCAAGGGCTAGAGCTGGATCCAAGGAGAAAGCCATGGAGGCAGCCATGTCTTGGCAGTTTTGTGTTCCCCTTGGGAAGGCTTTTGCAGCTGCAGTATGCCTGGAGCTCTGGGCTTTGTGGTTTTCTGAACCCTAACTCTAGGCGTAACCCTAACCTTAACCCTAGACAGTAAACCCAGACTTAGACCAGGACTGGTTCTGTGGGAAAAGCTGTGGAGGCAGCCATGTCTTCGCAGTTTTGTGTTCCCTTTGGGATGCCTTTTGCAGCTGCAGTGTGCCTGGAGCTCTGGGCTTTGTGGTTTTCAAAACCCTAACCCTAGGTGTAACCCTAAAACAAACCCTAACCCTAGGCAGTAAACCCAGCATGGTCTAGGGCTGGTTCTAAGGAAAAAGCTGTGGAGGCAGCCATGTCTTGGCAGTTTTGTGTTCCCCTTGGGATGCCTTTTGCAGCTGCAGTGTGCCTGGAGCTCTGGGCTTTGTGGTTTTCTGAACCCTAACCCTAACTCTAACCCTAACCCTAACCCTAGGCAGTAAACCCAGCCTTGGACCAGGGCAGGTTCTAAGGAAAAAGCTGTAGAGGCAGCCATGTCTTGGCAGATTTGTGTTCCCCTTGGGATGCCTTTTGGAGCTGCAGTGTGCCTGGAGCCCTGGGCTTTGTGGTTTTCTGAACCCTAACCCTAGGCGTAACTCTAACCCTAGGTTGATAAGCAAAAGCAGCCTTGGACCAGGGCTAGTTCCAAGGAAAATGGGATGGAGGCAGCCATGTCTTGGCAGTTTTCCATTCCCCTTGGCATGCTGATTTCAGCTGCAGTGTGCCTGGAGCTCTGGGCTTTGTGGTTTTCAAAACCTTAACCCTAACCCTAATCCTAGATGTACCCCTAACCCTAGGCAGTAAACCCAGCCTTGGACCAGGACTGGTTCTAAGTATAAAGCCATGGAGGCAGCCATGTCTTGGCAGTTTTGTGTTCCCCTTGGGATGCCTTTTGCAGCTGCAGTGTGCCTGGAGCCCTGGGCTTTGTGGTTTTCAAACCCTAACCCTAACCCAAGGCGTAACCCTAGCCTGTAAACCCAGCTTTGGACCAGGGCTGGTTCCAAGGAAAAAGCTGTGGAGGCAGCCATGTCTTGGCAGTTTCCTGTTCCCCTTGGCATTCCTATTTCAGCTGCAGTGTTTGTGGAGCTTTGGGCTCTCTGGTTTAAAAACTTTAATCCTAGGTGTAACCGTAACCCCAAATCTAACCCCAAACCCTAACCCTAGGTGTAACCCTGGTTGTGTCCTGGGACATCCCTGTCTCTGCTTCTGCTTCCTCAGCTCTAAGCACCCCAAACCTCCTCAGCCTTTGGTGCCTTGTGATGTTTGGGGCACCTTGGGCTGTGTTTTATTCCCCAAAATCTCCTGGGCTCTTGCCAAGGCTGCACAAAGGGCTCCTGTGCTGCCGGGTGGCAGCACCCACTGGCAGCCCGGGGCTCTTTGTGGAGCTGGAAAAATGGATGGATTTCCGTGTGCCCTGGGAAAATGGACACATTCCAGTCTTGGCTGGGATTTGGGGTGAGGTCTCCCAGGTGGTTTTGCTCTCACACACCAGTTCAACTCCAGTTTGAGCCAGAGCTGGGTGCCCGTGACTGGGGAGCTGCTGGGACGGAGCTCAGCCTGCTGGAGCTGGGATCCATTTTCCTCCCTGGAGCTAGGATATTTTTTCTTTTCTGGAGCTGAATCCTTTTTCCTCCTGCTGAATCTGGGATCCTTTTTCTTCCCTGGTGCTGGGATCCTTTTTTCCTTCTACAGGATCTGGGATCCTTTTTCCTCCTGCAGGATCTGGGATCCTTTTTCTTCCTGCAGGAGCAGGGATTCTTTTTCCTCCCTGGAACTGGGATCCCTTTTCTCTCCTGCAGGATCTGGGATCCTTTTCCTTCCTGCAGCAGCAGGTTTCCTCTCCCTGAGTGCCTGCTCTGCTGTGATTTGTGCTGTGATTTTCTTCCCATCTGGTTTCCATTCCCACCCATTTATTTTCCTGGCAGCTCTGGGTGTCCTGAGCACGTTGTTCATGCCCAGGCCTCCCTTTTGTGCCCCAGCACGTGGTATATGGCACAGGATGATGGAATATGCCTTTGCCCTAAAAATCAATGTTTTAGTTCCTCCCCCCTCCCACCAGGAAGCTCTCCCAGATACAGGTATTGATTGGTGAGCTAAAAGCCATGTTTAGATCAGAATTGCCCTTTAAATCACCAGGGTTGGGGGGTTTGCACCATCATTGCTCTTTAATTCAGTGGGGTTGGGGGGTGTAGAGTCTAATTGTTCTTTAATTCAGTGGGGCTCATGGATTTGTGCTTAACTGCTCTTTAAATCAGTGGGGCTGGGGGGTTTTCACTTTGATTATTCTTTAATTCAGTGGTGTTGCGAGATTTTATTTTGATTTTTATTTTGATTTTTGTTTTGATTTTTCCTTTTTTTTATTTAATCTGTTATTTTTCCTATTATTTTTCCTATTATTTTTCCTTTTATTTTTATTTTATTTTTTGTTTTCCTGTTATTTTTCCTGTTATTTTTCCTTTTGATTTTCCTTTTATTTTTATTTTATATTTGTTTTCCTGTTATTTTTCCTTACGATTTTCCTTTCATTTTTATTTTACTTTTGTTTTTCCTGTTATTTTTCCTTTTGATTTTCCTTTCATTTTTATTTTATATTTGTTTTCCTGTTATTTTTCCTTTTGATTTTCCTTTTATTTTTATTTTATATTTGTTTTCCTGTTATTTTTCCTTTTGATTTTCCTTTTATTTTAATTCTATTTTTGTTTTCCTGTTATTTTTCCTTTTGGTTTTCCTTTTATTTTAATTCTATTTTTGTTTTCCTGTTATTTTTCCTATTATTTTCCTGTTATTTTTCCTTTTGATTTTCCTGTTATTTTTCCTTTTATTTTACTTTTATTTTTACTTTTACTTTTGATTTATTTTGATTTTGATTTTCCAAGCCCTGCTGCTTTCTCCTCTGTACTGCTGCCAGCCTCAAGCAAAGCTCTTTATCTCTAACCCGTGTTATCTGCGAGGCCCAGAGCTGAGCAGATCCTGCCCATCTGGGGCTCCTCCAGCAGCTCAGAGCTCTCCCCGGGCCCCATCTCACCCTCCTGGGGGATGCTCAGCGATCAATCCCCAACCCCAGGGGCTGCTGCAGAGGGGAGCAGAGCTGGGATTCCTTCCCTTCAAAGGCTGGGATGGATGTGCGGCAGCAGATGGTGTGAACTGCCTGAAAGTCGGCCTGAATTGCCAATTAAGTGTAATTAAAACCGGGCTTATTTATTTGTTTGGTTGCCAAGGGGCGTCGCTTCCCTTTGAACCAGGGGCTGGGCCCTGCTGCTTCCCTGCTCCCGGGGGCTGGGAGGGGGTTACAGGAGGTGCTGGGATTTGGGATCCATCCTGGAATGGTTCTGGGGCTTTGTCCAGCCAGGATGGAGGGGGTTACAGTGCTGGGATTTCAGATCCATCCTGGAATGGTTCTGAGGCTTCTTCCAGCCAGGATGGAGGGGGTTACAGTGCGGGGTTTTCAGATCCATCCTGGAATGGTTCTGGGGCTTTGTCCAGCCAGGATGGAGGGGGTTACAGTGCTGGGATTTGGGATCCACCCTGGAATGGTTCTGGGGCTTTGTCCAGCCAGGATGGAGGGGGTTACAGTGCTGGGATTTCAGATCCATCCTGGAATGGTTCTGGGGCTTTGTCCAGCCAGGATGGAGGGGGTTACAGTGCTGGGATTTCAGATCCATCCTGGAATGGTTCTGGGGCTTTTCCAGCCAGGATGGAGGGGGTTACAGTGCTGGGATTTCAGATCCATCCTGGAATGGTTCTGAGGCTTCTTCCAGCCAGGATGGAGGGGGTTACTGTGCTGGAGTTTGGGATCCATCCTGGAATGGTTCTGGGGCTTTGTCCAGCCAGAACGGAGGGGGTTACAGTGCTGGGATTTGGGATCCATCCTGGAATGGTTCTGGGGCTTCTTCCAGCTGGAATGTAGGGAGTTACAGGAGGTGCTGGGATTTGGGATCCATCCTGGAATGGTTCTGGGGCTTTTTCCAGCCAGGATGGAGGGGGTTACAGTGCTGGGGTTTGGGATCCATCCTGGAATGGTTCTGGGGCTTCTTCCAGCCAGGATGGAGGGGGTTACAGTGCTGGGATTTGGGATCCTTCCTGGAATGGTTCTGGGGCTTTGTCCAGCCAGAATCCCTCTCTGGGGTGGGAATGGGGGCAGTCCCCAGTCTCATCCTGGGAAGAAGCAATATGGGGGGGATAATTTTGGTTTTGTTTGAAATGGGGCTCAGAGCGACCTGGGATAGGGAATAATCCCCTGCCCACGGCTGTGGGGTGGAACTGGATGAGTTTAAAGATCTCTTCCAGCCCATCCCACGATTCCATCCCTTCCCAGGTGGATCTCAGCAGCTTCCCCTGGGCAGCTCAGGGGTAGTGGCTGTGCCCTGGGTGCCAAATCCCTGCAGAATCTCCATCATTTCCTGCTCCCTGCTGGTGTTTTCCTGGAGTGGGGTTGTCAGGCACATCCACATGCCCTGTGCAGGAGCAGAGGAGCAGCAGGAGCAGCCTGGGGTGCTGAGTGGGAGGGTTTTTCCATGGAAAGGCAGTTTGGAGTGATCCTTCATGGGAACACACAGGGAAAGGGAGCGAGGAGGATTTTTTTTCCGTGTGTGCTCCCACCCTGCTCAGCTCCAGCTGAGTCATCCCTGCATTCCCACCTCGGGCTCAGGGACATCCATTTCCTTTGGATTCTGAGGAGGAAAAAGAACCCAGCTCCTTCTGCCACAAACCCCGGGCATGCTTCAGATCCTCCTTTTTTATGGAATGGATTTTGGGGTGGTGTTTGCTGCCCTGCCCCTACCCTGGGAGATTTGGGATTGGTGTGAGGATGTGCCTGGGATTTGGGATTTAGGATTGGTGTGAGGATGTGCCTGGGATTTGGGAGATTTAGGATTGGTGTGAGGATGTGCCTGGGATTTGGGATTTGGGATTGGTGTGAGGATGTGCCTGGGATTTGGGATTTAGGATTGGTGTGAGGATGTTCCTGGGATTTGGGGTTGGTGTGAAGATGATGCTGGGATTTGGGATTTAGGATTGGTGTGAAGATGATGCTGGGATTTGGGATTCGGGGTTGGTGTGAGGATGATGCTGGGCATGGTTTTGTCCCCTCTGTGGGGACAGATGTTGTCCAAGCCCTGGAGAGGGGTTTGTCCTTCCTGCAGGGCTGGAGTGAGGGAATCCTGCTGGAGCCACCCTGGATTTCTGGGCTGGAGCCACAGCCTGTTCCTGCTTCTGCCAGAGACAGGAGTTCTCATTTCAGAGCTGTTCATCCCAGATCCATAAATCAGAGTTTATGGGAGGAAAAATCCCATGCCCTGAGCCTGAGCCTTGTCTTCCCCACTCCTCCCTTTGGCCACGTCACTCCCAGCCCTGGCTTTGCCTTTGTCCCTAAAATAGGACCATGGAACATTGCACAGGGCTGGAGAGAGCTGCACTTGGAATAAACCCTGGATCCTGTCAGGAATCCTGTGGGAAGTGGCTCCTGCTCAGCCAGCAGGGCTCTCCTCAGTTCCATTTCCCTCCCTGCTGGTGTTCTCCTGCTGCAGGTTTCCCCAGTGGGAGATGGGGAATGTCCTGCTCTCCTCCCTGTGGGGCTGGTTGGGATCCAGCCCCCTGTGGGGACTCAGGGCTGTGCTGGGATCCCACCACGGGCTCCTCTCCAGGCTCTCCTGGTCTCCTCCCACCCCACAATCCCTCTCAATGCAGTTTGTGTGCAGAACCCCCCAGGGCTGCTGGAACTGGATCCCCTTGGGATCAGGGGGGTGTGTGGTTCCTCCAGGGTATCCCACTCCCAGTCCCACCTGCCTGGATGATGGATTGTGCTCCTGGAAGCCGCCTCATGCTCTGGTTATTCCTGGAGAACAGGCAACAATCCAGTCTGTTTGTCCCTCCAGAGGGAGCTGCCATCGATTTTGTGAGCCCAAGGGCTGAGAACAAAGGAGCACTTGATTTATTTTCCTCAGAAATCGATTCCTTATTTTATTTCTCCACCTCTGGGAGGGGCCCTTTTCCAGGTGTGTGCCAGCCCCAGACTGGGAAGTTGGTGCTGCTTCCCTGAGCTGGGTGGGGGATGAGGATGGCAGCTCCAGCTGTGTCTCTCCAGATGTGGATTTATCCCAGAGCCCTGGGAGCTGCTGAGCAGCAAATGCAGCCTGGCACTGGAGGAATTCCTTCTAGGAATGGTGTGCAGGGAGAAGGAGTTTTAAATTGCCAGAGGGCAGGGTTAGGTGGGATATTGGGAAGGGAGGGTGGGCAGGCCCTGGAAAAGAATTCCCAGAGCAGCTGTGGCTGCCCCTGGATCCCTGGGATTGTCCAAGGCCGGGCTGGAGCAGCCTGGGACAGTGGGAGGTGTCCCTGTGGCACTGGATGGCTTTGAGGTCCCTTCCCACCCCAAACCCTTCCATAATTATGGGCACTGCTCCACTGGGCACTTCCATCTCTGGGCTCGAATGCTTTTATTCATTTATTTTAAAATCATTTTGATTGATGTGCAAAGAGAGTTTTTGAGCTGAAGGCACCTTTGGAATGAAAGGAGCAGCAGGTGACTTTGGGTAGTGGGAATGCCAGGAGGAGAGGATGAGAGGAATCGTGGAGAGCAAGAACTGAGCTGCTCATCCTGTCCCTGGTTTGGAAGGAAATGGTGAAATCCAAGTGGGAATGAGCACGGTTCTGTTCTGGGATCCCAACCTCTGGGCTGTGTGGCTGGGTGTGTGCTGCTGGCTGCTCCTGGAGTTCCTGCTCCCTGGATTTCCAGACTCCAGCTCTCGTTCCAAAGCACAGGCAGGAGGGAAGGGCACGGGGAAGGTGAGCTGGGAATAGTGTGGCAATAAATGGATGAAATCCATGAGTGGGGAGAAATGCTGGGCAGGGGGCACAGCTGGGGGGTGCAGGTGTTCCTGGGGGTGCTGGGATGGTGGCAGGAACATTTGGGAATGGCAGGAGAAGGCTCTGGGGCTGCTCAGGGTGGGCAGCACCCACCCCATCCCCAGCTCCAGCCTTGTCATCCCGGCCTGGTGCTGCCTGGTTCCTTAACAGCTCCTGATAAATCCCACTTTCCTTTTCAAGTGCTTGTGAGTGGTTTTTCCTGCCTTCCCTCAGAGACTCTCTGAGTCTGATCCCTCTCCCATCAGAAGCTGCTCCCTGCCAAGGCTGGGAGACGCGAGCGTGGCTCAGCCCTCGGAAATGAACTGATTAAATTAACTGGGATGTGTAAAATTTCTGCATCAGATGATTCAGCCAAGCTCTTCATCTGCTGGGAGCGCGTTCAGGGGCTCTGGAAGGGAGCAGGAGTTGGTTTGCTCAAAGGACCTGGTGCATGTAATGACACTGAGCGTGGTGCTGCTGCTCCTGCCCCAGGAATTAATCCTCAAACAGGGAGCTGTGAGCTCAGGGAGGCTTTGGGAATTAGTTCTGTGTGCTGCCAGCAGCACCTCGGCTGGGCCACGTGTTGGCAGCACGTTCTGTGTCACCTCTGGCACCTTTGGTCCTTCCCTGGGAGCAGCCCTGGTGGCCCCGTCACCGTGAGCCTCTGCGCCTTGCCAGGGAAATTCCCCCACCCACTGGGGAGGTGTGGGGTGCTGGAAGCTTCTGGGGCTCTTTTTGGGCTGGATTGCTCCTGGAGTGATGTCTGAGGAGGGATTTGGGTGCTGGGCTCTGGCTGAGGTTTGAGGAGGAGTTTGGGGGTCAAACTCTGGGTGATATTTGGGGTGGGATTTGGGGGTGAAACTCTGGGTGATGTTTGGGGTGGGATCTGGGTGTTGAGCTCTGGTTGATGTTTGAGAGGAGGTTTGGGGGTCAAATTCTGAGTGATATTTGTGGTGGCATTTGGGTGTTGTCCTCCAAGTGACATTCAGGAGGAGTCTTGTGTTTTGGGTGATGTTTGGGGTGGGATTTGGGGGTCAAACTCTGAGTGATATTTGTGATGGCATTTGGGTGTTGTCCTCCAAGTGACATTCAGGAGGAATTTGGGTGTTCGGCTCTCAGTGATGTTTGGGGTGGGATTTGGGGGTGAAACTCTGAGTGATGTTTTTAGGAGAAATTTGGGTGTTGGGCTCTGGGTGATGTTTGAGGAGGGATTTGGGTGTGGGGCTCTGGCTGAGGTTTGAGGAGGAATTTGGGGGTCAAACTCCGAGTGATTTTTTTGTGGTGGGATTTGGGTCTTGTGCTCCAAGTGACATTCAGGAGGAATTTGAGTCTTGTGCTTTGGGTGATGTTTGGGTGGGATTTGGGGGTCACACTCTGATGTTTTGAGGAGGAATTTGGGTGTTAGGCTCTGAGTGGTGTTTGAGGAGGGATTTGGGTGTGGGGCTCTGGCTGAGGTTTGAGGAGGAATTTGGGGGTCAAACTCTGGGTGATATTTGTGGTGGGATTTGGATGTTGTCCTCCAAGTGACATTCAAGAGGAATTTGAGTGTTGGGCTCTCAGTGATGTTTGGGGTAGGATTTGGGGGTGAAACTCTGAGTGATGTTTTTAGGAGAAATTTGGGTGTTGGGCTCTGGGTGATGTTTGAGAAGGGATTTGGGGGTTGAGCTCTGAGTGATTTTGTTGTGGTGGGATTTGCTCCAAGTGCCATTCAGGAGCAATTTGGGTGTTGAACTCCCCGTGTTTGGTGACTGGGACCCCAGTTTGGTGCAGGAGGGAGCTGGTGGGGCCAGTGCTGGTGCTGGCATGGCCCAGGCTGGTTCTCCAGCACCCTCCAGGCTCCAGCCAGACCCCAGAATAATCCATGGGAACAAGGGGAGTTGGTGCTGCTGAAGGGAGCAGCCTTTCCTGGAGCTCCTGTGCTGCAGGGAGGCCCAGACAAGCCCTGACCCTCTGTTTGTGCTCCTCCAAAAGCCTCAGCACGGGCAGGCGCCTCTTTGATCTGCCAAAAATGTTGGAAAATGAGTTTTTTCCGTGTTGGGGCTGCAGTCACACACCCTGCACAGGGGTTCCTGGCTGTCCCATTCCCACTGAATGCCAGGGCTCTGGAGCATGGGAAGCCTGTGCTCTCTGCTGAAGCACCCTGAGCCTTCCTAGCAGTAAATAAAAGCTATTTTTAAAAAGAAATCCTCATTTTGACCATAGTTGGGCAGCTCCACGGAGCCTCTTCCGCAGCACTTTTGCTGTCTGAGTGTGACCTTCCCCAGGGTTGGCTTTGCCCAGCTTTGGGGGCTCATTCCCAGCTTTTCCCTGCTTGGCAGCTCTGGGGGGATCCCACCTGCCGGAGGTGGGGATGCCAGGATTGCACCTGCCCGGCAGGTGGGATGCAGCTCTCCCCGTAGCTGCCTGCAGCCACCCCCAGACGTGCTGTGCCTAATTGCTGGCACTAATTAAAACCTCTTCTGGAGGTGGGAGATAAGAGCAGCAGCGTTTCCTGGGTGGCAGCAGATGCTCCCCAACACCCATCTGCTCCTCGGCTTCCAGGCCCTTCTGTGCTCCCTGGAATTCCTCCTGCAGCGGGAAAAGGATGAGGAAAACAAGGATGGGGAGGTTTGGAGGAGGAGATGGCAGCAGGGAATGGGTTTGGCTGCTGAGGGGCACTTGGAGAGCAGTGACACCGATGGCTTCAGCCCCAGGAGCTGCCAGAATTCCTTGGGAAAAGCCTTTAAAAACAGGGAAAGCTGAGGGAAGACATGGCTGCCAGTAATCCTTGGGAAAAAGGCTTTAAAGCAGGGAAAGACATGGCTGGAATCCTTGAAAAAAAAAAAGCATTAAAACCAGGAAAAGCTGAGGGAGGATGTGGCTGGAATCCTTGGAAAAGGCCTTTAAACCAGGAAAATCTGAGGGAAAACGTGGCTAAAATATTTGGAAAAGGCCTTTAAACCAGGAAAATCTGAGGGAAAACGTGGCTGGAATCCTTGGAAAAAGCCTTTAAACCAGGGAAAGTAGGGATGGAATCCTTGGAAAAGGGCTTTGAACCAGGAAAAGTGGAGGGGAAGCAGGGCTGGAATACTTGGAAAAAGCCTTTAAACCAGGGAAAGCTGAGGGAAAGCAGGGATGGAAAGTTGAGGGAGGATGTGGCTGGAATCCTTGGAAAAAGCCTTTAAACCAGGGAAAGCTGAGGGAGAGCAGGGATGGAAAGTTGAGGGAGGATGTGGCTGGAATCCTTGGAAAAGGCCTTTAAACCAGGGAAAGTAGGGCTGGAATCCTTGGAAAAGGCCTTTAAACCAGGAAAATCTGAGGGAAAACGTGGCTGGAATCCTTGATTTATCCCAGCTGTCCAGGGTGAGGGATTCCTGCAGCTCCTCGGTGCTCCTGGCGAAGGGGTGTCAGCTCCTGGCCATTGGCATTTCCTCTGGGAATTGCTCCTTCTGCCCTTCCCCACACCCAGACAAGGGTCAGTCCGAGCTGTTCCTCTCTCCTGCTTGTCCTGGCACGGCCATAACCCAGAATTCCAGCAGCAGGGAATGGGGGGTGTCCTGGAGAGCCACTTGGAGCAGGGTTTTGCTGCTCTGCTGCTCCCTCCAGGTGTTGGCTGAGCTCTGAGCAGCTGCCCCGGCAGAGCTGGGATCACTCAGCAGGAGAACATTTGAGGCTTTCCTGCCTTTCCCAAATTCACCAACACCAAAACAATTCCCACCACCAGCCAGGGAGTTAATTGGGGATTTTGAAGAGTCTGCGGTGAGTTCTGCCTCTCCTCCCCTTCTCCCACACCTGAGAGAGGGGAGCTGACAGATCTGAGCAGGAGAACCAGCTCAGCCCCTGGAAGCTCAGCTGGAGGAGGAATTCCTGGAGTCCCCGAGCTTGGAGACCTCTCCAGAGCCTTGCTGGAAGGCTTGGATGAGGCAATGGCTGGGGGAAAGCTGGAGGAGCTGGGGATGGTTTTCCTTCCAGCATCTCCAGGTTGTCCTGGGTGGGTTTGTTCAGCCTGGAGAGAGGAGTGCTGCCTGGAGAAGGAGCCTGTGCCAGAGGGGAGCAGCCCCTCCTGCCCCCCGGGCTGTCTGCAGCGGTGTAGCAGCTAAACCAGGACTAAAACTGGTCCTAAACCCCCTCAGAGGGGCTGTGCCAGCCCCACAGCCCGGAGCACTCTGAACCCCGGGGCTTAGGAGAGGTTAAAGCCGGGCCTAAGGGGGAGGAGGAGGGCTCTGGAGCAGGTGGGGAGAGCTGGAGAGCTCCAGGGGTGTGGGTTTGGGAGCTGAGGCCGTGCAGGAGCAGGTCTGGAGCCCAGAGTCAACAGAGCCTAGGTGTGTTTGTGCACCAGAGCTGAGCTCAGGGCTAATGCAAACAGTTTTCATTAAGGAATAATCAAAAATAAAAAGCCATTTCACATGCTGATAAGGAGGCAGTCGTTTTTTTCACTTCAGCAGCAGTTTAAGCCCCGCTCAAAGCCATTTATCTTTTCTCCAGCGCTGGCTGCAGAGGATATGAAAAATGCAGCAGGCTGCACGTATGTAATTAAACTTTTGGCAGAATCTTTGCCCCGCAGCTTTACTAAGAAATTCAATAATGATAAATCGAGTGGAATATCTAAAGGACTTTTTGTGAACAAGATTTAAAATAATGTCTGTGGCACGGGGAGTTATTTGCCACCTAATTGTCTTGGCACGGCTGCGGGAGCAGCCCGTCTGTGGTGTCAGCTCTTCTTTACAGCCCAGCCCTTGTTCCGCTCTTATCTCCGCTCCAATTTGCCATTGAGGCTTTCCTGACTGCCAGCCAAGCCCGTGCTTATCCCTAATGACTGTTTTGTTCCCCCAGCCCGGCTTTTCCAGCTGGGAATGCTCCTGCCTGCGAGGCTGTGCCGTCCCTCCCGAGCTCTGTAATTATCCTTTCCTTTTATCCTCCGTGCCAGCAGCGCTTGCAAGTCGAGCCCGTCCCCTGAGCCGGCTCTGGGCAGCACTCCTCTGAAAGCGATGCCGGGATTGTCTCCCTGCTTTTGGCCTTGCTGCCTTTATCCCTGGCTAATCCAGGGATCGTTCCTAGGAGAGGCGATTTTGTGCCCAGGCTGTCCCTCCAAGCCCTCCTCAGCGCTGCCCCTGGAAAAGCTGCACCAATCCTTTTCCATCCCCACGGGTTTTCCCTGTTTTCCTCACCCCCGTGCCATCCCCCCCATCCTTTGTCACTACTGGCCTCGGTGGGGCTTCAGATCTCCTCGGAAAAGGCAATTTTTTGTTATTTTTTTTCCCCAACAGGACCAAGCAGACTAATTGAAAATAATATGTAAAATATAAAATAGTCATTAATGAGGCATCTTGCACCTGAGGAGGTGGCAGTGAAGCAACAGAGCTGGGCTGGGCTTTTGTTTTTGTTGGTTGGCTTCAAACTGAGAGAGAGGAGGATTAGATGGGGTATTGGGAAAGAATTCCTGCCTGGGAGGATGGGCAGGCCCTGGAAAAGAATTCCCAGAGCAGCTGTGGCTGCCCCTGGATCCCTGGGATTGTCCAAGGCCGGGCTGGAGCAGCCTGGGACAGTGGGAGGTGTCCCTGTGGCACTGGATGGCTTTGAGGTCCCTTCCCACCCCAAACCCTTCCATAATTATGGGCACTGCTCCACTGGGCACTTCCATCTCTGGGCTTGAATACTTTTATTAATTTATTTTAAAATTATTTTAATTGATGTGCAAAGAGAGTTTTTGAGCTGAAGGCACCTTTGGAATGAAAGGAGCAGCAGGTGACTTTGGAGAGTGGGAATGCCAGGAGGAGAGGATGAGAGGAATTGTGGAGAGCAAGAACTGAGCTGCTCATCCTGTCCCCATGGCAGGGGTGACCCTGGGTGAGCTTTGAGGTCCCTTTCCCCCCAAACCATTCCAGAATATTCCATGAAAATCTACCCATTGTGGTGTTTTATGGAACACTTGGGGCTTTCTGGGGTTTTGTCACTTGTAGGGACCTTCTTGCCTGCCCAGCATCCCTTTGTCCCTCCCTGGAAAGCCTCTGGTGCCCGAGGGGCATTCCTGCTCTTTCAATGCCTGATTTCATTTACCTGCAAACCCTGCAGTTTATTTGTAAAACCCAGTCTCTTTTCCCATCCATCAATCAGTGGAACCCTCCCCACTGTTCCTTTTCTCTCCCAAAGCTGGTTTTATGTTTTATCCCCCAGCTGGTTGGGAAAGACAAATCCCCCGTTCCTCTCGTGCCCCTGTGCATCCCCGCTCCAGCCTGCTGTGACCCCAGAGCTGGGTTCTGTGGGTCCCCCCGGGCAGGGCCAGCTCAGGGTGAGCTGTTTGTGGGGACAGGGGACGTGTGCCAGGCAGTTAAATGAGCCCAGAGCCGTGCCAGGAGCGGGAATGGCATCCCGAGGTGGCACCGCCGTGCCAGGGCTGCCCGTGCCAGCATTCCCACAGTGCCTCGGCCAGGCTGCTCCCTGGCATCTGTTTGTCCTTGTCATGCTTCAAACTAAATATTTATCCTTGTCCCCACGGGCTGGAGCAGAGCTGAGGCTCTGCCACCAAATGTCACAGCGCAGGGCTGGCGTTTGGGGACAGCCAGCTCTGCCTGGCCATGACAAGGACAATGTTTGCCCAGGCAGCATCTTGCTGTGTTTGCAGAGTGATGGTGGCAGTGGCCCTGTGCTGGGGCCAGCCAGGGGTGCTGCTGTCACCTGTGACACCAGGGAATGCACCTGCCTCTGCCCAGGGGGAGGGTGTGGCTCTCACCTGCTTTGTGGGACCAAAAATCCCCCCGAAATCCAGGGGCTGTGGCCTCAGCTGGAGGCTCAGGCTGGAATTTCCTGGTGGGAGAGGTGGGCAGGTGTTGGAAGGGGCTGCTCAGGGAGGTGTCACCACCCCTGGGGGTGGCCAAGGAACCACTCAGTGCTCTGGGGACAAGGTGGGGATCAGTCAGGGGTTGGACTCGATGATCCTGGAGGTCTTTTCCAAGGAGGGTGGTTCATTTCCCAGAGGGATGGTTCTGTGAGAGCACCTTCAGCCCTTGCTCGGTGAGAGCACCTTCAGCTCTTTTTTGTGAGAACACCTCCAGCCCTTGCTCTGTGGGAGCACCTTCAGCTCTTGCTTGGTGAGAACACCTCCAGCCCTTGCTCGGTGAGAACACCTTCAGTTCATGCTTGTGACCCCGTGCTGCTGTTTTGGGAAGCCTGCAGCTGTCTGCTTTTGTGTCACAGCTGCTGTGATGCTGAGTGCTGGTGACACCTCTGCCTTCCCAAGGTGACACCCCTGGATTTGCAGCAGCCCCGCGGTGCTCAGGTCCTTCCTGGCTCTGGGATCACACCCTGGGATGTGTGATGTGCCAGGGCAGCGCTGCCATCCCATCAGAATCATTCCAGACTGCTCCCTGCCCTGCCCAGACAAACCACCTTGGAGCTGGGGGTCACGGAGCACCAGGGAGAACCTGGTAACTCCAGAGGGGGGGAATTGCAGTGCCTGAGTGTCAGATCTTGGGCTGGAAGCTGTGGCTGGGGGAGGCTGAGGAAGCTGAGCTCATTCCTTGCCCTGGTGGTGCTGAAGGTGCTGGGTGGGCTTTGCCTGGATCCTTCCACCCCTCCCAGCCCGGGTTTGGGCTCAGGTTTTTGGGGTTTGGTTCCAAATAACTGATTGGAGGAGAGCTGAGAGCAGCAATCCTGCTGGGAGCAGAGGTTTGGGAGAGCCTGGAGTTACCCAGGGATCCAAAGGACAAATGGTTTTGGTAGTGGAAGAAATAATGGTGAAAAGTAGCTGTTTTGGGAGGGGCTGGAACCCAAAGGAAGTTTTGGGGGTTTTCCTTCATCCTTCATAAAGGCAATGGAACTGCAGCCCTGCCAGCTTGGGGATGGGGGCAAGGTCTCACTGTGGGGCTCAGCAGCTCTGCCCCCATCACCCTCATCACCCTCATCACCCTCATCCTCCTCATCAGCCCCAAAGCTGGCCCAGCCAGGCTGGAGCTTTGCTGGGTGGGACCAGGAGCAGATCCCTGGAGGAGGAGGAGGAGGAGGAGGAGGAGGAGGAGGAGGAGGAGGCAGAGTCTTGGGGTGTCCCTGAGCTCTGCAGTGTGGGGAACCCCCTGCTCTGGTTTTATTCCTTTGCTTTGCTTTTTCCTTCTGGGAAGAGGGGCAGGAGCTGCCCAGCTCTGCCCATCTTGTCTGACCCCGGTGTTCTCTGTCCCCACCTTGGCTGACCCCAGTGTTCTCTGTCCCCTCCTAGGCTGACCCCAGTGTTCTCTGTCCCCATCTTGGCTGACCCCAGTGTTCTCTGTCCCCTCCCTGGCTGACCCCAGTGTTCTCTGTCCCCACCTTGGCTGACCCCGGTGTTCTCTGTCCCCTCCCAGGCTGACCCCGGTATTTTCTGTCCCCTCCCTGGCTGACCCCGGTGTTTCCTGTCCCCTCCCTGGCTGACCCCGGTGTTTTCTGTCCCCAGACAAGGCTGAGAACGGGGAGCCCTACCAGAGGAGGAGGGGAGCGGGGCCCCCCCTGCCCGAGAGCCCCCCAGCATTCCCAGCACCCCAGGACGGAGCCACCCTGGGCAGGAGCAGCAGCTGGAGGAGGATTTTGCTGATGATCCTGGCTATCACCATCCACAACATCCCAGGTGAGCCCATCCCTGCTCCCAGGCAGCTTGTCCCATGCAGATGCCAGTCCCCTGCCACCCCTGTCCCCTGGCAGATGGCACTCGCTGAGTGGGCGCCTTTGGCCGGGATTTCTGTGCCACGTTTGGTGGGGCTGAGCCACGTGAGGCCTTGGCAGCAGCACAACCCCGTGGGGAGGGGGCTGGGGGAGCCTGGAGCAGCTGCAGCCTGCCTGGTGCCAGCCCAGCGTGGGTGGGAGCTGGAGCTCCCGGGGTGGATGGGGAGAGGGGACAAACCCTGCTCCCGTCAGCCTCTCTCAGTTCCTGCAGGAGAATCTGCAGAGATTATTTATTTCCTGAGGCACAGGTGGATTGGAAAGGTGACAAACCCTGCTCCCTTTTAGCCTCTCTCAGTTTCTGCAGAATCTGCAGTTGGGGTTTATTTTCCCAGGCACAGGTGGATTGGGAGAGGGGACGAACCCTGCTCCCTTCAGCCTCTCTCTCTCTCTGTGATCAGTCTCTGCAGTTGGAGTTTATTTCCTCAGGCACAAGTGGGTTGGGAGAGGTGACAAACCCTGTTCCCTTTTAGCCTCTCTGTCTGTGATCATTCTCTGCAGTTGGGGTTTATTTCCTGAGGCACAGGTGGATGGGGAAGGTGACAAACCCTGCTCCCTTCAGCCTCTCTGTGTGATCAGGCTCTGCAGTTGGTGTTTATTTCCTGAGGCACAGGTGGATTGGGAGAGGGGACAAACCCTGCTCTCTTTAGCCTCTCTCTATTTCTGCAGGAGAATCTGCAGTTTGGGTTTATTTCTTGAGGAAAGAGTGCATTGAGAAGGTGACAAACCCTGCTCCCTTTTAGTCTCTCTCTGTGATCAGTCTCTGCAGTTGGGGTTTATTTCCTCAGGCACAGGTGGATTGGAAAGGTGACAAACCCTGCTCCCTTTTAGCCTCTCTGTCTGTGATCATTCTCTGCAGTTGGGGTTTGTTTCCTGAAGCAAGGGTGGATGGGGAAGGTGACAAACCCTGCTCCCTTCAGCCTCTCTGTGTGATCATTCTCTGCAGTTGGGGTTTATTTCCTGAGGCACAGGTGGATGGGGAGAGGGGACAAACCCTGCTCCCTTCAGCCTCTCTCAGTTTCTGCAGGAGAATCTGCAGTTGGAGTTTATTTCCTCAGGCACAGGTGGATTGGGAAGGTGACAAACTCTGCTCCCTTTAAGCCTCTCTGTCTGTGATCATTCTCTGCAGTTGGGGTTTATTTCCTGAGGAAAGAGTGCATTGAGAAGGTGACAAACTCTGCTCCCTTCAGCCTCTCTCGGTTTCTGCAGGAGAATCTGCAGAGATTCTTTATTTCCTGAGGCACAGGTGGATTGGGAAGGTGACAAACCCTGCTCCCTTCAGCCTCTCTCAGTTTCTGCAGAATCTGCAGTTGGGGTTTATTTCCCCAAGCAAGGGTGGGTGGGGAAGGTGCCAAACCCTGCTCCCTCTGTCTGTGATCAGTCTCTGCAGGAGAATCTGCATTTGGGGTTTGTTTTATTTTCCCAGGCAAGGGTGGATTTGGACAGTGGGTGGGAAATCCTGGAGCTGCAGGTGCTGGAGGGCTGAGTCCTGCCAGGCTGGGCTTTGTGGGGCTGACAGAGGAGACAGTTTGGGATGTTCAGCTGCTTTGCAGTTCTTGGGGACGTTGGAAGTAAAATGAGGCAGCCTTTTCCAGGGCTTTTCTCCTGGTTTCTTCCCCCTCCCTCCTCCTCCTCCTCTCCTTCCCTCGCCTTTCCTTTCTCCATCTCTGCTCTGGGCCTGGCTCAGGCTGGCTGGCTGCAGGGAGAAGCTTCTGGGCCTGTAAATCTGGGAAGAAGCCAGGAGGGTTTTGGGAAGAGCAGTGTTTCATTGGGTGTTGGCAGCGTGGAGCTGCTGGGCTCGGGGCTCCCTTGGTCCCTCACACGTCATTTTGTGCCTGGTGACTCTGGGAGTGACTTCATCCAGTGCCAGGACACCCATCCTCCATGCCACCAGGGATGTCCCGTGTGCCATCCCAGCTCCTGGCTTTCCCTGGGAGTGACAGAGCCCGAGGGATGCACGCAGAGCTCCTGGCTGGTTCCTCCCCAGGCCCTTCCTGCTGCTCCTGGGGTGGGAATTGCCTCCTTCCAGCTGGCTGTGGGCACCTCTGGGTGCTCCTGGTGCCCCCTGGGGCGGGCAGCTGCCTGGGGCTGCCTTATCCTGACGGGGAGCTGGGAGTTAATGATTTGCTGCTCTTCCTGCATCACCAGCACGAGCTGTTCCTGGGCATTAACCCGCTCCAGTTTGGCAGCAGCAGCAGCAGCAGCAGCAGCACACCTCTCCCTCCTCATGCCTCTCTCTTCAAATCAGTTCTGCCCCTGCTGTCCCAAGCTCCATCCCTGTTCTCCCCCTGTGCCAGGGGGGGCTGAGCTCCCCTTTTATTGCCAGCAAGGAATTGTTTTGGGGACCTGGAGTCCCAGGAGGGGTGAGATCCCCCTTTTTTGCCAGCAGGGAATTGTTTTTGGGACCTGGAGCCCCAGGGAGGGTGAGATCCCCCTTTTTTGCCAGCAGGGAATTGTTTTGGGGACCTGGAGCCCCAGGGAGGGTGAGATCCCCCTTCCATTGCCAGCAGGGAATTGCTTTAGGGACCTGCAGCCCCAAGGGGGATGAGATCCCCTTTCATTGCCAGCAGAGAATTGTTTTTGGGACCTGCAGCCCCAAGAGGGATGAGCTCCCCTTCTATTGCCAGCAGGGAATTGTTTTAGGGACCTGCAGCCCCAAGAGGGGTGAGATCCCCTTTTTTGCCAGCAGGGAATTGTTTTTGGGACCTACAGCCCCAAGGGGGATGAGATGCCCTTTTTTGCCAGCAGGGAATTGTTTTAGGGATCTGGAGCCCCAAGGGGGGTGAGATCCCCCTTTTTTGCCAGCAGGGAATTGTTTTGGGGACCTGGAGCCCCAGGGAGGGTGAGATCCCCTTTCACTGCCATCAAGGAATTGTTTTTGGGACCTGCAGCCCCAAGAGGGATGAGCTCCCCTTCTATTGCCAGCAGGGAATTGTTTTAGGGACCTGGAGCCCCAAGAGGGGTGAGATCCCCTTTCACTGCCATCAGGGAATTGTTTTGGGGACCTGGAGTCCCAGGGGGGTGAGATCCCCTTTTTTGCCATCAGGGAATTGTTTTAGGGACCTGGAGCCCCAGGGAGGGTGAGATCCCCTTTCATTGCCAGCAGGGAATTGTTTTGGGGACCTGGAGCCCCCGGGGGGGGTGAGATCCCCCTTTTTTGCCAGCAGGGAATTGTTTTTGGGACCTGGAGCCTCTGTTGGGGCCCTGGCAGTGCCTCTGTCTCCGTTTGCAGGCTGGGAGCAGCTTCTTGAGGGGGGGAGAGAGGATGGAAGCCCCAGCCCAGGCTGCCACAGCCCCTGGGTGTTTGTGGGGGAAAGGTTGGATCGTTTGCTCCAGAGCTGGGGATGCCAATGGAAAGGATAAATTGATAATGACAGGAGATGCCAAGCTGCAGACTCCGGCTGCTAATTAATATTCATATATGCCAGCTTTAGCAGAACATTAATTATGTATTTAATCAAGCCCTGTTTATTCTGGTTTAGCTTTGTACCTTGGGTGGCTGTTAGGCTGAAGACTTCAGATTAATTAAAATGTTACTGCTGTACCACAAATAACAATTAGCGAGGTGTGAGCCGAGCAGCCTCGCCCTGCTGCTGCTGCTGGGGAGGGGAGGGGACCCTCCAGGACCCCCCTGCCACCCGGGCTGGCTCTGGGGTGCTCCTGGAGGGCTCTGCCCTGCTCCCAGCTCTGCTCCAGGAGAGCCCCAGGGCCGTGCTCTGCTCATCTCCACGCCCTGGGGCTCTCCCTGGAGAATTCCAGACCCTCTGAGGTTGGAGAAGCTGTGCCAAGCTGTGCCCACCCTTGTCCCCAGCCCTGGGTGCCACCTCCAGGCCCTCCCTGTCACCTGCTGCCCTCGGTGGTGGCATCTGCCTGGGGACAGCCTGGCAGGGACAGTCGGACCTGGGAGCTGCTGGTGGCTTTGTTTTTAAGGTTTCTCCCAGTTTGGGGCAGTTGAGTGTCCTGGATTTGTCACATGCTTGGTGGCACCTGGGGAGCAGCGCCCTGGGCTGGGGAAGGTCAGGGGGAATTCCCCTGGGATCCCTCTGTGGTGCTGATTTTAGCTGGCTCACAGGAAGCAGGAACAGAGGGGAAAAAGTGGTGAAATAAAGGAAGTGGGAATGCAGAGGAAAAGTGTGAAAACAGTTAAAAAAGGGAAGCAGGAGAGCAGTGGAAAAGAGGGAAAACAGGAATAGAGTGACAAAAGGAAGCAGGAGCCTAGTGAAAAAGAGGGAAAATAGGAAAATGACACACAAAAAAAAGCAGGATAGTAGTGAAAAAGAGGGAAAATAGGAATTTAGGAACACAAAGGAAGCAGGATCCTGGGAAAATGAGGGAAAATACAATTTAGAGACAGAAAGGGAGCAGGATCCTGGGAAAAAGAGTTGTGGAGCAGATCTGGGATGAAGGTGGGGCTGGGAAGGAAGGGAGGGAGCTGTGGAGCAGATCTGGGGTTAGGGGTTCGGGCAGGGGGCTGTAGAGCAGCTCCTGGGCTGGATTTGGGGTTAGGGTTAAGGGAGGGGGCTGTGGATCAGATTGGGGTTAGGGGTGCAGGGAGGGGGCTGTGAAGCAGATCTGGGGTTAGGGGTGAAGGGAGAGGGCTGTGGAGCAGATCTGGGCTGGATTTGGGGTTCGGGGTGCAGGGAGGGGGCTGTGGAGCAGATTTGGGGTTAGGGGTGCAGGGAGGGGCTGGGGAGCAGATCTGGGCTGGATTTGGGGTTCGGGCTGAAGGGAGGGGGCTGTGGAGCAGATTTGGGGTTAGGGGTGAAGGGAGGGGCTGTGGAGCAGATCTGGGCTGGATTTGGGGTTCGGGCTGAAGGGAGGGGGCTGTGGAGCAGATTTGGGGTTCGGGCTGAAGGGAGGGGGCTGTGGAGCAGATTTGGGGTTAGGGGTGCAGGGAGGGGCTGTGGAGCAGATTTGGGGTTCGGGATGCAGGGAGGGGCTGTGGAGCAGATTTGGGGTTCGGGCTGAAGGGAGGGGCTGTGGAGCAGATTTGGGGTTCGGGATGCAGGGAGGGGCTGTGGAGCAGAGCAGGGGTTCGGGATGCAGGGAAGGGCTGTGGAGCAGATCAGATCTGGGCTGCAGGAGGGGCTGTCCCCGGCCCAGGCTCCGTGCTGCGCCGGCAGATTGCAGTTCCTGCGAGGGGAGGTGATTTCCAGGCTGCTCGCTCTGTCATTAGCAGGAATTGATTGGATTCCCCCTCCCGGGCAGGGCTGGGCCTCCCGAGGGAAGGGCAGGGGCGCCAGACTGCATCTCAATTATCGACAGCTCCCTCCTCGATGGGAATATTCTCCCAGCTCCATGAAAAAGCTGGGAACATTCATTTGGAATGGGGCAGCAGTTCCATGGGATTGCAGGGATGGGGCAGCAGTTCCATGGGATTGCAGGAGTGGAGCAGCAATTCCATGGGATTGCAGGGATGGGGCAGCAGTTCCATGGGATTGCAGGGATGGGGCAGCAATTCCATGGGATTGCAGGGATGGAGCAGCAATTCCATGGGATTGCAGGGATGGGGCAGCAGTTCCATGGGATTGCAGGGATGGAGCAGCAATTCCATGGGATTGCAGGGATGGAGCAGCAATTCCATGGGATTGCAGGGGTGGAGCAGCAATTCCATGGGATTGCAGGGTTGGAGCAGCAGTTCCATGGGATTGCAGGGATGGAGCAGCAATTCCATGGGATTGCAGGAATGGAGCAGCAGTTCCATGGGATTGCAGGAATGGGGCAGCAGTTCCATGGGATTGCAGGGATGGGGCAGCAATTCCATGGGATTGCAGGAGTGAGCAGCAGTTCGTTGTCACCTGGTTAATTGCCACCTCCCCAGCAGGGCTGGGACATTTCCATCCCCTGAGCAGGGAAAGCCTGGCTGGAGTCCTTGGGATGATGGGCAGGGAGGGAGAGGGACACGGGGACAGCCCCAGGTGACATCCCCAGGTTTGGGTGCTGCTCTCAGTGAGGACACAGGTGACACTCTCAGGGATCAGGTGACATCCCCAGGTTTGGGTGATGTCCCCAGGTGAAGGGCACAGGTGACATCCCCAGGGCTCAGGTGAGGGATGCAGGTGACACCCCCAGGAATCAGGTGACATCCCTGGATTTGGGTGCTGCTCTCAGTGAAGAACACAGGTGACACCCCCAGGGCTCAGGTGACATCCCCAGCCATGACTGTGAAGGACACAGGTGACATTCTCAGGGCTCAGGTGAGGGATGCAGGGGCCATCCTCAGGTTTGTGTGATGTCCTCAGTGAGGGACACAGGTGCCACCCCAGGGCTCAGGTGCCATCCCCAGGTTTGTGTGATGTCCTCAGTGGGGGACACAGGTGCCACTCCCAGGGCTCAGGTGCCACTCCCAGGGCTCAGGTGACATTCTCAGGTGAGGGATGCAGGGGCCATCCCCAGGTTTGTGTGCTGCACTCAGTGAAGAGCACAGATGACACTCAGGGCTCAGGTGCCATCCCCAGATTTGGGTGATGTCCCCAGGTGAAGGACACAGGTGCCACTCCCAGGGCCCAGGTGCCACCCCCAGGGCCCAGGTGCCACTCCCAGGGCCCAGGTGCCACTCCCAGGGCCCAGGTGCCATCCCTAGGTTTGGGTGATGTCCTCAGTGAAGGGCTCAGGTGCCACCCCCAGGGCCCAGGTGCCACCCCAGGGCTCAGGTGCCACTCCCAGGGCCCAGGTGCCACCCCAGGGCCCAGGTGCCACCCCCAGGGCTCAGGTGCCACCCCAGGGCTCAGGTGCCACTCCCAGGGCTCAGGTGCCACCCCCAGGGCCCAGGTGCCATCCCTAGGTTTGGGTGATGTCCTCAGTGAAGGGCTCAGGTGCCACCCCCAGGGACCAGGTGCCACCCCAGGGCTCAGGTGCCACCCCAGGGCCCAGGTGCCACCCCCAGGGCTCAGGTGCCACCCCAGCCGTGGCTGTTCCTCCCAGGCTCTGTTTGGCTCTGTGGCCCCAGCCCAGCTCCCTCAGCTGGAGCCCCTGCCCTGGGAGCAGCTGGAGGAAATTCCACACTTCCCAGGGTGGAGTTTTCCTCAGGCTGCTGAGGAGGGGACAGGAGGGTCTCTGATGTCCCCTGTCCCCAGCTCCTCTGTCCCCAACTCCCTGACAGCACATCAGTTATCAGTTAAAGGTGACAAAGGCAAGGAAATCCAGGATTTCAGCAGCTGGGATCAGATATTCCACTGAAAAATGCACGGGGGAGCTGCCTCCTGCCCTGTCCCCAGCAGAGCTCTGCCACACCAAACCTCCCTGGGAAAGCATTTCTGTGCTGGGAATGGAACTTAAATATCCCTGGTGCATCCAGGGGCTGTGGGGTCAGGAGAGCTCAGCTCCAGCAGGGCCCCTCCCTGCCTCCAGCTCAGCTTGATTTGGGAAAGTTCTCTGCTTCCAGAGGGGCATTGCCAGCATGGAGGCAATGGGGGTTGGACACTTGCTTGAAGTCCTAAAAATCAGCTGGAGTTCTTTAGAATCAGCTGGAGTTCTTTAAAATCAGCTGGAGTTCTTTAAAAACCAGGTGGAATTCTTTAAAATCAGCTGGAGTTCTTTAAAAATCAGCTGGAGTTCTTTAGAAATCAGCTGGAGTTCTTTAGAATCAGGTGGAGTTCTTTAAAAACCAGGTGGAGTTCTTTAAAATCAGCTGGAGTTCTTTAAAATCAGCTGGAGTTCTTTAAAAATCAGCTGGAGTTCTTTAAAAACCAGGTGGAGTTCTTTAAAAATCAGCTGGAGTTCTTTAAAATCAGCTGGAGTTCTTTAAAATCAGCTGGAGTTCTTTAAAAATCATCTGGAGTTCTTTAGAATCAGGTGGAGTTCTTTAAAAACCAGGTGGAATTCTTTCAAATCAGGTGGAGTTCTTTAAAAATCATCTGGAGTTCTTTAAAAATCAACTGGAGTTCTTTAAAATCAGGTGGAATTGTTTAAAATCAGGTGGAATTGTTTAAAATCAGGTGGAATTGTTTAAAATCAGGTGGAGCTCTTTTATATCATGTGGAGTTCTTTCAGGTCAGGTGGAGTTCTTTCAAAATCAGGAATTCTTTCAAATCAGGTGGAATTCTATAAATCAGGTGGAGTTCTTTAAAAATCAGGTGGAAATCTTTCAGATCAAGTAGAGTTCTTTGAGATCAGGGGAAATTCTTTAAAATCAGGTGGAGTTCTATAAATCAGGTGGAATTCTTTAAAAATCAGGTGAAGTTCTTTCAAATCAGGTGGAATTCTATAAAATCAGGAATTCTTTAAAATCAGGTGGAATTCTTTGAAATCAGGTGGAATTCTTTAAAATCAGGTGGAATTTTTAAAAACCAGGTGTAATTCTCTAAAACCAGGTGGAATTCTCTAAAATCAGTTGGAATTCTATAAAACCAGGTGGAATTCTATAAAACCAGGTGGAATTCTTTGAAATCAGGTGGAGGTTGAGTTGCCAGCTCCTGCTCAGCTGCTGCAGCTCCATGGAATTGAACTGAGGATTGAAATGAGGATTTGCTTTTGTGGGAGGAGGAGAAGAGAGGAGAGGGTGGGATGAGGATGAGGATGAGGATGAGGATGAGGATGAGGATGAGGATGAGGATGAGGATGAGGATGGGCTGGCTCCTAGGGGGTTAAGCCAGGATTAGTAATGAGCTGGATTTCCTCCCCAATCCCACCTGGATGCCCACAACCCCTCCGGTGCTGGTGCAAACTGGTGGAGAATCCCTGGAATCTGCCAATCCTGGAGCAATCCCGGCAGAGTGGTGATTCCTGGGGGGCCTGGAACTCAGCCTGCAGGGACAGAGCTCTGAGTGGCAGTGCTTAAACTCTTGGAGAAACCCAAACCTCCTTATGGCAAGATTGATTTCCCTCTAGGAACCCAGCAGCTCTTCCCAGAGCAGGATGAATTATGGATGAGACCTTGGCAGCTGGAGAAGCTTCCCTGGGCTGGGGGATTTTTGGGATCTCTGCTCTGGTTTCCTCCCTGCCCTTGGCTCCAGGCTCTGAGGAGCTGCCAGTGCTCAGGGGTGGGAATGCTGAGGTTATCCCAGGGACTGCTGCTTTCCCTGCTGTTTCCAAGGCAACTGGGAACTCTCAGGGCCACCAACACGCACAGGGTGCCCTTCCCACCTGCAGGAATGCTCACCTGAGCCCCTCCTTGGGGGCTGAAAAATCCCTCCAGTTTGGGTTGTGTCCTCTGAATCCCCCCACCCCTTGTTGGGAGGGGAACGAGGCCAGCAGGCTGGAAAAAAAAAAAAAAAAAAAAAAAAAAAAAAAAAAAAAAATCACAAAAATGGGGATTTTTAAACCCCAAAAATGAGTGGCTTAAACCCCAAAAGTGGGGATTTTAAACCCCAAAAATGGGGGATTTTAAACCCCAAAAAAGGGAATTTTAAACCCCAAAAAAGGGAATTTTAAACCCCAAAAATGGGGATTTTAAACCTAACCCTTCCCTTTCCCTTCCCTTCCCATCCCATGAAATCCTTCCTTCTCTTCTTTTAGTATAGTTTAAATATATAATTTTCTTTTCATACAATATATACCATAAAATAATAAATCAGCCTTCTGAAACCTGGAGTCAAGATTCTCATCTCTTTCCTCCTCCTGGCACCCCTGTGACCACCACCACACAGGGCTGCCCCTTACTGGTCCTTACTGGTTTTTCCCTGGTCCTTACTGGTTTTCCCCTGCCCCTTACTGGTCCTTACTGGTTTTTCCCTGCCCCTTACTGGTCCTTACTGGTTTTTCCCTGCCCCTTACTGGTCCTTACTGGTTTTTCCCTGGTCCTTACTGGTTTTTCCCTGCCCCTTCCTGGTCCTTACTGGTTTTCCCTGCTCTTTCAGAGGGCCTGGCAGTGGGAGTTGGCTTCGGGGCCATCGGGAAATCCCAGTCTGCCACATTCCAGAGTGCCAGGTAAGAGCTGATCCTGCTTTTTGTGTGTTCCTTTGCCTCTGGGAGCTTGGCTGTCCCACCCTGGCCCCTGCTGGGGGGTTGGGGGTCCATGGATTGATGGAACCTGCCTGGAAGCACAGAGGAGTGGAAGGAATTCCTGGTGCTGCTGGTGGCACAGTGGCTCTGTGGTTTTGCCTCTCTGGGATCACTGGGGAGAGGCAGCTGAGGGTCCCCGTGGGTGCTGCTGGCTCCCAGGAGGTGCCCCCAGGGATTCTGGGCTGCTCATCCTCCCCCTTCTCCTGTTGAACATCCCTGGGGATGCTCAGCCCAGCACTGGAGAAAGGGAGAAGGGCTGAGGGTGGGAGCTGGGGGTGGGCAAAGCAGGGGAGAGGAGGCAAACCTCAGCCTGGCAAATCCCTTTCCTTGGAGCTGGCAGCAGGAATGGTGGAGTCTCCCCCCTCCTCTTCCCAGTGCCCTGCCTGGTGTCTCCATGGCTCCCTGCAGCGTTCCTTCCTCTCCTCCTCCTCCTCCTCCTGCTGCTGTCCCAGCTGAGCTGGTTCCAGGCAGGATCCCTGGCACAGGGAAATGCTGGGATTTTCCCTAAAGCAGCATCCCTGAGGGCTGGGAAGCACCTGGTGGCTCTGTGTGCCATCCCTGCCAGGCAGGGCCACGGGGCTCTGGAACTGGTGCCAGGGCAGGCTCCTGCTCCTCCTGGCATCTTTGGTTCTGCCCTCTGGACATTCCCTCACCCCTTGCTGGGAGGGGAGCGAGGCCACCAGACTGCAAAAAAACCCCAAAAACGGGGATTTAAAACCCCAAAAACAGGGATTTAAAACCCCAAAAACGGGGATTTAAAACCCCCCAAAATGGGGATTTAAAACCCCCCAAAATGGGGATTTAAACCCCCCAAAAATGGGGATTTAAAACCCCCCAAAAATGGGGATTTAAAACCCCCAAAAACGGGGATTTAAAACCCAAAAAAATGGGGATTTTAACCCCCAAAAATGGGGATTTTAACCCCCAAAAACGGGGATTTTGGAACTGGTGGCAGAGAAGGGACTTGGGCATCCCTGAGTCCTGGCATTCCTGGCTCCCAAGAAAACCCTTCCGTGCTTCCCTGGCACTGCTGGGACCTGGGGGCATCATCCAGCTTCTCCAAACTCTGGGATTTGGGCACTGAGGATATTCCTGCTCCTCAAACTCTGGGATTTGGGCACTGAGGATGTTCCTGCTCCTCCAAACTCTGGGATTTGGGCACTGAGGATGTTCCTGCTCCTCCAAACTCTGGGATTTGGGCACTGAGGATGTTCCTGCTCCTCCAAACTCTGGGATTTGGGCACTGAGGATGTTCCTGCTCCTCAAACTCTGGGATTTGGGCACTGAGGATGTTCCTGCTCCTCCAAACTCTGGGATTTGGGCACTGAGGATGTTCCTGCTCCTCCAAACTCTGGGATTTGGGCGCTGAGGATGTTCCTGCTCCTCCCAGCAGGAGCTCAGCCCCTGGCAGAGCTGGAGCTGGGCTGGAGAAATGGGAGGAAGGGGAAATGAACCCGGAGGAACGGGAGGAAGGGCGGATGAAGCTGGAGCTGGGCTGGAGGAGCTGCCGAGGCTTTGCAGGAGCTGCTGGCACCTCTCGGTGGCCGCCCTGCAAACGGCAGCTCCTGCCAGGCTCTCCCTGGGCTCTGCTTTTCCCTGGAATTTGCAGCTGCTGTTCCGGCCCCTGAGGAGAACGGGATCGGTTTTGGGAAGGAATTCCTGCCTGTGAGGGTGGGGAGGCCCCCGGGGCCCTGCAGTGTCCCAGGCCAGGCTGGAGCAGCTTGGGAGGGGTCCCTGGCTTGACCTTTGGGGTCCCTTCCAACCCAAAGCATTCCGTGATTCCTGCTGAAGGATCTCTGGGGTCCCATGGCAGATTTTGGGTCCATCCAGGCTGATTTTGGGTCCAGGGGGTGTGAGCAGAGCAGGGGCAGCCCCACAATGATCCCAGCCAGGGGCACATCCCGGGATTTGCTGAATCCCCAGAAATGAGACTTTGGGAAGAAGGGAATCTCACATTGAACACACCTGGGGCTTTGATGTGCTGGATCAGATCAGCCATCCTGGGAATCCCTGGGATCTGGGAGGGTCCTGGGATTCCCATCCCGGCCAGGATCCCGGGATTCCTCATCCTGCCCATCATCCCAGCTCATCCAGAATCCCAGGATTCCCCATCCTGCCCAGAATCCCTGGATTCCCCATCCTGCCCAGAACCCCTGGATTCCTCATCCTGCCCATCATCCCAGCTCATCCAGAACCCCAGGATTCCCCATCCTGCCCAGAACCCCAGGATTCCCCATCCTGCCCAGAACCCCTGGATTCCTCATCCTGCCCATCATCCAGGATCCTGGGATTCGCATTCCTGGCCATCATCCCAGCTCATCCATGATCCCGGGATTCCCATCCCGCCCATCTCCCGGCCCTTCCCGGGATTCTCCTGCGCGTTTCTTTGCTGCCACCGGGTGTGCAGGCTCCGCTCCTGCGCCGGGATCCTCCGGGATCCTCCGGGAGCTGCAGCTGGATCCGAGCCCTGGCCGGGATTTTCGTACCTGGGGGGAGCCCACGGAGCGGCTGTGCCAGGGAACGGGAATGGGGATGGGAACGGGAATGGGGATGGGAACGGGAACGGCTCCCCAGTGCCAGAGGGCAGGGCTGGGTGGGATTTTGGGAAGGAATTGTTCCCTGTGAGGGGCGGGGATGGAATTCCCAGAGAAGCTGTGGCTGCCCCACCCCTGGAATGGGGTTTGGAGCAGCCGGGCGGTGGCAGGTGCCCCTCTCGGGGTGTTCGCCAGGGGGGATGAGCTGTCCCCATCCCCGGGCAGGAGCCGCCCCCGCTGCTCCCGCCCCGCTCCCTGCAGGGCTGGGAACGTTGGGAATTTCCACAGGACAGAGTGTGGGGACGGGAGAGGGGGCAGTGCCAGGGCGGTGCCGGGCAGGGCGGCAGTGCCCAGCAGGGGAGGTTCCCTCCGGGTGGGAATGGGGAAGGCAGGAGCTGCTCCTGGCCGCCTTCCAGGCAGGAAGGTGACGAGCAGGGCGGCCGTGGCTGGGAAAAGTGCTCTGGCTCCTCCTGAGCCGCGGGGAGGGATCCCGGGATCCTTCCCTCCCTCCCCGGGTGGCGGCTGGAACCAGGTGGGGCTGGAGCTGCTGCGAGCAGCACGGGCGGGACTGGGCAGGGGACACGCAGGGGACACAGGGGACAGGTAGGGGACACGGGGGACAGGCAAGGGATGGTGGGGACACACAGGGGAGACAGAGGATGGGCAGGGGACAGGCAAGGGACACAGGGGACAGGCAAGGGACACAGGGGACAGGCAAGGGAGACAGAGGATGGGCAGGGGACAGGCAGGGAACACAAAGGGGACAGGCAAGGGATGGTGGGGACACACAGGGGACACACATGGGACAGGCAGGGGACACACGGGGCACAGAGGACAGGCAGGGGACACAAAGGGGACACACAGGGGAGAAAGAGGATGGGCAGGGGACAGGCAGGGGACACAGGGGACAGGCAGGGAACACAAAGGGGACAGGCAAGGGATGGTGGGGACACACAGGGGACACACATGGGACACACAGAGGGCACAGAGGACAGGCAGGGGACAGGCAGGGGACACACAGGAGACAGGCAGGGGACATAAAGGGGACAGGCAGGGGATGGTGGGGACACACAGGGTATGGGCAGGGGACACAAAGGGGACCCACAGGAGACAGGCAGGGGATGGGCAGAGAACACATGGGACAGGCAGGGGACAGGCAGGGGATGAGCAGGGGATGGTGGGGACAGACAGGGAACACACAGGGGAGACACAGGGGATGGTGGGGACAGACAGGGAACACACAGGGGTTAGGCAGGGGATGGGCAGGGAACACACAGGGGACACACAGGGGACAGGCAGGGGATGGTGGGGACACAAAGGGGACACGCAGAGGACAGGCAGGGGATGGTGGGGACACACAGGGGACAGGCAGGGCAGTGTCCCCTGCTCCCCTTTGCCAGTGGCTGTGCCCAGGCTGGATGGAGCAGCAGAGGGACCAGGACCAGGCCAGGTCCCTGCAGCTGCCACAGCCCCGCGTGTCCCTCTCCCCGAGTCCCTCCCGTGGCTGTGGAGGATGGAGGCAGCCCCGGGGATCCCTGGGCTGATCCTGAGCCCTCATGCCCTGGGCTGGGTGCTGGGCAGGGCTGGCAGGGAGGGGATCCTACCTGGCACCTGCAGATCTCCCCTCCCGTGTGGGATCCCCTCTCCTGGCTGGGATCCCAGATCAGAGGGGAAGGGGGTCCCTGGACTCTCTCCTGCCCTTTTCCCATCAGCAGCTCTTCCTCTGGAGATCAGCACGAGGGAATAATTATCCCCTTCCCATCCCACCCCTGTGGGAGCAGAGTGTGATCCTGAGGGATAACTGGGATGCAGGAGCCTCCCAAATCCTGAATCTGCACCTCCCAAATCCTGAATCTGCACCTCCCAAATCCATGGGATTCTGGAACTGGTGGCAGGGAAGGCTCCTGGTCCTCTTGACATCCTGGTATCCCTGAGTCCTGGCATTCCTGCTCCTGAATCTGCCCCTCCCAAATCTGCCCTTCCCAAATCCCAAATCCGCCCCTCCCAAATCCCAAATCAGCATCTCCCAGATCCTGGATCCCCATCTCCCAAATCTGCCCCTCTAAACCCCAAATCTGCCCCTCCAAACCCCAAATCTGCCCCTCCAAACCCCAAATCTGCCCCTCCCACCCCCCAGGAGCTGTTTCTCCCTGCAGGATCTCATCCCTGTCCTGGAAGAAAGCACACAAAAGCCAAATCTGTTTCCTACAGAGCTTTGCTGCTTCCTGAGGATTTTTTCCTAAAAATTCTTTCAATTTCCAGTTGGAACAGGTTTGCTCCAGGGCTGATCCCGACTCTCCGTGGGTGCAGGGAAGGGGAAATTCTGTTTTGTTCTGGAGCAGAGTTACCTTGGGGTGCCCAGCTCAGCTCTGGGTTCCCATGGACCATCCACCCCCATCCTCAATTTCCATAAAATCTCTGTTGGGACAGAGGGGAAAGGAGCAGGAGCGAGCAGGGGAGTGATGGAAACAGAACTATCCCCCTGGATGGTGCTGGGGATGTTTCCTCCAGGCCAGCACAATGGTTTGCATTCATGCTGGGAATGCTGGCCTTGCTGGGAGCTGCTGTGCCCACGGATTGTTTCCTGTCCAGCTCTGGTGGAACAGACAGCAGAGGAGCCCTGGCCTGACAGGCAGACTTTGAGCAGGGCTTGGAAAATATTATTCCATGGGACAGCCTGTGCCTCCCACGCTGTGTCTCTCAGGCTGGGGAAAAAAAAAAGGAAAAAAAAAAGGAAAAAAAAAAGGAAAAAGAAAAGGAAAAAGAAAAGGTTTGGTTAATGTAGGGAGATTGAAACCAGGCAAAAATGCTCTGCTGTGTTTGCTGGGCATGAATGGAAATCACTGTGGCAGAGGACACCACAACGTGGGGCTGTCCCTCTCACACTCCCTGGGGAGGGGTCCAGAGAGAGCAAAGATCCTCAGCTGGGGCTGGATCCCCCTCTGGCACAGCCAGGAGCACCTCCAGGAAATCCCCCCCGGGCTGAGATCCCCACCTGCCCTGGGTCCAGGGAGGGAGCAGGGCAGAGCCCAGCCTGGGACGGACAGGGGAGGTGCTCATTAGACCCCTTTTAATTAGCTTGGCTGGGGGGATGCTCGTTAGGGAGCTGGGAGGTGCCTGCAGGGCTCTGGAGGGTGGGGTGGCCCTGGGGGTGCTGCCAGCCCAGCTCTGGGGGGCTTGGAGAGCCCAGAGTGGGGAGGGAGGCTCCAGAGCTCCAGCCTGAGAGGGGGAGGGAAATCCATCCCTGGGTTACCTCACACAGCCCTGGGTCTGGCATTAATCCCTGGTTTTATCTCACATCCCTGGTTTTATCTCACATCCCTGGTTTTGGATTAATCTCTGGTTTTATCACACATCCCTGGGTTTATCCTACATCCCTGATTTTGGATTAATCCCCGATTTTATCACACATCCCTGGGTTATCTCACATCCCTAGTTTTATCAGGGATAAATCCTCATTTTCAATCCCTGATTTTGGCATTAATCCCTGATTTTATCACACATCCTTGGGTTATCTCACATCCCTGGTTTTGGCATAAATTCTGGTTTTATCTCACATCCCTGATTTTATCACATATCCCTGGGTTACCTCACAGCCCTGGGTTTATCAGGGATAAATCCTCATTTTGAATCCCTGAATTTGGCATCAATCCCTGGTTTTATCTCACATCCCAGGTTTATCTCACACCCCTCTTTTTATCCCCCATCCCTGGTTTTGGCATTAATCCCTGTTTTCATCCCCATCCCTGGTTTTACCCCATCCCCATTTTTACCTCTATATTCAGCAGGGCTCTGATTCCCTGTGGGTTCTTTCCAGGAAGGAAAATGAGGTTTGTTAACTCCCCCACCCTCCTTCCCTTACTTTTATTTTCTAGGAATGGGGCCATGTGATCCAGGCAGTAAATCCCCAAAATCCACCTCAGCATTTCCCTTCCACTGAGATTTCAGGCACACCAAACGATTTCCAGTTGAAATGTGCTCCCAGTTTGAATTTCCAGACAAAAAGGAGAGGATTGATGGGAACTGGGAATTTTTAGATGTGCACCACAGTCCCAGCCCTGCTTTTAGACCACCCAGCTTCTGTGGGCATCTAATTTAAAAGAAAATAAATAAAATTTTAATAACCTTTACAAAGTCCTGCGTGTCCCTGCAGCTCCAGCCCTGCCCCAGATCAGTGCAGCCACCTCGTTAATTCCCATTTTATTTAGGGCTGGCCCACTCTGAATATGTAAAATTGAAATTATTGGCAGGCTGGTGCTGTTTAAAATAGAATTAACGAGGTCTCAGGTGAGGATTGTCTAAAGGGATTTCAGATAGGGGGGAAAGGGCTTAACTGGAACCTCCTGGTGCTGCCAGGGAGGGGTGTCCCTGGAAAAGGGAGGAATTCCTGTCAGGAATCAGCCCTGGCCAGGTGGGAGCTCTCCCCATCCCCACAGACTTTGCTTTTTAGGGTTGGTGCAGATCCCTTGTAGCAGTTTGGGGGCATTCCTTGGTCTTCAACCCGCTGGAAAAGGGAATAGTTGGGAATAGTTGGGAGTATTTGGGATGTCTCATGATGATCCCTTTCCTTTTTCCTCTGGAAAAGGGAATATCTGGAATCAATCCTCTCCTTTTGGTCTGGATATTCAAACTGGGAGCACATTTCCCATTGGAAATCATTTCATGTGCCATGAAATCTCAGTGGAAGGGAATGGTGGAAGGGGTGGATTTTGGGGATTTATTGCCTGGATCACACATTCCTTACAGAAAATAAAAGGGAAGGAAGGTGAGGGAGTTAACAAACCTGATTTTCCTTCCTGGAAAGAACCCACAGGGAATCAGAGCCCTGCTGAATAGAGAGGTAAAAACAGGGATGGGGGTAAAAACAGGGATGGGGGTAAAAAGGGGTGGGGTAAAAATAGGGATGGGGTAAAAAGGGGTGGATTTTAGGGATTTACTGCCTGGATCACAGGGCAATTCCTTACAGAAAATAGAAGGGGAGGAGGCTGAGGGAGTTAACAAACCTGATTTGCAGCTCCAGAGAGCTGGAGCCTGGCTGGATCCTGAGCTCCCAGGCCAAGTTCCTGCTCTTGGAGGAGGTGCTGAGGCTCCCGGAGCTTTTCCTGCTGCTCAGAGCACAGCAGAAGGAGCTCCTGAGTTGTGGCTCTGTGCTGCCCAGCCCAGGCAGAGCTGAACCTTCCCCCTGTGCCCGGGGCTGACTCAGAAACCAAACAGAGCCTGAGGCAGATCAGGAGCAGGGCTGGAAAAGGGCAGAGGAGTCTGCAGTGCCCAGACAGGGGATCAGGGAGTCTGGCTGGATTCCCTGCCCTGACAGGGACTGAGCTCCCCTCTGGTGGCACCCAGGTCACAGGGAGGTTTGGAGCTGGGCTGGGTGACAAGTGACAGGAGGAAATCACCTCGAGCTGCACCAGGGGAGGTTTAGGCTGGCCACTGGGAAAATTCCAGCCTGGAAAGGGTGTCCAGCCTGGCACAGCCGCCCAGGGCAGTGCTGGAGTCCCCGTCCCTGGGGGGGTTAACAGCTGATGGGTGCATGTGGCACCTGGGGACATCCATGGTGGCCTTGGCAGTGCTGGGGGAGCAGCTGGACCTGGTGACCTGCAGGGTCTTTTCCTTAAAACAATTCCAGGATTCTGCATTCCCGGGGTGGCTTTCTCCCCAAAATCCACCCTTGGGGGAGGGGAGGGATGAAGGCACCCAGGGGATGTTTGCCATGCTGGAGGAGCAGGGGAAGCAGCTGGGGCTCACCTGGTGAGGCCTTGAGAAGGCTGAGCTGGAGCAGAGGCTGGAGAGAGTTACAGAATAAATTTATTTATTCAGAGGATTAATTCCAAGGATCTCCTCCATGGATCCACCTTGGGCAGCACAGGAGCCCAGCCAGGGCTGCCCCCAAGATGAACCAAAATGGACCCAGGGTCACAACTTTTCACACTTTTATGAGTTTTAGTCCATTTCCATACTGGGGTTAATTCTGCAGTCACAGCTCCAGGTTCTGCAGTCCCATCCTCCCAGGCTGCTCTCCTCCATTCCCTGCTGGTTGCACTTTTTGGGCCTTTTCGTTGTTTGCACTTTTTGGGCTGGAGCTGCAGCGGTGTCCTTGGTCCTGGGGCTGGAAAAGGATTGCTCTGTGTGACCGAGCCGTGAGGAGAACTGCTGGCACTTGCTGTGAAGCTCAGAGTTACAAACCAATGCAGAGTCTGGGAAATAGAACAGCTCAAATTTAAGGCGTGATGAATATCAGAGCTAAAATTTCAGGCATTGGGGGTGGCCTGGGGGACATCTGGGTGACATTAGGGCTGGGTCTTCCCACACTGCTGGGGAGCAGAGGGAAGGAGCAGCTGGGTGGAACAGGGGAGAACAGGGGAGCAGAGGAAAGGAGAAGCTGAGTAGAACAGGGTCTAACAGAGGAGAACAGGGAGTGAGCAGCTGTGTGTTACACCCTGTGTGGAACAGGGTTTAACAGATGAGCAGCTCTGTGGAACAGGGTCTAACAGGGTTTAACAGGGAAAGAGCAGCTGGGTGGAACAGGGGAGCCAAGGAGAAAAGGGAAGGAACAGCTGTGTGGAACAGGGTTTTACAGAGGAGAACATGGAAGGAGCAGCTGTGTGTTACACCCTGTGTGGAACAGGGTCTAACAGGGGAGCAGAAAGAAGGAGCAGCTGTATGGAGCAGGGTTTGACAGATGAGCAGCTCTGTGGAACAGGGTCTAACAGGGAAAGAGCAGCTGGGGAGAGCAGGGGAGCCAAGGAGAAAAGGGAAGGAACAGCTGTGTGGAACAGGAGAGCAGGGAAGGAGAAGCTGAGTGGAGCAGGGTTTAACTGGGAAGCAGCTGGGTGGAACAGGGTTTAACTGGGGAGCAGAGGGAAGGGGCAGCTCTGTGGAGCAGGGTCTAACAGGGGAGAACAGGGAAGGAGAAGCTGTGTGGAACAGGAGAGCAGGGAAGGAGCAGCTGAGTGGAGCAGGGTCTAACAGGGGAGCAGAGGGAAGGAGAAGCTCTATGGAACAGGGGAGAACAGGGAAGGAGCAGCTGTGTAGAACAGGGTTTAACTGGCAAGCAGCTCTGTGGAACAGGGGAGA
Source organism: Haemorhous mexicanus (assembly GCF_027477595.1). Taxonomy (NCBI): domain Eukaryota; kingdom Metazoa; phylum Chordata; class Aves; order Passeriformes; family Fringillidae; genus Haemorhous; species Haemorhous mexicanus. The sequence goes on along the minus strand of NC_082360.1, from coordinate 10,840,147 downwards.
ACAGGGAAGGAGCAGAGGGAAAGAGAAGCTGTGTGGAACAGAGTTTAACGGGAGCAGAGGGAAGGAGCAGCTGTGTGGAACAGGAGAGCAAGGAAGGAGAAGCTGAGAGGAACAGGGTCTAACGGGGAGCAGGGGGAAGGAGCAGAGAGAAAGAGAAGCTATGTAGAACAGGGTTTAACAGAGGAGCAGAGGGAAGGAGAAGCTGAGTGGAACAGGGGAAAACAGACGAGCAGCTCTGTGGAGCAGGGTCTAACAGGGGAGAACAGGGAAGGAGCAGAGGGAAAGAGAAGCTGTGTGGAACAGAGTTTAACAGGAGCAGAGGGAAGGAGAAGCTGAGTGGAACAGGGTTTAGCAGACGAGCAGTTCTGTGGAACAGGGTTTGACAGGTGAGAACAGGGAAGGAGCAAAGGGAAGGAGCAGCTGTGTGGAACAGGGGAGAACAGGGAAGGAGCAGCTGGGTGGAACAGGGTTTAAGAGAGGAGCAGCTGTGCAGAACAGGGTCTAACAGGTAGGGCAGGTCTGGGGAAAGGGCCCCGGGAGCTCCTTCCCACCTGCGAGCCCTGATCAAACACCTCGGCGGGCGGCCCGGGGGCAGCCGTGATGTAATCGCGGCAACCCCAGACAATCGGGCCTTTCAGGGCCCGATAACAATCCCAACAGTATGGAAGGGCTGCCATGCAAGAATACACATGCACATTCTCCACTGCGGGGAACTGAAAGCCCGAGTGAAAAGGGGCTTGTTAAGAATATGTAGCCTGCTTTCATAATCACTCCGTCAAAGAATGGGCCCTTGAAAACAAGGCTTTGGGCTTATAGAAGGCTTTCTGTGCCTTGACCTTGCAAATATGCAGAGATGCCAACTTTTTTTTTTTGCAAGTGAACTTGGAGTCTCGCAGCGTGGTGCCGGAGCAGTTGGCAGCAGAGGGGGGTGGGAGCTGCAGCCTGGGATGTTCCCGGGGGACACGGAGCTGTTCCGTGGGGAACCCCAGCAGCAGGGCATGGATTCACCTTTTCTTCCCAAAACCTGGGCTCTGCTGCGTGGCAGGAGGAGCCGAGGCCAGGACAGAGCTCACCTGTGGGTGCTGGGGGTTCTGTGCCCGGTTTGGGACAGCTCTGGGGGACGTGGCTGTCCCGTGGCTGTCACCACCCTGCTTTTACAGACAGGGAAGTTGAGGCAGAGCTGGGAAAGGGAACACAGCCAGTGTGTGTTGGGTCCTTGATGCTTCCGAGGACACCGAGGCTGTTGTAGCCACGTGGAGGAGTCACCCAGGTGACATTTGTGTGCTGGTGACAGAGCCTGGGGACACTCTGGCACATCCCCAGGCAGAGTCAGGTGGGATTTTCCCTGGATGTGCTTCTGTGGGACCAGCTGAGGTTTGTAGGTTGGGGATGAGCTGCAGGTTGTCCAGCTGGACACAGCTGCCCCATGCACAGAATCCCAGGATCACCGAGGCTGGAAAAGCTCTCCAGGATCACCAAGGCCAACCTGTGCCTGATCCCCACCCTGTCACCAGCCCGGAGCGCCGAGTGCCACATCCTCGGGCACCCCCAGGGGTGGCAAAAATCCGACCCGACGGGATCTGAGTCCCCCCTCTCCCTACCCTCACCCCACCCTTCCTCTCCTCTCTTTGGGCCCCCAACCCTTCACCCCACGGATTCTCGTGCTGGCTCACGGCCGTGTCCCTGTCCCCCGTGTCCCCCGTGTCCCTGTGCCACCCGAGGCCGGGCCGTGTCCCTGTGCCCGTGTTTTTAACAATGTATTCCCTTGCAGCCGGGGGAAGCCTTCCAAGAATCCCCACCTATTTCCGTCAAAAGGCGCCTTTGTTCCCCTCGGACACAATGCGGCTTTGATTGCTCCTGCTCGCCCCGGGCTGCGGGGGAAGGTGTGAGCTGGGCCGGCCCGCGGGGACCGGAGTGTCCCTTGGGATGGGATATCCCTCGGGATGGGAGTGTCCCTTGGGGCAGGAATATCCCTAGGGAGAGAGTATTCCTCAGGATGGGAGTGTCCCCTGGGATGGGAGTGTCCCTTGGGATGGAGAATCCCTTAGGATGGGAATATTCCTTGGGATGGAGAATCCCTTGGGACAGGATATTCCTTGGGATGGAGTATCCCTGGGATGGAGCATCCCTTGGGACAGGATATTCCTTGGGATGGGGTGTCCCTTGGGATGGGTGTCCCTTGGGATGAAGAATCCCTTGGGAGAGGATGTCCCTTGGGACAGAACTATCCCTTTGGGATCGGCTATCCTTTGGGATGGAGTATCCCTTTGGACAGGATATCCCTGGGATGGAGCATCCCTTGGGACAGGATATCCCTGGGATGGAGCATCCCTTGGGACAGGCTATCCCCTGGGATGGAGCATCCCCTGGGATAGGACATCCCTTGGGACAGGATATCCCCTGGGATGGAGCATCCCCTGGGATAGGACATCCCTTGGGACAGGATATCCCTTGGGATGGAGCATCCCCTGGGATAGGATATCCCTTGGGACAGGATATCCCTCGGGATGGGGTATCCCTGGGATAGGACATCCCTTGGGACAGGATATCCCTCGGGATGGTTTACCTGCAGCGCTGGAGGTGAATCCCCTTTCTTTCTCCTGGCCAGAGCAGGGGTGGCCCCCTCGGGGAGGTGCCCAGGGAAGGTCTCGGGAATGTTCAGGTGTTCCCAGGCTGGCACGGAGCTCTCCTGGTGCCAGTGGGATCCGTGTCCCTGGGAAGGGCCTGGGATGTCCCTGGGGGGAAGGAACGTGTGGTCCCTGGGGAATGGGGCCTGCTGAGCAGATCCCTGTGGGATCAGGGAGGCACTGGGGCCAGGAGAGGTCGGGGGACGTTCCCAGCAGGGCCCTCCTGCCCCAGGGAGCTCCAGCAGTGGCCTCGCCCTGTCCGTGGTCTGTCTGCTCTGTCTGTCCCACACTGAGGCTGCACTGGAGCAGCACCACGGGAACACCACGGGAACACCACGGGAACACCCACATTTCCTGGGAAAAGGGATAAAATCCTGCCCTGGGCTGGGCACTCATTGCAGCCCCAGCTGGGATGGGTTTTGGGAAACCCAGATGGATTGTCCTGGGGTCATTCCTGGTTTTGGGGAGTTTTTGGTTTTGGGAAACCCAGATGGATTGTCCTGGGGCTGTTCTTGGTTTTGTGAAGCCTGGCTGGATTGTCCTGAGGCTGTTCCCGGTTTTGGGGAGCCCACACAGATTGTCCTAGGGTATTCCTGGTTTTGTGAAGCCTGGCTGGATTGTCCTGGGGTATTCCTGGTTTTGGGAAGCCCACACAGATTGTCCTGGGGGGTGTGTGGGAAGGAGAGCAGGAAGAGAGCAGGGACAACCCCCTGATGGGTTCCTCCTGGATCAGCCCCCAGCTCCATCCCTTCCTCCTGCCCCCGGGGGTCAGCGTGGGGGTCCCTATTCCCGGTGGGATCGGGGTGGGGGGAGCCGCCCGCCCTTCCCACACAGACCCCTCCATTCACAGCTCCCTCCCTGTTAATTTGTTGTGGCCAGGAGCAGCAATAGCTGCTTTGTGCTGAGCGAGGGAAGGAGGAAAAAAAACCCCAGAGCCCAGACAGCGGCTCCAGTGTTTTCCAGCAGGGATGGTTTTCCCCCTCCGTGCTCCCTCTCTTTGCCTGGAATAATGTTTGTGATTGTAATGGCCTGTCCTGCTCAGGGAAGCCCAGAGCTCTCCCCCTCCCCTCCCCTCCTCTGTAAACCCTGGGAGAAGTTTAAACAACCCAGAGAGGTTTTTCTCACCGGGCTTATTTTACTCAGAGGAAACGAGGGGGTGAAAAAAGGGAGCTGGAGCTGTTGGCAGAGCAGGAACTGAGCTGGGAGAGGCTCTGGGATCTCTCTGGGATCGCTCAGAGCCCGACCCCTCCCTGCTGGAGCCCCCTGGGGTGGACCCACTCTCGATGTGCCCCAGTGCCACCAACACAGCGCAGCAAAGCTGGGTGGGACAGGGATGTGTGGGGAGGGAGCCCACGGCACAAACACCAGCCCTGCTTGGTGCCTGAAACGCTCCCCCAAAATCCCAAACCCCAAACGTTCCCCCAAAATCCCAAACCCCAAATGTTCCTCCAAACCCCAAACGTTCCCCAAAATCCCAAACCCCAAACATTCCCCCCAAACCCCAAACGTTCCCCAAAATCCCCAACCCCAAACGTTTCCCCAAAATCCCCAACCCAAATGTTTCCCCAAAATCCCCAACCCCAAACGTTCCCCAAAATCCCAAACCCCAAACGTTCCCCAAAATCCCAAACCCCAAACGTTCCCCCAAAATCCCAAATCCCAGACGTTCCCCCAAAATCCCCAACCCCACAATCCCCAACCCCAAACGTTCCCCAAAATCCCAAATCCCAGATGTTCCCCAAAATCCCAAACCCCAAACATTCCCCACAATCCCCAACCCCAAACGTTCCCCAAAATCCCAAACATTCCCCCAAAATCCCAAACCCCACAATCCCCAACCCCAAACGTTCCCCCACAATCCCCAACCCCTGCAGAGCTGCAAGGGTGGGGGGTGGCTGTGCCAGCCATGCTCAGCTCCAGCAGGGATCCAGCAGGAGCTGCTCAGGGAATTCTCCCCTGGGAGGACAAAATCCTTCCCCGGCAGGGTGGGCAGGCCCTGGGATGGAATTCCCGGAGCAGCTGGGGCTGCCCTGGATCCCTGGTAGTGCCCAAGGCCAGGCTGGGCAGGGCTGGGAGCAGCTGGGACAGTGGGAGGTGTCCCTGCCATGGCAGGGGTGGGATGGGATGAGTCTGAAATCCCTTCCCAGCCAAAGCATTCCAGGATTCTGGAGTTCCATGGCTGATGACAGCCCCGCTCTGCCCTGCCCTGAGGGTGACCCTGGAAGTTCCATGGGATGCAAGAGGGGGAGAAGAGGGGAAGCAAAGCCCTGTGGCTGTTGGGGTCCCTCTGGCAAAGCCCCCCAGGAGGGAGGAACCTCAGCCCCCCTCGAACCTGGGCTGCTCCAGGTGCCAGCACTGGGAATGCTGCAGCTCCCGGGAATCCTGGGGCTGGAATCCCTCCAGGGGCCTCCCAGGACACGTCTCTTCTCCTCCCTCTGCTCCATGGGCTGGTGCTGGAGCTGATGGAAGCTCTGGAGCTGTTGGGGGATGGAATTTGCTGGGATCCTGTTAAATTTGGGCCCTGGGGCTGGGAGCTCTTCCACTGAATCCTTAATCGTGTCCCTTTTTCCCAGCAGCCTATCCCAGGCTGAGCTTAGCCCCTGACATAAACAAATGGATCTATTTGTGCTTTTTTTTAGGAACTTAGCCATCGGGATTGGGATCCAGAACTTCCCAGAGGGCCTGGCTGTCAGCCTGCCCCTGCGTGGTGCTGGATTTTCCCCGTGGAAAGCCTTCTGGTGAGCTCTCCCTCTGCTCCAGGGAAAGGAGCCTCCAGCAGCCCCTCCTGCCTCTGATCCCCCACATCCGTGTGCAGCTCCATCACGGAGCAGGGATTGCAGGGATTGCTCTGGATCTGCTGCATTCCCTCTGCTGCTGGGAGTGCTGCAGCTCTCCAGCACTGTCCTGCCCCTTCCACACCCTCCAAGCGCAGATCCCAGCCCCTGGATCCCAAGGGATGCAGCCCTGATCCCAACCATCACCACATCCCAGGGCTGAATCCCTGATCCCAACCATCACCACATCCCAGGGGAGGAATCCCTGATCCCAACCATCACCACATCCCAGAGGAGGAATCCCTGATCCCAACCATCACCACATCCCAGGGCTGAATCCCTGATCCCAACCATCACCACATCCCAGGGGAGGAATCCCTGATCCCAACCATCACCACATCCCAGGGCTGAATCCCTGATCCCAACCATCACCACATCCCAGGGCTGAATCCCTGATCCCAACCATCACCACATCCCAGGGCTGAATCCCTGATCCCAACCATCACCACATCCCAGGGCTGAATCCCTGATCCCAACCATCACCACATCCCAGGGCTGAATCCCTGATCCCAACCATCACCACATCCCAGGGCTGAATCCCTGATCCCAGCCATCACCACATCCCAGGGCTGAATCCCTGATCCCAACCATCACCACATCCCAGGGCTGAATCCCTGATCCCAACCATCACCACATCCCAGGGCTGAATCCCTGATCCCAACCATCACCACATCCCAGGGCTGAATCCCTGATCCCAGCCATCACCACATCCCAGGGGAGGAATCCCTGATCCCAGCCATCACCACATCCCAGGGCTGAATCCCTGATCCCAGCCATCACCACATCCCATTTCAGTGCCTGTGCTGAGCTCCCAGATCCTGCACTGCCATTATTATTATTATTATTATTATTATTATTATTATTATTATTATTATTATTATTATTATTATTATTATATTTTTATGTCACTTCATTTTTCTTTCCCTCCAGGCTGGATTTCAACCCCCCTTCTATTTTTCCCCCTTTTCCCTGAGGTGCAAAAGCCAAGGGCACAAGCCCTGGGAGCAGGAGCGGCGTTCCGGCCCCTGCCCTGCTCTGGGTGATGGATGGAGGGCAGGGGAGGCTCCCAAACTGCTCCAAAGTTTTGTTTTCCTTTCCTCCCACCCACCTCCTGAAGTGCTGGGACTTGCAGCAGGATTGCTGCTGCTGGGAAGGGATTTCCCCTGATCCAGAGAGATGGGAACAATCCTAGAGGGAAAGAAAAGGAGTGGGCAGAAGGTGGAGTCCTGGAGGAGTGGGCCAGGTGTCCCCTTTGGGACCGAGCTGTGCTGACTGGGAGCGTTCCCTCTGCCTGGGAGCTGGATCCCCAAACCCCACAGAGCTGCTGGGGGCAGGAGTTCGATCCTGCCTGGAAAACTCAGCTGGGAAATTGTCACAATTGTTATGCCAAGCCCTTTCCTGGTCCCATAATCCAGGTGCCTTGGCCAGGCGTGGCCGGTGTCTGACTCCTGCAGGGCACTGGAGAGGGCACAGCGGGGATGGGGCAGCGTGAGCCCTGTGGTCCCTTTGGGATGGCTGGGCCAGCCCTGCTCCAGCTCTCCAGGGAAGTTCTGGCTGTTTCTCTGGCAGGTATGGGCAGCTGAGTGGGATGGTGGAGCCCCTGGCCGGGGTCCTGGGCGCCTTTGCCGTGGTGCTGGCGGAGCCGCTCCTGCCCTACGCGCTGGGATTCGCCGCCGGAGCCATGGTCTACGTGGTGATGGACGACATCATTCCCGAGGCACAGACCAGGTGAGACCCCCCTCACCTGTGGGGGGATCCCAGCTACCCCTGGGAACAAGGAGTGCCCATGGGAAGGGGGAGTTTAGGAGTAGAGGGGATATAAACACCAAACCTGGGAAGTGGAGATGGGCTCTGCTCCTTGGCTGGATGCAGGGGCTGGGAATCCTCCAGGGAGCAAACTGAAAAGGGGGAAGTTATCCCATGCCTGGAGATGGGGTTTGGGATCCTGGGGATTTAGGATGCAGCCAAGGGACTGCTGTGCTCCCTGCCCATGCCAGGGAATGGGGGGGTCCCAGCTACCCCTGGGAACAAGGAGTGTCCATGGGAAGGGGGAGTTTAGGAGCAGAGGGGATATAAACACAACCTGGGAAGTGGAGATGGGCTCTGCTCCTTGGCTGAAGTAGGGGCTGGGAATCCTCCAGGGAGCAAACTGAAAAGGGGGAAGTTATCCCATGGCTGGAGATGGGGTTTGGGATCCTGGGGGTTCAGGATGCAGCCAAGGGACTGCTGTGCTCCCTGCCCTTGCCAGGGAATGGCCCCCGTGGGCAGGGGGGCTCGGCAGCGTCGGGGCTGGGATGGGCCACGAGCAGCATTCCCTGCTCCAGCATTCCCCTCTCCCCTCTCCCTGCAGTGGCAACGGGAAGTTGGCATCCTGGACCTCCATCCTGGGCTTTGTGGTGATGATGTCCCTGGACGTGGGGCTGGGGTAGGGCAGAGCTGTGTTCCCAGGAGGACACAGCAGAGCCCCGCCCGCGGGATCGGGAGCCGGACACGCCTTGGCCCGGGACTGGATCTGTACATAGATTTTTGGGATCTGGTTTGGTGTTGATTTCCTCTGATTTTGTACCTCCCCCTCCCCTCTGAGTTCCTGGCGATGGTTTCCAAGCACAAATATGGGTTGGTCCTCCCAGATCCTGGCTTGGTTTTCCTCTTGGAAGGGGCGTTGGATGATGCTGGGCTGGTTTCTCCAAGGAAAGGCATTTGGGATTTTGATCCTCTCTGTTCTGTCAGAGGTTGGGAATTCCCTGTCCCGTGTGGAGGCTGGTCTGGGGTCTGGAAAAGGAGTAAGCTCCTTATGGAGTGTGGAATTGCACCCTTTTTTGGGAAGGTTGAAGGCATTAGGACTGTGATGAGTCTTCCACATCCTGCTGCTCCTCAGGAACGCTGCAGGGAATTGGTTTGGGTGCATGGAGATAGTCCTGGCAAATAAAAATGAATTTTCTTGGGATCTCTGCAAGAGGGAAATGTCATTTTTTCCAAATGTGTCTCAGAGGGGCACTGCTGCAATGTGCTGTGTCCAGTGCTCCGGGGTTTTCTCTGGGAAAAACCCCAGGAAAGGAGGATTTGAGTGTTCTCCATGCAATTCCATGGAAATGGAGCTGCCTGGGCTTCCAAGGGATTCTGGATTTCAGCTGCTGCTTCCAGCAATCAGAACTCCCTGAAGGGCCAAGCCAGGGCTCTCCTGCTCACCTGCAGGAAGGGCAGGAGCTGAGCCAGCACCGGAGCATCCCGGGATGAATGGATGGATAATTGAATCCCTCAGGATGAATTAATTATCCCACCTGGAGAGCCACAACCATGCAAGAACATTCCTGCCTCTTCTCCTGATGCTTCCCAAGCTTTTCTTGTGGAATGGCTCTTCCTGAGCAGGCTGAGGAGTGAATCCTGCCCGTGCCCAGGGAGAAGGGAACTGCCAGGCTAGGAGGGTGCTGCAAATCCCAGCTCCCCCTCGCTCTGATCTCCAGCACAAAGGGCTTCCCTAAACCCTCCTGTGGAACACCTGGATCACCTGGCTGCCTCCTGCTGCTCAGTCCCTCTGGAAGTGGGGCTGGGATGTCCCAGACCCCCCTTCGCTCCCACCGGAGCCAGAGGGAACAGGCTGGAATAAACTGAGCTCTCCATTTTGTTCAGTCCTTGTGTTTTGGATGGATTCCCTTTGGGTGTCCCTCTGGATGATCCAAAGCTCCTGTCTGACGATGGATTTGACCTTTGAACTGTGATTGCTTTCAATAAATGGGAAATGGAGTTTGCACGGAGTTGTTTCCATGCCGTAAATCCACGGATTTGCTCCTCCTCCCTCCACTCTGCTGGGTTCCCTTCCTCCAGCCTCACTGGTCCTGGCTTTCCAAGGTCCTGCTCTTGGCTGGGAAGGCTTCCTTGGGCCTGCTAAAGATTCCTTGGGGCTGGGTGGCTTCCTGGGTCTGGGGAAAGGAGGGAAAAGCCAAGGAGAGGCAGTTTCACCCGGGCTGTGCATCCCTGGGAACTGCAGGGCTGAGCTGGGTCCCTCCAGGCCCGGGGGAAATTTGGGAATTCAGCCTTTAGCAGGATCAGCAGGGGGTGGCAGGCCCTCCTTCTGGCAAGGTGACAGCTGTCCCTGCAAGCCAGGGCAGGAGAGGGAAGGGATCTGCCCCAGCTGGGAATCAGAGCCCTTCCAGTGTCCCATTCCCAGGGCTGGAGCATCTCCCACTGCTCTCCCTAATCCCACCACACTGCAGGCTCTGGAAAGCTCTGAGCTCTCTGTTTCCAGCTTAAAAACCTTCACATCCTCTGGGATGGCCATGGCTTCGGGTTCTCCAGCCTGTCAGGGATGTTTCCTGGTTTAATTCCTGGCGTGTGGTGCCAGCTGGTACAAAAAAAAACCCTGAGAGAGCTGGAGGCAGCCTTGTAATCAGATTTCTGGGAGATAATGCCACATAAAGCGTTGAATCCTGCCTGGATGCAGCCAGGCCAGATGGGGATGGTGCCCTGGGAAGGAGCAGGCAGGCAGGGAGGCAGAAATCCCAGAGGAAAATCCCTTTTTTCTGTTTGTCCCCTGGAGGGGGTGAAGTGATCTCCCCATTCCTTGGTGTGAGGGGAGGCTGCCACGGGGCCAGGCCTGAAATTATCCCTGTGGACAAGATTTCTCCCTCCCCCCACTAATTTTTCAGTAAAACCTTTAGATTCCTGAGTTTGGTCTTAAAATCATAATAAATTTTAGCAGTGGTTGGAGGGAAACTTAAACTGTGACCCCTCTCCAGTTAAAACCTCAAACCCCCCAAATAAATCTCTTTTTCTTTTTTCTTTTTTTTCTTTTTTTCTTTTTTTTCTTTTTTTTCTTTCTCTTCTTTCTCCCTTCCCTTCCCTTCCCTTCCCTTCCCTTCCCTTCCCTTCCCTTCCCTTCCCTTCCCTTCCCTTCCCTTCCCTTCCCTTCCCTTCCCTTCCCTTCCCTTCCCTTCCCTTCCCTTCCCTTCCCTTCCCTTCCCTTCCCTTCCCTTCCCTTCCCTTCCCTTCCCTTCCCTTCCCTTCCCTTCCCTTCCCTTCCCTTCCCTTCCCTTCCCTTCCCTTCCCTTCCCTTCCCTTCCCTTCCCTTCCCTTCCCTTCCCTTCCCTTCCCTTCCCTTCCCTTCCCTTCCCTTCCCTTCCCTTCCCTTCCCTTCCCTTCCCTTCCCTTCCCTTCCCTTCCCTTCCCTTCCCTTCCCTTCCCTTCCCTTCCCTTCCCTTCCCTTCCCTTCCCTTCCCTTCCCTTCCCTTCCCTTCCCTTCCCTTCCCTCTTTATTTTTCTTTTTCCTTTTTCTCTTTTCCCACCCCAACCCCCCAGCCTGTATTTGTGGCCTCTTTGCTGCTGTTTTTTAGATGTTTTGGGGTTTTCCAAGCCCTGCTGATGAACGGGGTGACCCAAGAATGGGAAAATCACGGGAAATCCCCCAATTCCTCCCAGCCCCGGGGGTGGCTGTGCTTGGCACTGGAGGTGCTTTGCTGCTGCCCGTGCAGGAGCTGCTGCTCCCAGGGCTTGGCCAAGCACCGTGCCTGTGGAAAAGCCCAGGAATGCAGGGCTGGGTGGATTTTCCTGCTTTTATTCTGGGGTTTTTTTGTGTTTCAAAAAAACCATGGAGGCGCTGCCTGGGACCGGCACCATCGGTGGCTGCTGAGGAATCCCCAGGGAGGCTCCTCTGGAGCCAGGAGGGATCAGCTGGGCTTGGCCTGAAATCAGTCCCAGGTGGAGGATGGAGGCTGCTGATAGCTGGGAGCAGGGCCTGTGTTCATCCAGGGATTCATGGGTATGAAATGGACAGCTCTGGTCTTTTCCTTCTCCTTCTCCTTCTCCTTCTCCTTCTCCTTCTCCTTCTCCTTCTCCTTCTCCTTCTCCTTCTTCTCCTTCTCCTTCTCCTTCTCCTTCTCCTTCTCCTTCTCCTTCTCCTTCTCCTTCTCCTTCTCCTTCTCCTTCTCCTTCTCCTCTCCCCTCCCCTCCCCTTCCTCCCTTTTCCTTTCCTCCCTTTTCCTTCCCTTCCCTCCTGGCCCTGAGGTGAGGCAGAGCAGGTTTGGAAGGGATATTGGAAGGAGTCCCTGCCTGGGACTGTGGGGAGGTTCCCAGAGGAGCTGTGGCTGTCCCAGTGTCCCTGGCAGTGTCCCTGGCAGTGTCCCTGGCCAGCCTGGGGCACTGGGGGCTGTCCCTGTCCAGGGCTGTGCAGGCAGAGGGGGCGAATTTCCTCCTGAGGGGCAGGAACTGCTCCCTGGGACACGACCAGGCAGTGCTGGAGCTGAGGCAGGGGATTGGGATGGATTTTAGGGAAAGGCTCTTCCCCCAGATGGTGCTGGCACTGCCCAGGGTACCCAGGGAATGGCACATTCCCAAGGCTGCCAGAGCTCCAGGAGGGTTTGGACAGCACTGCCAGGTCCAGGGTGGGATTATTGGGGTGTCTGGATGATCCCTGTAGGGCTAGATGGCCCCTGTGATTATCCCTGTGGGGCTGGATGGTCTCTGTGGGGCTGGATGGTCCCTGTGGGACTCGATGTCCCCTGTGATGGTCCCTGTGGGGCTGGATGATCCCTGTGGGACTCGATGTCCCCTGTGATTATCCCTGTGGGGCTGGATGGTCTCTGTGGCACTGGATGGTCCCTGAGATTATCCCTGTGGGGCTGGATGGCCCCTGTGGAACTCGATGTCCCCTGTGATGGTCCCTGTGGGGCTGGATGGTCTCTGTGGCACTGGATGGTCCCTGAGATTATCCCTGTGGGGCTGGATGGCCCCTGTGGAACTCGATGTCCCCTGTGATGGTCCCTGTGGGGCTGGATGGTCCCCGTGGGACTCGATGTCCCCTGTGATGGTCCCTGTGGGGCTGGATGACCCCTGGCTCCCTCCCAGCTGCTCCCGGTGATCCCCGGCACCCGGCGGTGACTCAGGGCGCAGGAACGGCTCTCGGCGATGCCAGGAACGAGCGGGGCCGGGCGGCCCGTGCCGTGCCGGGGGCTGGGAAGGCGCAGGCGGCTGCGGTTTGCAGGGCAGGGCGGGGACACCAACCCCAAGCGAGGCTTTGCACGCAAAGGAACAATAATCCCATTATGAGCCCGGCGGCGAGCGCGGCTGGAGCCGCTCGCGGTGCGAGATGCGCGCCCGGGGTGGATCGCGGCACCTGAGTCACCGCCTGGGAAGGGATGGATTTCACCTCCCGCCCCTCCCTCGGCACGGCAGCGATCCCGACCTGCAGACTGAATAAATGACTTCTATTCTTCGTGCGCGGCTTTGTTGGGCTTGGCAGCCGCGGCGCAATCGAAGCCTCCCGATGCTCCCCCGGCCCCTCGCAGCCCTCCCGTGCCCCGATCCCCCCTGGAGGTGCCGCGTTCCTCCTTCCAGTCCCAGCCTGGCCCTGGGGAGCGGAGGGAACGCTGGGATTTCGGCTCAGGGTGTGCTTTTCCCAGGGCAGATGTTGTGTGGGGGTTATTGAGTTTGGAGAGGAGATTTTGGAGAATCCTGGAATGGTTTGGGTTGGGAGGGACCTTAAATCCCATCCGGTGCCACCATGCCATGGGCAGGGACACCTCCCAATGTCCCAGGCTGCTCCAAACCCCAGTGCCCAGCCTGGCCGTGGGCACTGCCAGGGATCCAGGGCAGCCACAGCTGCTCTGGGAATTCCAGCCCAGCCAGGAATTCCCAGTTCCCAATATCCCATCCCTCCCTGCCCTCTGGCAGTTTAAAGCCATTCCCTGTGTCCTGCCTCTCCATCCCTTGTCCCCAGTCCCTCTCCAGCTCTCCTGGAGCCCCTTCAGGCCCTGGAAGTCTCTGAGGTTTCTCCAGACTCTTCTCTTTTCCAGGCTGAACAATCCCAACTTTTAATTGAATTCCGGTTATTTTTCAGGTATTTATTGGCTCTCTCTCAGCGGGTTTGTTTAGTCTTGCATGGTCAACCAGCCCTTGAAGAGCTCCGTGCTTGTGTCCCTGCTGGATTCCAGGGATTGCAGCTCATGGATGAGCTCCTGCTTCCCTTGTTCCTGGTTCTTTAACCTAAAATCCTTCATTTTCACTGTGCCACCTCAGGGGGATGTTCTCCATGTGCTTCCTTAGGAGCTGTGTGAGGTGGGAAAGGTGAAATCCCATCAGTCCCAGAAGGATTCCAACTCCACTTCTTCAACCCACGGGGTTGTTCCTAATGGGAAAAGAGGGAAAATCCCCCCCTGTGGGACCTGCAGCTGGCCCAGCTCCCATTTTAGTGCCTCATTTCTTGGTCTGAGGCTTTTACAGCGTGCAGGGTTCGTGTGAGAGCAGGGGGAGCACATTCCTGGTATGGCCTTGGTTGAGATTTCTGGGAGGTGTTTTTCGTGCCTCATAATCCTTCCAGGGGGATCTCCAGAGCAGGAAATGGAGCCTGAAGGTTTGTTTAAATATAATCTGACAAAATACTGATGATAACTGAAAAGCTTTTGTGTCCAGGGCTGGTTCCTGGGGGGGCATTGTTTCACCCTCTGGCTGGTGCCTCTCGTGTTCCTGCAGGAACAAGGAAAACGTTCCTGACCGGAGCTCCCAGCTCGTCTGACACGATCCCTCTGCTGTGCCTGGAGCAGAAACAAACCCGGCTGGAAAGGGGCTGGGGGGGCAGAGAACCCTGGATCTGCTCTCCTTTGGCTGCAGAATCACTTCCCTGCCATAAAATCACCGGCAGGAGCCAAGGGAAGATGAGGTCATAGGGAAAAACACGGCTTGGGAAACAATGGAGGGAGGTGCTGGTAACGGCTGGGGTGGGGATGTCCCACAGCCTGCAGTGCCCTGGGGACCCCCAGTTCCCCCAGGGACCCCCAAGCTCCATCAGGAACCCCAAGCTCCATCAGGAACCCCAAGCTCCATCAGGAAGCCCTTCTCTTCCAGGATCCCAACTCCACTGGGACCCCCAGGACCTTCACCTCCACCAGGATCCTACCAGGATCCTCCACCAGGATCCTCCACCAGGATTCCAGCTCCACTGGAACTCCCATCTCTTGCAGGATCCTACCTCTGTCAGGACCCCCAGCTTCTCCAGGAACCCATCTCTTGCAGGATCCCAACTCCTCTGGAATATCAGCCTCCACTGAACCCCCCATCTCCTCCAGGACCCCAATCCCATTGAACCCCCCATCTCCTCCAGGACCCCAATCCCATTGAACCCCCCATGTCCTCCATGACTCCAATCCCATATAACACCCCCCATGTCCTCCAGGACCCCAATCCCACTGGAGCCCCCCTCCTGCCATTCCAGTGCTGCTCCCCCTCCCCTGTGCAGGACACACCATCAGCATCAACATTCCCAAATGTTTTCTGTTCCCCTTTCTTTCCCAAGGTTTTGACTCCAGTGAAGCTGGAGCATCCCGGTTCCTCCCACCCTGCTGTGTCAGGCCAGGCTGGCAGCAGGGGCAGGAGAGAGGTTGGATTTCAAACACAAATCACAGCTCCCAGCATATTTGGCTTTTTCCTTTCCTCTGCCAGGCCATAATTTATCCCAGCTCGTCTCTGCTGGAGGATGGACACAAACCCAGGAGGATCTGCAGGTCCTTTCCCTGAATCCAGCATGGCTGGTGTGTCCCTGGAGGTCAGAGAGCCCCGAGAATTTGGGGGAGATCTCTTAAATCTTGTCTTGGCGAGGATTTCACCAAATCCCTCCAGTTTCGGGTGGAGAGAAAATCCTTTGGAGAGGAGGGAGATGAATGCTGACACCGAGGAGCCCCGGGGCCTCCCGAGTCATTAAACAAATTAAGTGTTAGCAGGAGGAGGCCCCTGCGATTGCGATTGCGTGTGAAACCCCCGGGGGCTCGGTAATTGCTCTGCAGCTCTGGTGGGTGGAAGAGACAAAGGGATTTGGGGGGATTTTGGGGGGATTTGGGGGATTTTTCCTCCCCTGGCCCAGTCAGCAGCAGCTCCAGCTCTTTTTGGATCCATGGAGCGTTCAGAGATTTGGCTGTGCTGGAGCAGAGCCCGGGATGAGCTGGGATGAGGTCCCTGTCCCCGGGGGAGGTGCGGGGAGAGCTCCCAGTCCTCCCAGTGCACTCCAGCTCCCAATCCAGAGCCTCTGCCACCGCTCCCGGCTCTGCCAGGCTCCGGAGGAACATTCCAAATTCATTGGAAATGGTTTTCCCTCTGAGAAGATGATCAAAGGCACCTCCCCCCAAAAAACCTGCGTGGGGTATCCGAGCTCCCGTGGCTCCGGAGAGGTGTGAAATTCCCGAATTCCAGGTTCCAGGGCTGTCTGTGCTCAGCAGGATGACAGCCCATGAGGAGAAGCATCGGGAGCCTCCACGGGAATCCTCAGCTCTGGCTTTCCCAAGCTCCCTGTGCCCGGCAGCTCTGCCTGGGCTATTCCTTAGGGATACCAACCCTTGGAATGATCAGCTGATCAGCGCTTCTCAGCTCAAGCTATCTGATAATCCCAGCGGGAAACATCCCTGCCGCTGGAATGCCGCCAGCCTGGAGGGGATGATGGCCCTTCCAGAGCCAAAAGGAATCCAAACGCTTTGATTTGATTATTTAATGCAGCCGGGACCAGCCCCACAGCGCTGCTTACAGGGATTCCCACGGGGAAGGCGAGGTGGGAACTGTCCGGGGGGAGGCTGAGATTCCTTCCCTCTGCTCTTTTTCCTTTTCCCTCCCCCTCTCCCTGAAGCTGTCCCAAGCAAGTGCTGCCTTCTGGCACGGCCTTCCCCAGCTGCACAAAGGCTGCCTTGTGCCGCCGAGGTCCAGATGTTCCTCATCCCACAAAAGCTCCAGCACCAGGTACCTGTTCCCCTGCAGCACCGGCTGGCCTGGCAGGGAGCTCAATATTCTGCTCCCAGAAATACTCAGCTTTTTATTCCAGCTCTAATTGTGGCTGTCCCTCGGGATCTCATGGAGGTGTCAGGAATTCCCTCTCCTGGAGCCCGGGGCTGGGCAGGGAGGTGCCTCCCACCTCGGGGACACAGGTTGGGGACAGGCTGGACCCCACGCTGTGGTGGTGCTCCAGGGGTCCCAGGATGAGGGAAGAGATGAGAATCTTGACTCCACGTTTCAGAAGACTGATTTATTCTTTCATGTTATATATTATATTAAAAGAAAATGATCTATTAAAATTATACTAAAAGAATAGAAGAAAGGATTTCATCAGAAGGCTTGAAAGGAAAGGAAAGGAATGAGAATAAAATCTTGTGGCTGCTCACAGCCTTGACACAGGTGGCTGTCATTGGTCATCAGGTAAAAACAATTTTACATGCTGGGTAAACAATTCTCCAAATCACATTCCAAAGCAGCAAAACATGGGGAAGCTGAAGCTGGATGGAAAGAGGAGAAAGAGCCTAAGGAAAGGATTCTTCATAAAATGTGTCTGTGGCACCACCCTGTCCATGAGGCGAGCCCAGGAGATGCACAAATCCAGCTGGGGTCGGGCTCTTGTCCCAGGTCACAAATGATGGGACAATGGAAACACCCTCAGGTGGCACCAGCGGAGGCTGAGGTTGGATATTTGGGAAAGACTCCATGGGAAGGGCTGTGCAGCCCTGGTAGGTGGTGGAGACCCCATCCCTGCAGGGATTGAAAACCGTGTGGATGTGGCACTTGGGGACAGGGGTGGCATTGGCAGTGCTCAGGGAGGTTGGACTGGGTGATCTTAGGGGGCTTTTCCAACGTATTCTGTAATTCCAGGAACTCCTTTCTCCCCAGAATCTACCCCTGGGGCAGGTGAGGGATGAAGGCACCCCGGGGATGTGTTTTCCACGGAAGGGATGGTGGAGGAGCAGCTGAAGGATGTGGTGATGGCCAGGGCAGCTCACCTGGGGCTCACCTGACCAGGGCAGCACCTGAATCCCACTGGGGCTGGAGGAGGCTCCTGATCTCTGGGATCCAGGTGGGAATCCAGGGAGCAGCTCCACCCTCTCCTGCAGGGACAGGTCACCGGGGGCTCTCCTGGCCGGGGGCAGGGAGTGACACCTGGAAACCGCCCCCAGCCGCCGCAGCGCCTCATTCTGCTGGGGAACGCGCCGGGGGCAGGAGCAGGGCACGGCTCCGGAGCAGGGAATGGCTCGGGTGGGGAGCGGATCCCGCCCCACGGCCCGGGCACAGAAACCCCTCTCTGTGGAGCACAAGAGCCTCTCTGTCCCCTCTGCCTTCCCTTCCCTTTAAAATGGTCCCCTTTTGTCCCCACACATTTCCCTCCGTGCCACTGTCCCCCCTGCTCCCTCAGCCCACCCCAGCCCGGGAGCTGCTCCCCGGGCCACCTGTTTTTTCCACGTCCTTTTCCAGGACACCTGATGTATTTATTTTCATTGCCGGTTTGTTTTCTTTTTTTTTTTTTCTCTGTTTTTTTTTTTTTTTAGGGTCTATTAAGTTGATTCCTCCTTCCCGTGCCCTGGGAGCCGCGGTTAATGAGTAACCACAGCGAGCTCCGAGGCAGCTGCCTCACACAAACCGAGCCCGAGTTTTTTGGAGCTGCATAAGGGAACGTTTGTTCTGCAGCCTCTCAATGGATCCTTGTGCAGGAGGCAAGGAGTGCGGGGAGAGAAAGGGAGAGACACTAAATCACTGCCCTCCTCCTCCTCCCAGCGCAGCTCAGAGCTCGGGCCGTGGGGCTGCTGCTGCCTTTTCCTCAGAGATGGGGGCTGAGGCACCTTGGGGGGGGTCGGAGAATGGATTTATCTCACCAGCTGAGCTCATTTTAGGCACTTTTTAGCTTTAAGGCTCCTTTTAAGTGGCTTAAGGATCAAACACTGAGCCCATCCAGACTCTGGCGTGGCAGGAATTGGGATTTTCTGTGTCCCTGTCCCATTGAGGAGCAGGTTTGGCTCTTGGGGTTCATCATTTTACCTGTCCCCTTCCTCTGCTCTGGGTTCGTGGTGGGTTTGGGGGCTTCATCTGACATTTGCCGTGGGGTTTGAGGCTGTGTCCCTTCCCTGGCTGATGGGGCAGGGGCTGGAGGCTCCGTGCTGTGTCCCAGGTGTCCCGTGTGACCTTGGCTGTGGCATTTACACCTCTGTGCCCTGCGGTGCCCGTGTCACTGAGCAAACAGTGACACAAAACACAGCTCAGCCCTGCCTTTGTCCTCCTCCCCAGGCTGCCGGGAAGCTCCTGGAGCCTGGCTGGGATCTTGGGAGCAGGCAGAGAATTCCAGGTACCAAACTGCTCCAGCTTGGAACGGCTCTCCCTCTCTCTGTGGCTCCATAAAAAGGTGGGGAAAGAACTCCAGGACCATCAAGTCCAACCTCAGACCAAACACCCCCTGTCAACCAGACCTGCTGGAGAAGAGCCACCTGTGCTCCTTTCTGAGGGACAGGGACTCCCCCGGTGCCCCGGGCAGCCCCTTGCAGTGCCTGGCGGCTCCTGCAGGGCAGGAATTTTGGGACATCCCCCCTGATCCTCCCTGGAGCAGCTCGAGGCTGTTTCCTGTCCCTGTTCCTGGGAGCTGTTCCCGCCTCACCCGCTCTGCTCAGGATCTGAGGGGCTCAGACCCCAGGGCTGGTGGTGGCAGCAGATCCTCCCCGTGTTCCTGGGACAATCCCAGGCTGGGACTGCTCCGTGTCCCTTTGTCCCTGGAGCACAGCGGGGTGTGGAGGGGACAGGAGTGTCCCCAAGGGCTCCCCATCCCTGCTCCAGCTCCCTCTGAGGATTCCCAGTCCTCCTTCCCAGGCCTGTGGGCCAGGCTGGGATCCAGCATTAGGCAAGAGCTAAAACCACACTTTCCTCCTCTTTTACAAACCTCAGCTTTGGGGCTTGGGTTGAGTTTTATTTTTCTTTTTTAATTTGGGGATTGGCTGCAGTTTTGGGGAAAGATTGGGGCTGTTTGTGTTTTACCTGCCACAGCTCTCTGGAGCAGCAGCTCTTTATTGGCTCCCACAGCACTTGGCACTCTCAGCACTGGAAAGAAAAAGCTTTTTGTTCCCATATTTCCATATATTTATATGGATTTAACTGGGCTGGGGAGGGTATTTGAAGGTCAGAGGACTTGCAGAGGTTACTGTGCTGGCCAGGCCCTGGGAACAGGGAACAGCCATCCTGTGGGAACTCATTCCCAGCTCACCCTTCCCTGTCTCTGTATTTTCCCAGTGCTGCCCCTCACTAAACACTTTATTTTCTTGCTTCTCTGGGAAAAAACCACCAGCAAATTCCAGGGTGTGGATTTATGGATGTGCCATTCCCAAGCTGGGGTGGGAAAAGCAACACGAGCTGGGGCTGTGACCTCAAACTGCTCCACAGAGCGTTGGGACCAACACGACTTTGACAGAATTAAGAGTTTTCCTGGCTCCCCCTTCCCAGGGCAGAGCTCCCGTTGCTTCCCAGAGCTTTCCCTGTTTTCCTGGAGGAGTCAACAACCCAGTCCTTCCTCCTTGGCAATTCCTGGCCATCGGCAGTTCTGGATCTTGGGAAGATTCCTCTGGAGAAGAGCCAGCCCATCCTCCTGGTGGTCTCCTTGGGAGGCCCAAAACCATGACTGGAGTGAGGAACAAGACTTCCCTTCTCAGGAAAACCCTTTTCCCAGGAAAACCCTTCTCCTTTTCCATCAAAACCCTCTTACCTTCCCTTTCCCCTTTCCCTGGCCCTTGCATTGAGCATTTCCTCCCTTCAAAGCTCCCCCAGAGCTCAGATCCAGTAGATCCAGGGGCCACATTCCCATGTTGGATTTGATGTTTGCAGGGTGCACTCGATGATCTCGGAGGTTTTTCCCAGCCTGGGAAATCCTGGGATTCTGTGCTCCCAGGCCACCAGGGAGCTGCAGATCCCTGGGGGATAAAGGATGATTCCAGCTGCTCCCAGAGGATTTTTCATGCCTTGGGAACATCTGGCTGCCATCCTCCCACCCCCAGGCTCTTCATTCCCTGCTCCATGGGCAATCCTGCTCCTCCCCTGCCCACCCCGCCCTCCGCAGCATTCCAGGGCTTTTCCCCGTGGCTCAGGAATGCGGGGCAGGAATGCTGAGCTCTCCAAGGAGCAGGGAAGGGGCACGGCTGGCACTTCCCACAATGCCAGCGTGTGTGCAGGGCCGGGAATGCTGCCCCACCTGGAGCTGGATCCCGTTCCGGCATCTCCCGACACCTCCCACCATGGCGGCGGCACAGCCAGGGCTGGGAGCATCCCGAAATCGGCGTCAGGCTCCTCTGGGAATGAGTCCTGCAGCTTTCCATGGGAATTCCTGCTCCTTTGGGGGGCTCTGGGCAGCGCAGAGGGGCCTGAGCAGCACCCAGGAGCTGTCGTGGTCCCTTACACCATCACAGGGTGACACAAAAGCTGTGGCAGAGCCTTGGAGAGCTCCAGATTGGTTTTTTTTGGGAGATGGTGTCTGACAGCTTCGTGTCCTGTGGGCTCATGGCTCTGAAGGAAATGACACTAAAAAAGGGGTAAAACTTCAGAATTCAATTCCAAAAAGGGAAATTTGCCTTTGGAAATCCCAGATATCCAATCTCACAGCTCTGTGAGCCCACGTGGCCCTCTGGACACCCAGCTCAGGTGGTGCTGGACCAGTGACACTTCCCACTGTCCCAGGCTGCTCCAAGCCTCATCCAACCCAGCCCGGGACATTTCCAAGGATCCAGGGGCAGGATAAGCTCCATCCCTTGGAGCCTTTTCCCAGCTCTTTCCTCTCTGTGAGCCCCGTTCTGCCTCTTGCCAAACAGGTTTGAATTTCCAGGCCGTGGCTATGAAAACGCAGCTCAACCCCCTCCTGCACAGCACTAAAATATGGCTTTTCCCCCTTTTTAATATCCCCTAAACGATGACCTTTTCCCTCCTTCAGCAGGCAGCCAACACAAGCACAACAATGTGATTTGTGCAGCGTTTCAGCTGCGGTTTCTTCAAGAAATTCATCTGCTCTTGAAGCAATTACGGGCAGGGAAGCATTTCCACTCCGGCTTCGGGCCCTGAAAAGCTGCCAGGAGGGATTTTTGTTCCTTCCCCTCCTCTCTCCCTCTTGCTCCCTCAGCCCCCCTTGTCCTAAAAAACTTCTGTGGTTTCCCTTCCGCAGCAATTCTGGGATGGTAAATCCCAGCCTGGTGGGAAGGGGCTGGATCCGTGTCCCTGTCCCTGTCCCTGCTGGGGTGGGACATTTCCCACCTGGAGCAGGTTTGTGCAGCATCATCCCCCTGAGCAGCTCCTTCTGCACCCTCCCCTCTGCCACAGCTCCCGGAGGGGACACCGGACACGGTGCTACCCCCTCCTCGTGCGGGCTGTGCCCACAGCACGCAGGGTTCAGAGGGCAGAGGGAGCCCGTGGGACACGGCTCCATCCCGCCGTGCCACTCAGGGCTGGGGAGAACGGGCTTTAAATGAGCCCCAAAGTCAACAGCACGGTTAATTGCTCATTCATTCCTCGGATGGGTTAATAATTAAGTTAAATTAATAATTGGGAGAATAATTAAACAAAACAATAACCCATACTCGGCACGATTGAAGCGCTCGCTGTTCGTGCCGCGGTTTTGGGGTTACTCATTCACTTTAGGGCCGCTGTGGCGTCGGGCTGGCTGCGCCAGGGATGCGGCTCCCGGAATCCCGGGGAAAACCGGACTTTCCCAGGCAAAACCATCGGCTCTTCCCTCCCCTGGAGAGCGGCGGGGTCCCGGTGAAGAGCGGACCCGCCCTGACCCTCGGTTCCTCCCGAACAGCCCGTGCCCTCCCCTCCTCACAGAGGGACGGACGGACGGACGGACAGACAGAAGGACGGAGGGAGAGAGAGGGAGGGACAGAAGAGCGGAGGGAGGCGACTCTAGGCCGGGGGGAGGAACTACAAGTCCCGTGAAGCCGCGCCGCCCGCCCGCCCCGCGGGGCTATAAAAGGCGGAATGGGCCGGCAGCCGCAGTCGGAGCATCCCTGGCTGCGGCAGAGCCGCTCCCGCTGCCCATCCCGGCGCTGCCCAGGATATTCCCGCTGGGAGCGGGCGATACCCGCACCCCCGGAGCGGGCAGAGGCTCTGCGGAAGGAGGATGCGGAGGATGCCGCTCCGCGCACCGAGGGAGCCGCAGCCCCGGGGGGCCTCGGGCGCTGCCGGCGGAGGTGGAGGTGGGTGCCCCGCTCGGTTCGGGGGGTGCGGGGCTCAGCACGGGGCTCCTGCGCCCCGCACTTCTCGCCCGCTACGGGGGGGGGCTGTGCTGGGCACTGCGGGTCCCCTCGGTGCCCGCAGCCGCTGTCGCTTCTCCCCCCGTGCCATCCCCTTTGTGTCCCTTCCCCTGCCCGGGCTCGGGGCTCCGGCGCGGGATGCTCCTGGTGGAGTTTTCCCCTTCTCTCCAAGGAAAAGCGCGTGGCCGCTGTTTTCCTTCGCCGTTTGCGGGGCTTTTTTAGGAGGGGTTTTTGGTTTATTTTCAGGGATTCGCACGCGGCTTTTCCCTTCCCTGCCGTAGGAATTCGTTGCCCCAAAGTCTCGCCCCGGGGCAGGTGCTCGGGCGGGGCTTTGGGCAGTGCCCGCAGCCCCTCGGAGCCCGTCCCAGCCCCGGGGCGAGCCAGCCGCTTCGCGGGGTCTGGGATGCACAAGAGCACTTTTGTGTGAATCCTGGAAAAAAAATATGAATGACTCCCTTCTTTTGCTGGCTACAACAAAAAGACCACACCAGTCTAGACCTGCAGCCGGCGGCACAGACAGAAATGAGCGCTGTCTGCTCCCGGGGACCCGGCGTGCCCAGGGCAGCTCCAGCCCGGGATCCCTCCGGAGGGCCGGCGCTGCCGCTTTGGGGAAAGGATGTTTGAGGTGACTCCGATAGGAACGAGGAGGTTTTATCGCCCGGGCATTGTTGGCGTTGCTCGCTGCTGGCTCGGAATTTCCTCCGAAGGCTTTGGAGGCTGCGGGAGTTGCTCAGCTCTTGCTAATTGAGACATCTTTTTATAATCACGGGCGCAGCCGCGGGAGGGAAGTGGGGGCAGAGCGTTGGTGACTCAGGCCTTGGGAAGAGGCTGCGTTTGGCTTTGCCCGGGGTTGTGGGGGGAGATCCCAGCCGGGAAGCTGGAGCAGGGCTCCCAAGGACAGCGGCCCTCTCTGCTGGCAGGCAGTGATGCTTTCAGGACGTCAAATTTCTCATTTCCCTGTAGAGCCGAGGGGGAGAAATCTTCCTGCTTCGCCTCAACCCTTCAAATATCAAAGCTAAAATTTAAGGCATCACCCCAAGGTGTGGGATCTGCCGTGTGAGGGGAGTTGGAGCCCTGATACGGAGACATCACTTTGTGCTCTCATTTTCTAAGGCTTTGCTCAAAACCAGCTGGATCCACTCTATCAGAATTTGGGGTTTTTTTAAGCTTACCAGTTGCTTTCCATGTTCAGGTTTGGGAGATATGGCACCCCTCAAACTCCATTTGATGTGGCAGTGGGGTCACTCTGGCTGTGGGAATATCAATCCCTTGGGAAGAGGCTCCCAGCTGAGGTGTGAAAAGACCCCAAATCCCGATTCTTGTGGGGTCAGGAGGCAAAACTCCCCGTGGGCAGAAGTGGTGACACCTGTGTGGTGTCTCTCGAGGAAAAATGGATTTTTGGAGAGGGCTGAGGTGTTTCCTGAGGAAAAAGGGATTTAGGGAAGGCTGACCTGGGCAGGGGGAGCGGGCTCAGGTGCTCTGCTCTGGCTGGTCTCAGGAGCTGCAGGTGCTTCTCCTGTCCAAGGGATTTGGGAGCAGGAGTGTCCCTGCTCACTCTGCTGAGCAAGGATTTCAGGGCTGTGGAGTCCAGCGGGATCCTCCTGCCTGCTGAGACAGGGAAGAGATCCCAAATGGACTCAGCCCACTCTCTGGGGTGTTGGCAGGACCTGGTTTGGAGGTGCTGAACTGGGGCTGCTCCCCTTAGCTGAAGGATCCCCCAGATCCCTCTGGAATGGCTGGGACCTGCTGGGGAAGGGGGGTTCAGCCCTGAAGGGCTGGAGAAGGAGGAATGTCCTGGGGAAGGGGGGTTCAGCCCTGAAGGGCTGGAGAAGGAGGAATGTCCTGGGGAAGGGGCGTTCAGCCCTGAAGGGCTGGAGAAGGAGGAATGTCCTGGGGAAGGGGGGTTCAGCCCTGAAGGGCTGGAGAAGGAGGAATGTTCTGGGGAAGGGGGGTTCAGCCCTGAAGGGCTGGAGAAGGAGGAATGTCCTGGGGAAGGGGGGTTCAGCCCTGAAGGGTTTAAAGGAGGAATGTCCCAGCAGCCTGGGACATCGGGTGGCCACGGGAGCAGAGCGGTGTCACCTGCAGTGTTTGGGGGACAGCTCAGAGTTAAATGGGATTTTGGGGGGTTTGGGGTCCCTAAGCTCAGGTGCCACCTCACCTGCACCTGGCTGAGCTGGGCTCAGGGTTACAGGTGCAGAGAGGGAATGTTGGGACCTGGCTTTTTTAGGATTGCTCTGCCTGGGACATCTGGAAGCCTCCAGCTCTGACCTGGCTCTTCCAGGGCTGAACTTTTTCCATTCCCCTCCTGCCTGGTTTTAAATCTGTTCAATCCAGCAGCATCCCTTCTCACTGGTGGTTTTGAACAGCAGCTGGCTCGGATCTGGACAGTTTTGGATTCAAGCTCCTCCATCTGGGAATTCTCCTGGATAAGGAATGACCCTTAAATTTTCGGAGATCAAAAGTTTAGAGCCACACCCGCCCCTCAGACAGCCGGGGGATCCTGCCAGGAGCACAATGCAGCTTCCTGGGGGGTTCTTTGGGGGTTGTTTGAACTTTGAACAGAAAATAAAAGCAACAAAAGAGAGGCCGAGGAGAGCCCAGGGCTCTGCCAGTGCCCAGAGCTGGAGCCGCTTTACAAAGCCTGGCCTTGTTCAGCCGGGCTGCCTCCACCACGGAAGATGGGTTTAAAACTGAAACGAGGGGGCAGAAAAGTGCCCCGAGTTGGTGTAAACACGGCGTGGAAAGGCTTTTATTATTTAATAAATGCTGCTCCTTTCTGAGGGCAGCTCTCAGCGCAGGATTAGCGTTTGCCCCCTCACGGCGCCCTGGGGACTCTGCGCCTCCGTCCTGCTCCCGGTTTGATCTTAGCGCTCCAAGGCTTCCCCTTTTCCCCATTTTTTTGGGGGTTTTCCCCCCTCTTTGGCAGCTCTGGCATTGCAGGAAGAGCTCGGCTGGCCTGGCAGGGGGTTGTTGTCACCTCGGGCCCCTCCTGGGTGCGATCTCCCGGCGCTGATGAGGTGCGAAGGCCTCGCCCGCGGCGGCTGCCGGGCCCTCAGAAAGGAACATTTCCCCTTCAATTGCTGCTCCGGCTGCCAAGCCGCAGATGTTTTTTCGAGGGCTAAAACCTAAGCCTTTAAATAAATGTGTTTGATCCCTGGGTGGTTGTGCAGCTTTCCTGAGTTAAAAAATCAATCTCGGAATGGGTTTTGTACGGGGAGCGAACGTCGCCTGCTCGGGCTGTTCCTGAGGCCGATTCCTCAGGTTTTATTCCTCTTGTTCTCCCTGGCAGGGGATCCGAGCGGCGGGAAAAGCTCCCGAGGGCTCTGCTGGGTAAAGCTCAGCCTAAGGCAGCCGGGATCAGCAGGGCCACAGGGGCTTTGTGCCCTGCAGGAGCTTCAGGCTGGCTCTGAGGGTCTGCCCTGGGCCCCGGGATCTCCTGGATCCTGCTGGATCTGGGCTCCGGGATCTCCTGGATCCTGCTGGATTTGGGCTCCAGGATCTCCTGGATCCAGCTGGATCTGGGCTCCGGGATCTCCTGGATCCTGCTGGGCTTGGGCTCTAGGATCTCCTGGATCCTGCTAGATCTGGGCTCCGGGATCTCCTGGATCATGCTGGGTCTTGGGCTCCAGGATCTCCTGGATCCTGCTGGATCTGGGCTCCGGGATCTCCTGGATCATGCTGGGTCTTGGGCTCCAGGATCTCCTGGATCCTGCTGGGCTTGGGCTCTGGGATCTCCTGGATCCAGCTGGGTCTTGGGCTTCTGGATCTCCTGGATCCAGCTGGGTCTTGGGCTTCTGGATCTCCTGGATCCAGCTGGGTCTTGGGCTCCAGGATCTCCTGGATCATGCTGGGCTTGGGCTCCAGGATCTCCTGGATCCTGCTGGACTTGGACTCCAGGATCTCCTGGATCCTGCTGGACTTGGGCTCCAGGATCTCCTGGATCCTGCTGGGCTTGGGTTCCTGGACCTGGATCTCTGGGATCCTGCTGAGCTTGGGCTCCAGGATCTCCTGGACACTGCTGGACTTGGGCTCCGGGATCTCCTGGATCCTGCTGGATCTGGGCTCCTGGATCCTGCTGGATCTGGGCTCCTGGATCCTGCTGGGCTTGGGCTCCTGGATCTCCTGGATCCTGCTGGGCTTGGGCTCCAGGATCTCCTGGATCCTGCTGGGCTTGGGCTCCTGGACCTGGATCTCTGGGATCCTGCTGAGCTTGGGCTCCAGGGTCTCCTGGATACTGCTGGACTTGGGCTCCAGGATCTCCTGGATACTGCTGGACTTGGGCTCCAGGGTCTCCTGGATACTGCTGGACTTGGGCTCCAGGATCTCCTGGGTACTGCTGGACTTGGGCTCCAGGATCTCCTGGGTACTGCTGGACTTGGGCTCCAGGATTTCCCTGGGTCTGGGCTCCTGGAACGGGTCCTGCTCAGGGTTGGGTGGAGCAGCAGCTCTGGGACCCCGGTGTCACCTTGTCCCCAGTCTGGGGTGGCTGCAGTGTCACTGCTGTCGCTGGAGCTGCTGCAGCTCCTGCTGCTGCTCCTTTACACTGCGCTCTCAGGCTGAAGCATGAGGGGGTTTGGAAGTTTTTCCCAAGTTTGTAGAAGAAAAGAAGGTTTTGGGGTGTGGGGTCTCACTGGCAGGCAGGAGGTTTGGATATTAGGAAAAAAGCTTTTCACAAGAAGAGTGACAAAGTTCTGGAGTGGCCCGGGGAGGTGGTGGAGTCCCCATCCCTGGGTGTGTTTAACGCAGCCTGGATGTGGCACTGGGGGCCAGGGTTGGGTTGGGGTGTTGGGGCTGGGCTGGACTCGATGGTCTCTAGGTCTCTTCCAACCTGGTGACTCTGGGAATTCTGAGGTGCAGCCAGGGGTGCTTTGGGAGCTGTGGGGTGGCAGCTCAGGGGGTTCCTGTGACGCTGTCCCTGCCCATCCTCCTTCCCTGCAGACAAACCAGGGCTGGCACTGCCCCAGCGCCAGGGAAGGTGGCCCTGCAGGGACAGGAGCTGCTGCCAGCGCTGGCACCTGGGCTGCCAGTGACACCAAGAGGCTGGAACGGCAGGAGTTCCAGCTGACAGGAGCTTCCCTGCAATTCCAGAGCCTGGAGAGCAGGTCCCTTCCCTCCTGGGGGGGTTGGCATGAGCTCCAGGAGATTTCCTCACAGCCAGCTCTTCCCTGGGCTTGGTTTGGTTCTTGGTCCAGCATTTCCTGAGCAACTGGAGGGGAAGAGGGAAGGAGGGATCCTCTGGGGCTGCGTTTGGGGTTCTGGGGAGGGGCTGGAGATGCTGCACTGCAGCCCCTGGGGTGGGGTGGGGGCAGGAGGGTCCGGCCTGGGGGGGACCTGGCCACCAGTGGTCACTGGGAGGGAGCGGGAGGTGAATCCATCACCCTGGAGGGAGTTGGGGTCTGTGGTGGAGCCAGGCTGGAGGTGAAGCTCCCCAGCTGGAGCTGAGCTCCTCTTCCTGGGCTGTGTGAGGCTGAGTGTTGTGCAGAAAACTCCCCGTGAGCTAGGGAGGAGGATCTGCTCACCTGGAAGTGCCTGGCAGGGCCCTCCCCAGCTGTTTCCCGTGGAAATGCCACCCTCTGGCTGCAGGGATCCGAGCTGTGTCCCTGGGGACAGCGGTTTCTGCAGCCCTGGCAGGATGGTGGGTGTGTAATCCCTGTTCCTGGGACAGTCCCTTTTTCCTGTGGAGGCAGAAGGACCTGGAGGTGGGAAAAGGTGGCTCGTGGAAGTGGCACCTGGCTGGGGGAGGGAGGACAAGGACCAGGGCATCTCCTGCTGGCAGGGTCTGGGCAGTCCCCTCCATAAAGTGCCCGTGACCCTCGTGGCAGCCCTGTGCTTGTCCCAGTGGGGTCTGTGGGATGTGCCCAGCCCAGGGCTCGGAGGGGGAGGGAGCAGCTTCCCAGCCCAGCAGCCTGGATGGGGAATAATGCTCCCCTTTTTACGGCTTCTTCAATTGTTCCTGAAAATCCTTTTTAAAAGCAGGAAAGTTCCTTCCTTCCTTTCAGCTCCCGGTATCTTGAAGAATTCGCTCCATTGTGAGGCCAGGACAGAGACCCTTCTATGAGGGCTCTCCTCGAGCCCCCCTCCCCGTGCCCCCTCCCACCCCATCCCAACAAGCCCCCATTCTCCTCTGAAGAGGGTCCCTCTGTCTAACGCCAAGTAACTCTTAAGGGTAGCATTTATCCCGGGGCACTCAGCTCACAAAGAGTGCTGGAGTGTCAAATAAACTCCCCGCAGCCTGCAAAGAGCAGAGGAAGAAAACACAAAACCCCCTTTCTTTCCACCCCTGCGGGGAAACAAATACGGACTTTGTGCCGGCGGCAGCGGCGCCCTAACGAGCCCGAGCGGGGCTGCCGCGAGCCCGGGTGGCCACGTGAGGGGCTCCAGGGGACTCCAACCCCCCCAGAAATCTGCTGGCTGTCCCCTGTCCCTGCTGGCTGTCCCCTGTCCCTGCTCCCAGTTTGGGAAGAGCTGCTGCTGCAGGGCTGGGGATGTCACCAGAGGGAAGGGACGGCCGCGTCCTCTGAGCCCTGCCCGGACCCTCGGGGGCTCAGCTCCTGTTCCCCACGGGAATTCGGCTTGGGAATTGTCACCTCTGGGTGTTTGCTGTGCTTCCTGTGAGGAATCAGTCCCAGGCTCTTTTCCCAAAGAGGAATCAATCCCAGGCTATGGTGGATCCCAGCAGGAATCACCCCTGGGTTCCTGTGGATCCAAGCAGGAATCAACCCTGGGCTCTTGTAGTTCCAAACAGGAATCAACCCTGAGCTCTTGTAGATCCAAAGAGGAGTCAATCCCAGGCTCTTGTAGATCCAAACAGGAATCAATTCCAGGCTCTTTTCCCAAACAGGAATCAACCCTGGGCTCCTGTGGATCCAAGCAGGAATCAACCCTGGGCTCTTGTGGATCCAAACAGGAATCAATCCCAGGCTCTTTTCCCAAGCAGGAATCAATCCCAGGCTCTTTTCCCAAAGAGGAATCACTGCTGGGCTCTTCTGGATCCAAACAGGAATCCCATGTGCCAGGAGCCAGTGGGACCAGTCCTGGGCGAGGAAGTGGCCAGTGCTCCCTGGGGCCATGGCCACCAGAGTGGCCAGCCCCTCTGCCCAGCAGCAGCAGCAGGAAAATCCAGCTGGCTCCTGGAGTTTGGCACCACCTGGGTGCTGGGTTTGGGCATCTCTTGCAGCTCTGCTCCGTGGGATGTGCTCAGGTGCCCTGAGCAGAGCAAGGTCGTGCTGCAGTGCCCTGTCCCTGTCCCTCACCCTGAGCTTTGTTTCTCCACAGGTTTTGGCATTCCTGCAGGGACAGCTCCCATCGGCCCCAGGAGCTGCTGGAACCTCCTTGTGCCAGCGGTGAGGACACCAGGGCAGGAGTGGCACTTGTCCCCTCCCGAGGCAGGATTTGTCCCTGGATGGTTCCTTGGAGCCTCGCCTGGGCTTTGGATGCTCCCTTCTGTCGGCAGCTGGAATGGCAGGGCTGCTCCTCCTGCTCCTCCCGAGTCCTGTGGATTTACTGCTTTTGGCATCTCCTGCTGGGACTGGC
The DNA here is from genome assembly GCF_027477595.1 of Haemorhous mexicanus. Classification (NCBI taxonomy): domain Eukaryota; kingdom Metazoa; phylum Chordata; class Aves; order Passeriformes; family Fringillidae; genus Haemorhous; species Haemorhous mexicanus. Next base: position 10,810,150 of record NC_082360.1, on the reverse strand, counting down.
TCTGGCACAGGGAATCTCCGAGGGACAGATGGGGAAAAGCAGCACCAGCAGTCTGAGGCTACAATTCTCCCTTTTTCTGGGCTATTCTGAGCATCCTGGCTCTGCAGGAGGAAGGATTCCATGCACTGCTGGAGGACAAGTCCTGCTGCTCTGATGTGAGTCAAGAACATGTGTTTTTCTTATTTTAAAAATTTTTTTGAAAGCACCTTCCTGTTGGACTTCTTGGAAAGTGATATTTTCCCTGTCTTGAGGAAAAAAACCTGCCCAATCCAGGGAGCTGCTGGGAGGGAATGAGGGAGCAGGCAGGTTTGTTCTGGCAGCTGGACTGGCTGCTTTCATCAATACAGGGCTTTTTTTCATGCCATTCCAGCTTGAAATCCCCAACAGGAGTTCTCTTCCTGGAGTTTTATTGCTGAGTAATGGATAAAAGGTTAAAGGCTGCAGCTTCCCAGGAGGTTTCCCTTTCTTTCCCTCAGGAGGGGAATCCTGGTGGTTTTCCACTCTCCCAAGCCAGTGGTGGTGACCCTTGTCAGGGTCACTGGGGACAGTGTGTGGCTTGGCCTGAGGGGCTCCTGGTGGCTCCAGGGGAGGAGCTGGAAGGCTCCCTTTGGGAGGGAGGCTGCTGTGAACCTCCTTGGGATGGAAAATCCATTTTCCTGCTAGAAAATGATGCCAGACTTGGGATTTTGAGGGGACTCGTGCTTGTGTTGTCATCTGGCTGTGACATGGGATAAGTGCCTGAGGAGCTACTGGGACACTTGGGGGACTGAAGGTGTTTGGCCTGGGAGAGGGAGGATGGAATGGGATTTCTTGGGTGGGGAATGAGCTGCTGTTGACCACAAATCCAGGAGGGTCTGGCATTTGCTCTTCCCAGAGGGGGCAAAGGCAAACCTGGAGCTCTGAGTGGCTGGAGCAGCTCCTGATTTCAGTCTTCAGGCCCTGCAGCATCTGTTTGAACACAGCTGGGGCTGTGTTTCCTCTCAGTCACTTTGAGTGGTGCTGGTGCTGCTCAGGCTCTCCCCCCTGCTCTGTCCCTGAGGGATGCTCCAGGGAAGCTCAGGGCTGCTGGGGGCAGGTGAGGTTTTGGGTGAGGAAAACCTGCGTGCAAACAGTTTCAGGGACTCCCTGAAGCTGCTCAGCCCCTGGCATCCCATGGAATCACAGAATCATCTGGCTGGAAAAGCCCTCAGAGGTCAGGGAGTCCAGCCAAGGCCACCACCGACCCATGTCCCCAGTGCCACAGGCTCCCTTTGGAGGGATTTCCCATGGATCTGACCCTGTCCCCAGTGCCACAGGTTCCCTTTGGGAGGATTTCCCATGGATCTGACCCATGTCCCCAGTGCCACAGGTTCCCTTTGGGAGGATTTCCCATGGATCTGACCCTGTCCCCAGTGCCACAGGTTCCCTTTGGGAGGATTTCCCATGGATCTGACCCTGTCCCCAGTGCCACAGGCTCCCTTTGGAAGGATTTCCCATGGATCTGACCCTGTCCCCAGTGCCACAGGCTCCCTTTGGAAGGGATTTCCCATGGATCTGACCCATGTCCCCAGTGCCACAGGTTCCCTTTGGGAGGATTTCCCATGGATCTGACCCTGTCCCCAGTGCCACAGGCTCCCTTTGGAAGGATTTCCCATGGATCTGACCCTGTCCCCAGTGCCACAGGTTCCCTTTGGGAGGATTTCCCATGGATCTGACCCATGTCCCCAGTGCCACAGGCTCCCTTTGGAAGGGATTTCCCATGGATCTGACCCTGTCCCCAGTGCCACAGGCTCCCTTTGGAAGGGATTTCCCATGGATCTGACCCTGTCCCCAGTGCCACAGGCTCCCTTTGGAAGGGATTTCCCGTGGATCAGGCAGCACAGCCCAGACGCGGATCCCGGTGGGGGCTTGGGGGCACATCCCGGGTGGGAAATGGGGGGTTGGTTCCAGCGGGGTTCCAGTGGGATTCCCGCAGGATTCCGGTGGGATTCCCGCGGGGTTCTGGTGGGATCAGGGTCTCTCTCCCGGGCTCGCGCTGACCCCTGGCGGCAGCAGCGGCAGCGCCTGCAGTGCCCGGCGGGGCCCGCAGGGGGCGCGCGGGATTCGCTGGGATCGCAGGGGATGGGATTGATGGGATTGATGGGATGGGATGGACCTTAAAATCCCATCCAGTGCCACCCCTGCCACGAGAGGGACACCTTCCATTATCCCAGGCTGCTCCAAGCCACGTCCAGCCTGCCTTTGAACACTTCCAGGGGTGGGGCAGCCAAGAATTCCTGCCCTGTGTCCCATCTATCCCTGCCCTCTGGCAGTAGGAAGCCATTCCCTGTGTCCTGTCACTCCATCCCTTGTCCAAATCTCCTCATCAGCTCCTCTGGAGCTTCTTCAGGCACTGGAAGGGGTTTTAAATTTTCCCTGGAGGCTGAAGATTCCCAGCCTGGCTCTGGAGCAGGGGTGCTCCAGGCCTGGAAAAAGGTGTAAAAACCCCATGGAGCGACCAATATCTTTGGGAGCAGCAGTTAAACACCGCAGGGCTGCTCCAGACGAGGTGGGATATTGGGGAAAACCCATCCGGGGGGTGTTGGCTGTGTCAGAAATCGCTCGGGAGGTGAGAGCGGCTTCCAGCGAAGCCGCGGGCGCTGCTGGAGCCGCGTCCTGCAGCCGCTGGATGGCAGCGGAGCTCCGCGGCATTCCCCATCCGCGCCATTCCCGCTCCTGGCGCTGCCTCCATCCCCCGCTCCATCCCCTTATCCTTCCCCCGCTCCTGCTCCGCTGGTGGCTCCCCCCCCGCGGTGGCACCGTGGGTTCCCGAGGGTGCTGCTGCCCGGGAAGGGCAATTCCCAACCCCCCGGGATGCCCATGGAAGCACAGACCCCAAACCCCAGTGGTTATTCAGGAGTTGGACTTGCTCCTTGTGGGTCGCTTCCATGATTCTGGAGAAGCCCAGTCTGGCTCTTGGCTCCCCAGAGCTGAGGGGGAGGTGATAAATGTGACTTTTACGGATCTGCCTTTCGCCAAAAACCTGTGGCACTTGGGAAACCTTTTAAACTTTATCTGGAATGCTGCTGATCCAGGAATGTGGGATTTGGGGAGCGTGGAGGAGGACAGTGGGGGGGTTTGCTTGGGATGGCTCCAGCATTCCCAGCTCCTTGTGGGATGGCTCAGCGTGCTCCCTTCTCCCAAAGAAAAGCTTGGAAAGCTCCTGCTCTGCCTCTCCCTTCCCCTCCCTGCCCCAGCTCCCCGGGGAGAAGAGGGATCGGGATCGGGAGCTGGGGCTGGCTCTGCTTGCACACGGGAAGGGGGGAATTACTGCGGGATAACCCCGTGTTTGTGAAGGGGGGAATTACTGCGGGATAACCCCGCATTTGGGAAGGGGGGAATTACTGCGGGATAACCCCGTGTTTGTGAAGGGGGGAATTACTGCGGGATAACCCCGCATTTGGGAAGGGGGGAATTACTGCGGGATAACCCCGCGTTTGGGAAGGTGTGAATTGCTGCGGGATAACCCCGCATTTGGGAAGGTGTGAATTGCTGCGGGATAACCTCGTGTTTGGGAATGGGAGGGAATTACTGCGGGATAACCTCGTGTTTGGGAATGGGAGTGAATTGCTGCGGGATAACCCCGCGTCTGGGGCTGCCTTGGAAGCTCTTCCCGAGCAGTCCCAGGCTCCTGGGCTGGCACTTCCCGAGCTCAAAGGTTTCCCTGTCCGGGCTCCTCCCGAGCTGCAGCCAAGGGCGAATTCCAGCGGCGATACCAGCCCCGGCTGGGTTTCCATGGTGAAGGCATTTGGGGTTTGCTGTGAAAAGCGGGTTTTTGGGAAGTTTTCAGCCGGGAATGGCACATTTTGTCCATCCCCAGGCTGCTCCCTGTGGGGGGAAGAGCTTTGAAAGGGCCCTGAGAGCCTTGGGGACAGCCTGAGCTCAGTTCTCACACTGCTCTGCGCTCCAGGAGTCCCCTCTGGCCCTGGGATGATGGGATTTGTCCTGAGATCTGCTTTTCTTCACCCAGGAACTGTCCCAGCTCCTTCCCCAGCTCCTTCCCCAGCTCCTTCCCCAGCTCCTTCCCCAGCTCCTTCCCCAGCTCCTTCCCCAGCTCCTCCTGCTGTTGCAGCCCACACTAAACCCGATTTGTTTCGTTTGCTGAGCTGCTGCTTCAGGTGAAAACCAAAGGAAAATGTCGATCCAGGGATTTTGCATCTGAGGAGCTGCAAGTTGCACCTCTGAGTAAATGAAGTTTACGTGACCTCATCCCCTCCCAGCCTCGTGTGTGCCCCTGGGAGGCAAAAACCTGGTTTAAAAACCTAATTTAGGCTTCCCAAGTATTGCTCACCTGCTTTTCTAACAAAAAGGAGTTTTTGAGGTGATATTTTTGCCTTTCCCGGGCTCAGCCAGGGCACCTCCAGTGCCCTGGGAGCTGTGCTGTGCCCTTGGCCTCTGGAATGCTCTTTTCATTGATATTTTCTGGGAACAAAAAATGCCGGCTTTGTATCCACTGCCCCTTTCTTTGCCCACGCAGAAGGGGAGGGAGGAAAAAACGACTCAAATATTTTCTTGTAACAAAAGGCTGCGGGTGAATCTGGATCAGCCTCTCTGCTCCGTTTCAGGCCAAATCTCCAGGGTTTTCAGCAGAGAAATTGAAACACTGGAGCTTTCTCTTTTCTCCCGCAGAACAAACAGGAGCGGTTCCCACTTCCTCCCGCTCATAAACAAAACCAGCCCGACGTCTCCAGGAGAAACCCTGCCAGGAGACTTTCCTTCCTAATTGTTTGGTATTTTTTCAGCTCTGATTAGTATTCGGGAGTGCCTGGCACACGGGCTGCAAGCTTCAGGAACAGGCTCCGAGCAAATCCTTCCCTCTGCTTCCATCCCCTCCTGTCCATCCCCTTCACCTTCTCCTCCCTCTCTGCTTTGCTTTGTTCCAGTCCTCCTTCCCGGCCTGTGGTGGCTTTTGGCCACCAAATGCGTGGCAGGGGGTTGGAACTGGGTGATCCTTAAGGTCCCTTCTGAGCCAAACCATTCCCTGATCCTGTGAAACTCCTGCTTTTCCCTTGGAAACTCTGCTGCCCTTGCAGAGGCTGCCCCGAGGCTCTCCAGGCTTGCCCTGCCCTGCTCTGCTGCAGTTCCCTTGCTTCCAGGCTTTTCCCTGCCTTGGGAAGGAGCCTGGCCTGGCCTGGCTGCAGAGGGATTCCCTTTTCTGTGAGGAAAGGGCAGGATCAGGTTTGGGAATGCTCTAAAGCAGTAAAGGGTGCAGGGGATGGCTCTGGGATGGAATCTGTCCCTCACAGGGAGATCTCCTTCTGAGGAAAGGGCAGGATCAGGTTTGGGAATGCTCTAAAGCAGTAAAGGGTGCAGGGGATGGCTCTGGGATGGAATCTGTCCCTCACAGGGAGATCTCCTTCTGAGGAAAGGGCAGGATCAGGTTTGGGAATGCTCTAAAGCAGTGGAGGGTGCAGGGGATGGCTCTGGGATGGAATCTGTCCCTCACAGGGAGATCTCCTTCTGAGGAAAGGGCAGGATCAGGTTTGGGAATGCTCTAAAGCAGTGGAGGGTGCAGGGGATGGCTCTGGGATGGAATTTGCCCCACACAGGGAGATCTCCTCCTTCTGTCTCCATGAAATCTGTGGAAAGATGGAATCCTGGGAGTCCTGCTGGCCCTTGGCTCCATCGTGGGACCGTGACTCAGCCGCGTCCCTGGGGAAGCAGCCACTTGTTTTTCCCACCTCCAACATCCTTCCCAGGAGCTGCTGCCCTCATCCCGCTGTCCCCAGCCCCTGCAGGAGCCAGGGAAGTGCTTTCCCACATCCCCCAGGGCTCGTGGCTGCCTCTGTGTGCTGAGCTCTGCTCTCACATCATGTGCTGCAGCTTAGGGAATCGGGATAAGAAATATCCCGGGATGGGGAGGGGGCGAGGGCAGGAGCAGGGACCAGGGGGGTTTAAAGGGTGAGGGAATTGTGGGGTCCCACTCTGCTGGCAGGGATGAGCCCAGCTTTTCCCTCCTCTTTTTCCCAGGATAACTCCAGCATTCCTTCCTCTTTTTGCAGGGATGAGCTCAGTTTTCTCCTCCTCTTTTTGCAGGGATAACTCCAGCCCTTCCCTCCTCTTTTTGCAGGGATAACCCCAGCCCTTCCCTCCTCTTTTTGCAGGGATAACCCCAGCCCTTCCCTCCTCTTTTTGCAGGGATAACCCCAGCCCTTCCCTCCTCTTTTTGCAGGGATGATCCCAGCTTTTCCCTCCTCTTTTTGCAGGGATAACCCCAGCACTTCCCCCCTCTTTTTGCAGGGATAACCCCAGCTCTTCCCTCCTCTTTTTGCAGGGATAACTCCAGCCCTTCCCTCCTGTTTTTCCCAGGATGAGCCCAGCTCTTCCCTCCTCTTTTTGCAGGGATAACTCCAGCCCTTCCCTCCTGTTTTTCCCAGGATGAGCCCAGCTCTTCCCTCTTCTTTTTCCCAGGATGAGCCCAGTTCTTCCCTCTTCTTTTTGCTGGGATAACCCCAGCACTTCCCTCCTCTTTTTGCAGGATGGCACCTGTGGGATGGAAGAGTTCATTTGGGGTGGTTGGGAATGCTCCTCTGGGAAGTTCTGGGAGGATGTGGAGTGTTTATCCCACCTTCCCTGCAAGTGATGGCCCCAAATCCCCTCCCAGCTGCTCCTGCCCTGCTGAATCCCCGGTGCTGGGACCTTGGGATGCTGTTGTGGGATCAGCTCTGGAATCCTCTCTGAAACCAGTTTGTTGGGAGTCTGGTGCTGGGCATTCCTGGGAATGCTGAGCTCTGGCTCCATGACTCAGCCTCACTTTCTTCATCCCATAAACAGCCACGGGGGCTCTGGCTGTTCTCACACTTTCCCTGCCTCTTTTCCAAGGATTTTGGGATGCCCTGGGGCTGGAGACCCCTGTGGCCAGGCAGATGGAGAGGTGTTTGTGTCCTTTTCCTTGATCCAGGGGGGAACTGAGCCTGTGAGGGGTGACATAACCAATCTAAAGTCACGTGGGAATGTGGGATCTGATGGATTTGGATCCTTGGCTCTGGGAATGGCTGAGCTGAGCTGTGGGGAGAGGGATCCCAAGGAAAAGGGGCTGGAGCTGCGTTTGGGGAGCAATTCCATGCCCAGCTGCCTCCAGGCTCTTCCCAGGGCAGGCTCTGAGCAGCTCCAGGCTGATACTCCTTTGGGATAAGAGAGATTATCCCATTTTTACAGCAGGCACGCAGGGATTAGGGCTGGGATTTCCTAAAGCCTCCTGCTTATGGAGAATGGGAATTGCAAGTCCTGGAGTTCCTCAGGAGCATCTGTGTAAAATTCCTGTCCAGGATGGAATATTGAGCTTGGGATCTGTCACATCCAGTGCATCCCAACTCTCCAGGAGAAAACCACAGTGGTTGAAAATCCCTTAACATTTTAAAATGAAATAATCTCAAAATTTAATTAACGTAAATAAACTTTAAATAACTTGAAAATTAAAATTTTAAAATGAAAACTCCAGCTCCTTCCTCCTGGAATTTTCCCTTGAGTCATTCCCATCTTATTTTTTCTTATTTTTCCTGATGTTTCCCCCCCGTGGGTGGGAGAGATCTGGGATGGGCGTGATAAGCAAATCTTGGAAAACAAAGTTCAGGCAAATCCATGGGCAGGTGGAGAGCAGCTTCCTCTGGGTGGGGGCACATCTGGGAGGGGAAGGAGCAGCTCTGGATTTGGGGCATTTCGGGGGGCACCTGCACAGGGGAGGCACTTCTTGTTCTCTTGGAGCTGTTGCTCAGCTCCTCTCTGCAGGCTGGAATTCTGTGGGTGCTGCTTTTGCATTCCCGGGGGGAAATGCCCCTTGTCCCTGGCAGGAGTGTCGGATGATGCTTTCCACATCTGCTCTGTGTTCAAACTGCCCAGGCGGGGATGGGGGATTTTGTGCTCCAGGGTTCCTTGTGCAGGTGTGAATGGGGAATTTTTATGCTCCAGGGTTCCTTGTGCAGGTGGGAACAGGGAATTTTTGTGCTCCAGGGTTCCTTGGGCAGGTGAAAATGGGAGTTTTTCATGCTCCAGGGTTTCTTGCTCAGGTGAGGACAGAGGTTTTTGTGCTCCAGGGTTCCTTGCCCAGGTGTGAATGGGGGATTTTTGTGCTCCAGGGTTCCTTGTGCAGGTGGGAACGGGGAATTTTGTGCACCAGGGTTTCTTGCCCAGGTGAGGATGAGATTTTTGTGCTCCAGGGTTTTTTGGGCAGGTGAGGACAGATTTTTGTACTCCAGGGTTCCTTGCCCAGGTGTGAATGGGGGATTTTTGTGCTCCAGGGCTCCTTGGGCAGGTGAGGATGAGATTTTTGTGCTCCAGGGTTCCTTGCCCAGGTGTGAATGGGGGATTTTTGTGCTCCAGGGCTCCTTGGGCAGGTGAGGATGGGAGTTTTTTCTGCTCCAGGGTTCCTTGTGCAGGTGTGAATGGGGGATTTTTGTGCTCCAAGGTTTTTTGGGCAGGTGAGGACAGAGATTTTTGTGCTCCAGGGTTCCTTGGGCAGGTGGGAACAGGGAATTTTTGTGCTCCGGGGTTCCTTGCTCAGGTGAGGACAGGGAATTTTTGTGCTCCGGGGTTCCTTGCTCAGGTGAGGACAGGGAATTTTTGTGCTCCAGGGTTCCTTGGGCAGGTGGGAACAGGGAATTTTTGTGCTCCAGGGTTCCTTTGGCAGGTGGGAACAGGGAATTTTTGTGCTCCAGGGTTCCTTGGGCAGGTGGGAACAGGGAATTTTTGTGCTCCAGGGTTCCTTGGGTAGGTGGGCGCGGGGGATTTGGTGCTCCGGGGTTCCTTGCCCAGGTGTTTGTGCAGCTCCGCGGGAGGCCCGGCTCGTAAAGCGGCGCTCAGAGAGGATTAAGGGCTAATCGGGGTTATAAACAACTGCCGGGCTCTTTAACACCTTCCCCGATGTGCTCGCTGCCCTTCCCCCGCATTCCTGGCCCTGGGATGCGCCCTGGGAATGCGCTGGGATGGAGCTGCTGGGCCAAAGCCCTCCTGGGGACAGGGACAGCGGGCCCTGCTGGGGCTGTGCCCCACCTGGGGCTGGGGAGGAGCCGGGAGAGGCTTTAGGGGGTCAGGAAACCCCTCAAAGGGGTGAGGAGGGATTTGGGGAGCCTGCACTGCATCCATCCAGCTGGTGCAGCAGCAGCCCCTGCTCCAGCTGGGAATTCCCATCTGCAGGAGAAGGGAACTCCTCACACAGCAGGGGGAACATCCTGGGATTGGGGCTTGTGGTGTTTGGGAATGGTGTGAGCCCTTCCTGCCCACTGGAACATTCCCTGGCTGGAATTTGGGAATGGTGTGAGCCCTTCCTGCCCACTGGAACATTCCCTGGCTGGAATTTGGGAATGGTGTGAGCCCTTCCTGCCCACTGGGACATTCCCTGGCTGGAGTTTGGGATCTGGTGTGAGCCCTTCCTGCCCGCTGGGACATTCCCTGGCTGGAGTTTGGGATCTGGTGTGAGCCCTTCCTGCCCGCTGGGACATTCCCTGGCTGGAGTTTGGGAACGGTGTGAGCCCTTCCTGCCCGCTGGGACATTCCCTGGCTGGAGTTTGGGAACGGTGTGAGCCTGTCCTGCAGGCTGAGCAGATCCTGGGACATTCCCTGGCTGGAATTTGGGAATGCTGTGAGCTTGTCCTGCAGGGAGCTGAACAGATCCCACTGGGACATTCCCTGGCTGGAGTTTGGGAATGGTGTGAGCCTGTCCTGCAGGGAACTGAGCAGATCCTGGGACATTCCCTGGCTGGAATTTGGGAATGGTGTGAGCCTGTCCTGCAGGCTGAGCAGATCCTGGGAAATTCCCTGGCTGGAATTTGGGAATGGTGTGAGCCTGTCCTGCAGGCTGAGCAGATCCACTGGGACATTCCCTGGCTGGAATTTGGGAATGGTGTGAGCCCTTCCTGCAGGGAACTGAGCAGATCCTGGGACATTCCCTGGCTGTTTACCCATTGCTTTTCCAGCTCCGTTTCATCTCCCGTTGTGGAATTCCCCTGCAGTTCCCACCTCCCCCCTGCTGCCCCTTCCCACGAGGACCGGGGTAGTTAAACACCGGGGTAATTAAACACCGGGGTAATTAAACATTGTCCGGGCAGGGCACGGAGCGACCCCGCTGTTTGCCCAGGAGATAAGGCACGGGAGATAAGGGGGTGTTTGCTGCCAGCCCAAGGACAGGGCCAGCCCCTGCCCGGGCAGGACGGCTCCCCTGGCCCTGGGGTGACACCTGTGGTGACATCTGGCAGGGCTGGCACTGCTCTTCCATGGGCACGGCTGGCACCTGTGGCTGGAGCTGGGAAGGGGAAAAGGAGGAGCCCCCTCTGCCCTTGGGATGTGCCTGGCTGGGGTTAAAATCCCAGTGTAGTTAAAATCCCACTGGGGTTAAAATTAAAATCTCGTTGGGGTTAAATTCCTGCTGGGGTTAAAATGAAAATCTCGCTGGGGTTAAAATCCCACTGGGGTTAAAATTAAAATCTTGTTGGGGTTAAATTCCCAGTGTGGCTAAAATCCCACTGGGGTTAAAATCCCACTCTTAAAATCCTACTGTTGTTAAAATCCAGTGTGGTTAAAATCCCACTGGGGTTAAAGTTAAATTCCCACTGGAGTTGAAAATCCCACTCTTAAAATCCTACTGTGGTTAAAATCCCACTGGAGTTGAAATTCCCACTGTGATTAAAATCCCACTGTGGTTCCAGTCCCACTGTGCTGTGTCCTCAGGGAGTTTGGCCAAAGGGAAGCCCTGGTCCCAAATGAAGCTCCCACTTGCTGTTTTTCCCGGATTTTGCTGTCCCCACAGCCCCATCCTTCCCTTGGGAATGCTGCTGGGCTCTCCTTGCTGAAACGTCCCCCCTAAATCCCAGCACAGCCCAGCTCCTCCTGCTCCCAACGGATGGAGCCAGGGAATAACCAATTCCCAAGGTTTTCCTGAAGCCCAGAGCCCATCCTGCTGGGATTTTCCCCGCTCTCTGCCAGGTTTGGGGCGAGATGAAAGGGCCCCGCCCCACCTGGGGCACACCTGGAGCACAGCTGTCACTTCCCGGCCCTTTGTGGTGCCGCGGGCTGATAAGGGCTCACCTGGGGGGTGGGGCTGTTTGATAACGACTCACCTGAGGGAAGGTGGAAGCTGGGGTTGGTCCCTTCCCTGTCCCCCGGGCTGCTCCTGGCTCTGCCGTGACCTGGGAGCATCACCCTGGAGGCAGGAGCAGCCCTAAGGAACCAGGGCTGGAATTCCCCTGGAATTCCCGGAGTTCTGAGCGCCAGGAGGAGCAGCTTCCTCTGCCTGAGGGATTTTTGGGATCCTCTGTCAGTGTGGGATTTAATCCTTGTTGAAGGCTGGGTGTGAGAGCTGCCTTTCCAGCACCTTGTCCGTGGGAAGCTCAGGAGGAACAAAACTCCCAAACTGGGATTTCTGGATCCCCTTGAATTCCAGGGATCAGGAGCCCAGTGCCTGCCTTTCTCCAAGCTGCCACCAGCAGTTATAAATTCAGACTGGCAGCAGTATTTCCCTTCAGCAGAGCTCTGGAGGCTGTCCTGGCCTCACCTCCCCACAATCCAGGGAATAAACCCTGGCTAAGGACAGGAGTGTGAGCAGGAAAATCCATGGAATCCATCCCAGCCGGGCCCTGCTCTGCTCCCTCTGCATGGGCTTGGGGGGAGCAGCCAGAGCTGGGACCTCTCCTGGCTCTGGGGTGATGGTTTTGCTTAAAATTTGAGATCTGCAGTCGTCTGAGGGCTCTGCAACCTCGTTTTTCTGTTTTATTGAGCAACTTTGCAGCTTCTCTGTTTGTAAATTGAGTTTGATAACGCAGCCCCGAAGTCTGAAAAGGCAGGAAGGAAAGAAAAAAAGGAATAGAATCTGACTTTTCTCTGTGGTCAGATCTGGGGATTTATTTCACTCGGAATAATCCTGATTTTCAAAGCCTGAGTGATCCAATTACCACGAGCTGGTGCCGTCCTGCAGCGCCTGGGGAATCCTGCCGTTGGGGTGGGCTTAGCCTGGAGATCCCTAATTAAGATGAGCTTAACTCAGAGCTGCTCTGCTCAGCTTGGCAGCCCAGGAGCTTCCCTTCCCTGCAGCACGAGCTCCAGAGCCCTTGGGATGGACACTTGGGGTCCAGCAGGGTGGCTGCAGCCTCTCCCCCATCCCAGAAAGCTCCAAAAAGTTGGAGCTGGGTCAGCAGGGAAGGATCCAGCTTTGCTCCTTTAATCCTGACCTTCCTCCCCTAATCCTGATCCTCCTCAGCTTTTGGGAGGTTTTTTGGAGCAGTCCATCCTGTCTGGGGCTGACCTTCCTCCCTTAATCCTGATCTTCCTCCTGAGCTTTTGGGAGGTTTTTTGGAGCAATCCATCCTGTCTGGGGCTGACCTTCCTCCCCTAATCCTGATCTTCCTCCTGAGCTTTTGGGAGGTTTTTTGGAGCAGTCCATCCTGTCTGGGGCTGACCTTCCTCTCCTTATCCTGATCTTCCTCCTGAGCTTTTGGGAGGATTTTTGGAGCAGTCCATCCTGCTTGAGGCTGACCTTCCTCTCCAGCTTTTGGGAGGATTTTTGGAGCAGTCCATCCTGTCTGGGGCTGACCTTCCTCCCCTAATCCTAATCTTCCTCCTCAGTTTTTGGGAGGTTTTTTGGAGCAGTCCATCCTGCCCGGGGCTGACCTTCCTCCTGAGCTTTTGGGAGGTTTTTTGGAGCAGTCCATGCTGCCTGGGGCCCTTGGGGAGGGTTAAAGCCCCGAGTGCTGCCCCCCAGCTCCCCTCTGCTGCCTCATTCCCGGGGGCACCGAGCTGCTGTGCCGCCCACGTGAGCAGCCTGGCTGGCACTGCCAGCTCCCATCAGCTCCTGGGGGACAAATCCTGGATTAGCAGAGCCAGTGGCCGTGCTGCAAGTGGAGCCCTGCTAATTAGGTTTATGTAACTGGGCTCCCTAATTGGGCAGGGCTTAATTGGGAAGCAGGCTGGGGGCTGCTGGAGGCTGGGATGGTGTGGGAGTGTTGGGGGGGGTTGGGAGATCTCTGAAGCCAGGTCTGGAACTTGGGGTTTATTGCAAAGGATGTGGGTGCAGGGCCCTGCTGGGAGTGGCCAGGCACAGCTCAGAGCAGGCCTGAGAGAGGAAAAGAGAGTGGTGAGGAGGATGGGAGGGTGAGGTTCTCGTTACAATACAATGAATCTTCTTCTGGTCCTGGAACTTGGGGTTTATTGCAAAGGGCCAAGTGCAGGGCCCTGCTGGGAGCTGCCAGGCACAGCTGGAGCAGGGCTGAGAGAAGTGAAGAGAGTGGGAAAGAGGATGGGAGAGAGAGGATGAGAGGGTAAGAGGGTAAGAGAGCGAGGTTCCTGTTCCAGTACAATAAATCTTCTGTGCTGAATGTTCTAATTCTCTCTGACCAATCTAGTCCAAGATACAAATCCTACAGCATTCACACACAGCCTATAAGAGTCATTACATGACCACAGTGTGTTACATTTTAAACCCTAAAACTCCTCTTTGGGCCCTTCTGCCAAGCCAGCAGGGTCTGCTCTGCCCCTTGGAGCTGTCTGCAGCCAGAGGGTGTTGTTCCATCCAAGGGGGATTGCCTTCAGCTGGCCATGCCATTGTTTCCCAGGTGTTCAGTAACCGAGGGATCTCAAAGCTTGCTTTCATTTCAATCTCACTGATAGTTTCCATATTCTCTAAATCTTTTTGCTCGTCCCAGGGAGAGGCTGAGCTGCTCCTCCTGCAGAGGGGGATGGAAGTTGGGATCAGCCCAATCCCACCTGGCCTGGGACACTTCCAGTCCCAGCTGTGCCAGGGCCTTGCCACCCTCTGGGGAGGGATTTCTGTTGGGACCCAGGGCCCTCCTGAGCCTCATCCTCCCTCTCCATGGCATTCCCTGAGGGATCCAGCATCCCAAAGTGGCAGTGGCATCCAGAAGGGGGCTGTTCCTGCAGGACAGGCTTTTCCTGCCCATCCCACTCTGATGCTGTGTGTCCAGCCCACACCGATGGTGCTGGAGCTTTGATCTGCTCCCAGTGATTAAATTCCTATCATCCAGACTGACAGCTTAATATTCCTTAATATTCCTCAGCCAGGCCATGCTAAATTAGTTGTGTCTGTCTTGCCAAAGCTGCAGAAATCTTTCTGACAGCTCCAGGCACTCAACACATTTTTTTCTCCTTTTTTTCCCTTTTTTTTTGCCTTTTTCTCAGTGTACAGTAGGAGTTGTCTTTGCTCTGTTCAGGGAATCCTTTCCTGAGTTTCCCACGAGCTGCTCCAGTGCTGCTGGAGTCCCTCAGTGCCTGTGGAGTGGGAGCAGCTGCCCTGGAGTGTGGGATTGGGAACTGCACGGGACCAGGCTCGGGCTTCCGTAAAAAATCACATCCTTGAGTTTTTGGAATGATTTCCTCTCTAAGTCTTGGTTTAGGTTGAATTGTTCCTGTTTTGTAACTGGAGGCCTCGGGCTTTTGGGATTCCTTGGAGCAGCTGATCCCTTTTGTGCCCCTGCTGGATGCCCTGTTGGATCTCAGCCGTTTTGGGGTGAAATGTGGCACTTTGGGGGCTCCTGAGCCAGAGGAGGAGGAGCAGATTTTGGTGAGGATCTGTTGGCAGCAAATCCATCCCAAATCTTCTCCTTTCCTCTCCCCACAAACAGGCAGCACCTTTGGGGTGACAGCTGGGACACGGGCCATCCTGGAGGCTCCGAGAGGGGAAGTGACCCCGGATCCACCCTGACCCAGCCCTTCCCAGCCAGCCCGGAGAAAGTGCTCTCCTTGCCAAGAGCTTAAAGCTGGGAAAAGCCCCCCCAGCAGCACCTTTGCTAATTGCCTGCTGGAGAGGCAGGAATTCCAAAGGCAGAGTTAATCTCCAGCAGGATTAGCCGAGCATGCGGCGTCTTGTCAGATGTGGGAGCAGCGGCCGGGGCCGTAATTCTTCCAGACAAGGGGGAGGCTCCTGCTGGAGCCCAGCCCTGCCACACGCTGCCCCAGTGACCCACTGAGGGCTGGGCTGCTGCAAATTCCCAAAAAGGTTCTGTAAAACAGCAGTGTGTTAGCTGGCAGGATGGAGGATCCCGCTGCTTTCCACTTGCGCCTGGGACGGGAGGGGCCAGAGCATCCCAGAATATCCCGGCTTGGACGGGGCTCACAAGGTGCATCCAGCTCCTGCTGCTCTGCAGGACATCCCAAAGGATCCCAGCTTTTCCCTCTGGAGCAGGGGCTGAGGCTCCCTGGCTCCCAGGGATCTGTGTCTGCTCCAGGAGGGGAAGCAGTGCTGTGCCATACCATCCCATCCCCATTCCCATCACCCCCATTCCCATCACCCCCATCCCATCATCCCCATCACCCCCATTCCCATCATCCCCATCCCATCACCCCCATCCCCATCATCCCCATTCCCATCACCCCCATCCCCATCATCCCCATTCCCATCACCCCCATCCCCATCATCCCCATTCCCATCATCCCCATTCCCATCACCCCCATCCCATCACCCCCATCCCATCATCCCCATCCCCATCATCCCCATTCCCATCATCCCCATCCCCATCATCCCCATCCCCATCATCCCCATCACCCCCATCCCATCATTCCCATCCCATTCCCATCCCATCCCTCCTTTCTTTTCCCAGAGAATTCCTCACCCAGGACCTGGGGCTGCTGCTCTCGCTGCTGGAACCTCCTGGACTTTGGACAAGGAGGGGCAGCAGCACCCCGGGATCCCCAGCAGGAGCTTCCTGCATCCAGGCTTTGGGAGCTGCTGCTTTTGGCAGCTCTGAGGAGCCCAGCCTGGCTCTGGCAGGCCCTGAGCACACGGAGTTAATTAGTGGCTGTTAATTGCGCTGGGAGCTTGGGAATTGGACGCGTTTGGAATTGAGAGTTGCTGTTTCCAAGTGTGGCAGCTCTGGTCACTCTCCTGTCCAGCCCTGGAGAAGGAACGCCAGGATTTGCCCAGGGAAAAGCAGCACTTGGTAGCTTTGGTTGCTCTCCTTGCCTGCGGGGCTGGGCTGCAGTTTGGACATCGTCTGCTCCACCTTTGCTCCCCTGTGCCAATCTGCAAACCCCGGGCTGGGCTTTGGAGCAGGGATGCAAATCCTGCCTGATGTGGAGGTGTTGTGGAGTCAGCCCAGCCTGGCACCCCAGGAACCCCAACCCTCAGGGCTGGGAGGCTCCCACGGGGAGCAGAGGATGTTTTCCATCCCTTGACACCTCCCCAGCCTTGCATTCCAGCTGGGACAGGCAGAGCTTTCCTGTTGTCACAGAGCTATGGGATGGTTTGGCTTGGACAGGACCTGAAATCCCATCCAGGCCGTGGATCCATCCCCTGCCATGGGCAGGGACACCTCCCACTGCCCCAGGCTGGCCTGGGACACTTCCAGGGACAGCCACAGCTGCTCTTGGGATTCTCTTCCATGGCCTTCCCACCCTCCCAGGTGGGAATTGCTCCCCAAAATCCCACCTGTCCCTGCCTGGGACACTTCCAGGGACAGCCAGAGATTCTCTTGGGATTCTCTTCCATGGCCTTCCTACCCTCCCAGGTGGGAATTGCTCCCCAAAATCCCACCTACCCCTGCTTGGGACACTTCAGGGAGGCAGGGACAGCCACAGCTGCTCTTGGGATTCTCTTCCATGGCCTTCCTACCCTCCCACGTGGGAATTGCTCCCCAAAATCCCACCTGTCCCTGCCTGGGACACTTCCAGGGATGGAGGGACAGCCAGAGATTCTCTTGGGATTCCATTCCAGGGCTGCCCCACCCTCCCAGGTGGGAATTGCTCCCCAAAATCCCACCTGTCCCTGCCCCCTGGCAGTGGGAAGCCGTTCCCTGTGTGCTGCCACCCCTGGGGACAGGGCTCAGGGTTGTCCCCAGGGCTCTGGCCCTGCCCTGGCTCTCCAGCTGCTCCCTGGATTTTGGAAGCTTCCTGCAGGCCCTGCCAGGGGCTGGGAGCTCTCCCTGGAGCTCTCCCAGGCTCCAGAGCTGCTCCAGCCCCTGCAGCATCTCCGTGGCCCTGGGACTTCCTTAGCGGTTAATTGTAATTATGGCATTTAATGAGAGTTATTTACTGCTGCTCTCGGGGCTGGGAGGGGCTGGAATGGCTCAGGGCTGTCCCAGGTGTGCCCTGGGGACACTGGGGGGACACTGAGAGGGGATACTGAGAGAACATTGAGGGGGACAGTGAGGGGACAATGGGAGGACAATGGGAGGACACTGAGAGGACAGTGTGAGGACACTGGGGGACACTGAGGGGACACTGAGAAGGCAGTGGGAGGACACTGGGGGGACAGTGAGAGGCTACTGGGAGGACACTGGACAGTGAGGGGACACTGGGAGGACACTGGGGGGACAGTGGGAGGACACTGAGAGGATACTGGGATACAGTGGGAGGACAGTGAGGGGACACTGAGAGGACACTGGGGGGACAGTGAGGGGGCACTTGAGATGACAATGGGGGGACAATGGGAGGACACTGAGGACACTGGGGGGACATGGGGGCGATACTGAGAAGACATTGGGGGGGACACTGTGGGGGACAGTGAGGGGACACTGGGGGGACACTGGGGGGGACAGTGAGAGGACACTGAGGAGACACTGAGAGGATACTGGGGGACAATGGGAGGACACTGGGGGGACACTGTGGGGACACTGGGGGGACACTGGGGGGGACAGTGAGAGGATACTGGGGGACACTGGGGGACAATGGGAGGACACTGGGGGACTCTTTTGCTGCTGGGCCTTCCCCCCTAAGCCTGACCCAACTGGGGAGTTTCTGTGCCTGCAAGAGGTTAAATCCCTGCCCTGTGTGTGCCTTGCTGGCTGCCTGGGTGCAGGAGGAGCTGTCAGCAGCTCAGGTGGGGATTTATTTGGGCATTAAAAAGGGCCCGGGGCGGGCGGATGCAGCCACTCGGCAGCTCCCTGGAAAATGTGCCTGCAGCACAGCCCCAGCCCCTGCACACAGCTCAGCCTTTAATAAGGGCATTTAATTAAAGTCATATAACTTTTTTTTATTATTGTTATTATTATTAAAAAGGAGGGAGAGGAGGGGAGGGGTAATAAAAAAAAAAAAAAAAAGAGAAGTGGGGCCTGCTGGGCTGCAGGCAGAGGTTGGGATGCAAGGAGGGGGTTTGGAGGGGGGGTTTAATGGAAAAGTCATCAGCAATGTGTTGTGTTGCTCCTTATTTCCCAGCCTTGCTCGGGCTTGGGGAGGGAATTTGAAGGGGTTTCTGAATTTCCAGGCTGCCTTTCCCCCCCTTCCCCATCCTCTTCCCCGCTGTTGAAATTTTGTGGGATTATGAATTTTTCCAAACCCAGTTGCCAAAGGCTGTTGCTCTTGGATGGAGCTGCCGTTGCTTTCTGTGCTTGTTTAACCTTTTCTTTCTTTTCCTTGGATCTGGGGGATCCTGAAGTCCCCAGGTTTGTTGTGAGCCCCTCGAGGGCTGCACTGCAGCTCCCTGTAGGGGAGGAGAGGAACAGGACGAGCTTTGGGAAGGGGCTGTGGGGTGGGTGAGGCTTTGGGATCCTTTATCCGTGTGCTGATCCCTGCTGGGCCTGGGGGGAGTGGGGTCAGCCCTGTGGGTGGGAGCCACGAGGCCGTGGTGGCCACCACGAGGTGCTGCTCATCCCTGGGGCCCTGCCCTTGAGCAAGTGCTTAAGCCAGGTTTAATTCTCCATGCAGGATGGGTTGGGGCTGTTTCATCCCGGGCGGTGCCCAAGGCCAGGCTGGAGCACCCTGGGATGGTGAAAGGTGTCCCTGGCCGTGGCAGGGCTGGGCTGGGATGGGATGGGCTTGTCCTGCTCTGAGGGAGAGCTTTTCCCACCTAGCAGGAGCTGTCATTCCCAGATTGCCCCTGGAATCTTGCAGAGCCCTCCTGCTGCGGCTGCTGAGCCCTCAGGGGGGATTGGTGGTGGTTTACAGGCTCCCTGTCCCAAATCCCTGCCCTGCTCCCAGCTGTGACCATTCCATCCCCATCCCATCCCATCCCATCCCATCCCATCCCATCCCATCCCATCCCATCCCATCCCATCCCATCCCATCCCATCCCATCCCATGGATCCCATCCCACCCCATCCCATCCCATCCCTGCCTGCTCCTTGTCAGGATCACGCTGCTGCTCCTACTTTCCCTGATTTTCCTCCTGGAGAGGACAAGGTTTCCCTCAGGAGTTGGGAACACATCTGATCCACGTGTGCTTCTCCTCCCCTGCCTCCCCAGGCATCCCACGGAATGCTGGGCTTGGCATTCCCAATTTATTCATTTCCCTGAGGGGACTCGCTGGGGACAAAACATTCCTGGGGTGCTGGGGGGGCTTTGCTGCCTTTTCCAGCCCTGTGGGATGTGGGAAATGGATCTGTGGGATGTGGGATCTGTGGGATGTGGGAGATGGATCTGTGGGATGTGGAAGATGGGATCTGTGGGATGTGGGAGATGGATCTGGGGGATGTGGGAGATGGATCTGTGGGATGTGGGATCTGTGGGGTGTGGGAGATGGATCTGTGGGGTGGGAGATGGGGTCTGTGGGATGTGGGAGATGGATCTGTGGGAGGTGGGATCTGTGGGAGGTGGGAGGTGGATCTGTGGGATGTGGGAGATGGATCTGTGGGATCTGTGGGAGATGGATCTGTGGGATGTGGGAGATGGATCTGTGGGATGTGGGATCTGTGGGGTGTGGGAGATGGGATCTGTGGGGTGGGAGATGGGGTCTGTGGGATGTGGGAGATGGATCTGTGGGATGTGGAAGATGGGATCTGTGGGATGTGGGAGATGGATCTGTGGGGTGGGAGATGGATCTGTGGGAGGTGGGAGATGGATCTGTGGGATGTGGGAGATGGATCTGTGGGAGGTGGGGTCTGTGGGGTGTGGGAGATGGATCTGTGGGATGTGGGAGGGCTCCGCAGGTACAGACACGCAGCTGGGGCGAGGGAGGTTGCAGCTGTTCCTGGAATTCCCAGGCGGGATCCCAACAGGATGTGTCTGTGTGTCTGTCGGGGGCAGGGCGCTTGCCAAGAGCCTGACATCAGGACAGGATCGTTCTGAGCCTCCCCGAGGGCTCTGGGAATCCCAGCTGGAATGGCTGCGGGATGGGCCCGGGGAGATCCCAGCTCAGCATCCCTGGGGCTCATCCCCAAACCTCCCTTCTCCCATCCCTGCCCAGCTCCTCCCGAGGTTTCCAGGCTGATTTCCCAGGACAGCAGCAGATCCCAGCTCAGTATCCCCCAGAGCCCATCCACAGCCCCCATCTCTCCAGACCTCCCTTCTCCCATCCCTGCCCAGCTCCTCCCGAGGTTTCCAGGCTGTTTTCCCAGGAAATTCAGCTGTGCTCATGCACACAGCTCAGCCCTGTCCCAGAGCCCTTCTCCTCTTATCATTCCCATGGTTCCTGAATCCTTGTGGCTGCCCTGCACTGAGGGGATGTCATGTCCATGCCTGTGCCCCTTTCCAAGGGTTTTGTCCTTGGATTGTGCACTCTGGTGAGGTGTGGGATGGGTTTCATCCCTGCAGGTGATGCTCTGCCTCTGGCTCATCCCTGCTCCTGTGGGCCAGGACCAGATTCACTGGAAAGCAAAGTGCAGGAATTGTTTTCCTGCTGCCCTCCAGCTCCAGAGCCCAGAGCTGGGGATTCCCAGGCAGGAATGGGGCTCTCCCTGCTCCTCCCAGCAAACAGGACCTGGGGCTGTCACCTGGGGCTGTCACCTGCCACCCCTCTGGCTGTGACAGGCAGGGAGAGCCACGCTGGCTGTCCCTGGGATGGCACCCAGGGCTCCGTGTGCCGATTTCCTGGGATTTTTGGGATTTCTGGGATGCCAGGAGCTGAGCCAGGCTCTTCCCAGCAGCTGCAGCATCTCTCAGACCCCCCGTGCTCCAGCCCTGAGGCTTTTGGCCAGAAGGGGCTCCTGGGTGTTGCAGAGCAGATGTTCCAACACCACAAACGTCCCCTCTGTCCTCTCCAACTTCCTGCCCGGGGCTCCAGATGGAAAAAGCAGCTTGGCTTTGGGGCTGCTGTTGTCCTGGAATGCAGAATTCCCTGGCTCCCAGAGCAGTTTGGAGAGGGGGTGTTGTTCCTTGGCTGGTCCCACGGGGGATCTGGGATGACCATCCTGGTTATTGTGCCAGGGCAATATTCCTGCCCAGAACAAAAAGAAAGGGGAGACCTGGCTGGAGAGGAGACCTGGCTCCCAGCAGGAGCAGGGACTCGCTGCAGCAGCTGATTGATTAATTAATTCATTGATTAATTGGTGAATTGTCAGTGCTGTCATGCAGGAGATGAGGTGAAGCCTCAGGAGGGCTCTGCCTGTGGGAATTGGGGAAGAACAGCTCCAACATTCCAGCCTGGACCAGAGGGAGGGGTGAGCAGTGCCCTCCACAGCCTTGCTGGATTTAGGGGAATCCTCTGGATTTGGTCACTTCCCCGTGCCTCAGTTTCCCCATTTGTGTGACACGGACAGTGATGTAAAGCAGAAAACGGAGGTGGAGTTTTGTCCTTGAAAATCTGGGAGTTCAGTGGCAGTGGGGGAAGGTGCAGAGCAAAAAAGTCCTGGAGTGAACATTTGGGAAGGAACCAAAGCCGTGGGTGAGGGGGAGGATCAGCTGAGGACTTCTGCAGCACTAATTCAAGGGGACTGTAAAAACCTGAGGGGGTTTTGCCCTCCCTGGGCTGTTCCCAGCAGTTCCTGGGTGCTCTCCCTCATCCTGGCTGGTGGGACCCCTGATCCCAGGACACCCCAGCCCCCCAGGGGCAGTTCCTTGTCCCCACTGTGGCCGCAGGGGACACAATTCCACAATTCCATCCCTGCTGGAGCCTGGGGGCAGAGGGGAGGGGAGAACAGGGGGGGTTTGGCTCTGAGCAGGGGACCCCACTGTCCCCAGGGCACCCCTGGTGGGTGACAGAGCTCTTTGGGCTGTCCCCCCTTTGCTGGCCAGCTGGGAGGGAAGGGACAGTGTCCCCTTTGTCCCTGTGCTGGCCTGGGGTGGGGGTGTGAGCAGGGAATGGCCCCAAGGAGGGAAAATCCTCTGAACCCCTGAATCCTTGGATGGAGAGAGGAGCTGTGGCTGTTCCTGCTCCCCTTCCTGCCAGCCCAGCCCCCCTGGTGGGGTTTGGGGCACCCCGAGCTCACCTGGAGCAGCCCTGGGCAGGGTTTGGGGCACCCCGAGCTCACCTGGAGCAGCCCTGGGCAGGGTTTGGGGCACCCTGAGCTCACCTGGAGCCCTGGGCAGGGTTTGGGGCACCCTGAGCTCACCTGGAGCCCTGGGCAGGGTTTGGGGCACCCTGAGCTCACCTGAGCAGCCCTGGGCAGGGTTTGGGGCACCCCGAGCTCACCTGGAGCCCTGGGCAGGGTTTGGGGCACCCTAAGTTCACCTGGAGCAGCCCTGGGCAGGGTTTGGGGCACCCTGAGCTCCCCTGGAGCCCTGGGCAGGGTTTGGGGCACCCTGAACTCACCTGGAGCAGCCCTGGGCAGGGTTTGGGGCACCCTGAGCTCACCTGGAGCAGTCCTGGGCAGGGTTTGGGGCACCCCGAGCTCACCTGGAGCAGTCCTGGGCAGGGTTTGGGGCACCCTGAGCTCACCTGGAGCCCTGGGCAGGGTTTGGGGCACCCCGAGCTCACCTGGAGCAGCCCTGGGCAGGGTTTGGGGCACCCTGAGCTCACCTGGAGCCCTGGGCAGGGTTTGGGGCACCCTGAGCTCACCTGGAGCCCTGGGCAGGGTTTGGGGCATCCCGAGCTCACCTGGAGCAGCCCTGGGCAGGGTTTGGGGCACCCTGAGCTCACCTGAGCAGCCCTGGGCAGGGTTTGGGGCACCCTGAGCTCACCTGGAGCCCTGGGCAGGGTTTGGGGCACCCCGAGCTCACCTGGAGCAGCCCTGGGCAGGGTTTGGGGCACCCTGAACTCACCTGGAGCCCTGGGCAGGGTTTGGGGCACCCTGAGCTCACCTGGAGCAGCCCTGGGCAGGGTTTGGGGCACCCTGAGCTCACCTGGAGCCCTGGGCAGGGTTTGGGGCACCCTGAGCTCACCTGGAGCAGCCCTGGGCAGGGTTTGGGGCACCCTGAACTCACCTGAGCAGCCCTGGGCAGGGTTTGGGGCACCCTGAGCTCACCTGGAGCAGCCCTGGGCAGGGTTTGGGTTTGTGGCTGCCCACAAGGAGCTGGCCCTGGCTGAGATCCTCTGGCTGTTTATTTTGGGACCACCAGCGAGCTCAGGGCTGGGGCTGTGCTTTTTTTATATCAAAAAATATCTGAAAGGCAAATATTGAGAAATGTTTGGGTGGAGGGAGCCGGGCTGGGATTTTGGGGCACTGGGAGCCCCCAGCTGCAGCCAGGGAGAAATGCTTGAAGTATTCCTGTGGGTGGCACATGAAAGGTGGGGGCAGGTCATTAATTTGGGGGGCTGGAGCCCCTGGTGGCTCTGGGAGACCACCAGAGCTCTGGAGGTGTTTGGACAGAGGATTCATCCTCCTCCTCCTCTTCCTCCTTCCTCCATCCTTAAATACCACCCTGCAGAGTGCAGGGGAAGTAAATCCACTTCAAGCAGCCCCGTTTGGTGGTGCCTGCAGCAGGATTTGTGCTTTCATTGCTCCCCCAGGTTTTGTGGAAGAGCCTTTCTCATGGAAACCCCAGTGTGGGGTGGGGTTCGTGCAGCCTCCGTCCTCAGAGAGCAGCTCTGCAGCTGGGGGGGTGGGCAGATCCCAGGGGATCCCAGATCCAGGTGCTCCAAGCTCCTCTCAGAGCTGATTTGGTTCTCAGGCTGGGCTGGAGGTTCTCAGTTGGGTTGGGGGAGTTCTTCCCTCCTGGCAGTCCCACAGTATCCCAGGAAAATGCATTTCTCAGGCTGAAATCAGTGAAATGTCCAGAGCAGACCCAGTTCCTGCCCAGCAGGATTTTGCCTGTCGTTTTTAGGGATGGAAGGTGGATTTTGGGATTGCTCCAGCTCCCTGCTGGCACCCTCTGCCCTCCCAATCCCCGTGGAAAACGATCCCAATCTCCCAACTTCCCACTGGAAGCGTTTCATGGGAGGCTCCTGTTGCCAGATAGCCTGGAGATGTTTTCCTTCCTCTTCCAGCAGGAGCATCCAGGTGTTCCCTGGGTCTCCGGGCTCTCACCTGGTGTGGGATTTAAACCTTTGTCACAGCAATGGCCTCGAACCCCTGGCTCCTGCCAGGTGCCTTCCAGCAGCTCCCAAACCTCCTCCTCAGGAGGAGTGGCCATAAAATGGTGACTTTTGGGGACAACCCACCTGGTTCTTCACTGCATCAGCACCCTGAGCCACGTTTGGTGTTCCCATGTTCATCTTCCACCCCTCCCCGCCTCCCTCAGCCCCTGTGGAATCTCCACTGCTCCCATCCCATAAACCCCCCCCCAGAGGTTTTTGGGGTGGGAATTTCTGCACTGCCAGCTCCAAACCTGCCGAGCTGGGGCACCTCCCTGGCACGGGGAGCCCGGGAGGGGTGGGCAGAGCCCCGGGGCTGGCCCTGCTCCTCCGGATCCTGGGCTGAGTGCGTGGAGCAGCTCCAGGCTGTTTGTCTTGGAGATTAAATCTGGAGAGCTCCGGTCTCCAGCTCCATGCTGGGAAAAGAGGGGTGGGAGGGAGGGAGGGAGAACACACCTTTAACCCTCTGGGAGCTGGAAAAGCAGGGGATGGAGGGCAAGTGCAGGGAGAGGGAGACAGGAGGGGGAGATTGGCTGCAATGGTGGCACCTGCTCACGAAGTGGGGGCAGGAATCCTCTCTGTGATCCTGGTGCACAGTGGGGTGTGCACAGAGGAGCAGAGATGCTCCAGCCAGGATCATTCACCCTGGGAATGCTGAATGTGGAATCCTGGGATGGGTTGGGAAGGACCTTAAAGCTCATCCAGTGCCACCCTGCCATGGGCAGGGACACCTTCCCCTGTCCCAGGCTGCTCCAGCCTGGCTTTGGGCACTGCCAGGGATCCAGGGCAGCCACAGCTGCTCTGGGAATTCTGTGCCAGGGTCTCCCCACCTTCCCAGGGATGAAGTTTTTCCTGCTGTGTCAGTTTGAGCCCACCCTCAGCCCTGCTCAGGGTCAGAGTGTGAGACCCCAATCCTGACCTTCCTCTGCCTCGGGGCTTTCCCTGCAGCTCCTTTGTGCCCACTCCAAGGCTGGATCCCCCCCTGCAGCCCAGCCCTGGCTCTCCTGCCTGCCCAGCATCGTTTGTGCCTCCCCAGAGGTGTGAGGGACACGGGGACATCCCCACCTGCCTGTCCTGGACCCACAGTGCCTCCTCCTCGTCCTCCTCCTCCTCCTGAGCCTGGTGCTGGGCTTTGCCTTTAAATCCCCTGGAGGAGCCGAGCCCGGGGCAGGCAGGAGGGGGGCAGGGAGAGCATCTCCTGTGCTCCAGTGTTCCCAAACACTCGAGCCCGGCACAGAGTGTTCCTGCAGGGCCCGGGGCTGCCTTGGCTGGGGTGTTTATCCAGAGGGATGGTGCTTCTGGCACCTCCAGGCCAGGTAGGCTGTGTTTATCCTGGGCTGGGAGCTGGGGCTCAGCCAGGCTCAGCTCCTCTGAGATAGAGAGGGTTTCAAAAGCCAGGATTGTGAGGGTCAGACCCACGGCAAACCTGGCTCCCAGCAGCTGGGCCGGGCTGAACTGGTGGCACTGGGCCAGAGGGAGCTGGGGGAGCAGGGTGACCTGCTGGGATGGTGGGCAGGGAGAGTTCTCCCTTCCCTCAGGGGTCTCAGATCCTTTGGGATAAGGAGGTGAAGGTTGTGGTGCCTGGGAGCTCTGCAGGGAGGCAGGATCCCATCAGGCTCCGCTCACATCCAGCTCTTGGCTCGTTCCAAGGATTTCATTCCTTCATTTTCCGTGGAAAGGAGGAAGGGAGAGAGGGGAGAAGGGGGGGAGCACGGAGAATTAATCAGCTTAGGGTCAGCACAGGAAAAAACTCTGCTTAAATGGGTAATCCCCGGGCTGGAAATCAGCTCAGAGCTGCGAGATCAGCGCGCGGCCGGATGGGTTTTCCTCCTTCCCTCCCTCCTTCCCTCCCTCCCACCTCCAAGAACAGGGGGTGGGGACAGGCCAGGACTCTACTGTGGCTTTTGCACCCTTGTCTGGTGTCACTCCCTGATCCAAAGCTTTCCAGAGAGCACCTTGCCCCAGATGTGTGGATTTGGGGCCCCCCAGGCCGTGGGGAGCAGGGCTGGTCCCTGGGGGGGATCCCCCAGCCAAACCCATCCCCTCCCTGGGGACAAACACAGGGGGTTGCAGCTCTTCCCACCCTGGGAGCAGTTCTTTGGGCACTGAATGGGAGACAGGGGTGGGAATGAGGAGGGGACCCCTGGAATCCCTTTTATCCTGGGGGTCCAACCCCTGCTCGCCTCTGTGGGTGCAGGAGGTGCCTCAGAGCATCCCTGGGAGGCCTTGTGCAGGCTGAGCTGGGGCAGAGGCTGGGCAGAGTCCCAGAACAAAGCAGGGATTGATTCCAAGGATCTCCTCCATGGATCCACCTTGGGCAGCACCAGAGCCCAGCCAGGGCTGCCCCCAAGATGACCCAAAATGGCCCCAAAATGCACGGCCGGGCACGGCGTCTCTCCCTGGGATCAGCTCTGCTCCATTTGCACCTTGCAGTTCATTGTCCCAGCCCAGCTTTGGCCCAGCCAGTCCCACCCTGCTTGTTTTTCTCTCTCCAGCCCACGGGGTTTGTGCTCCTGGCCTGAGATTGGGATCATTTGTCCTTGGTGCCCAGCTGGAGCAGGAATTGTTTTGTCTCCCTGCTCTGTGCACAGAGCTCAGCATCCCCTGGTGTGAGCCCAGCCCCACACACTGAAGAGCACAGAACCTGAAACACAGAAAAGCTGAACCTGAGGCAGATCTCCTGCTGGGGAGGAGGGGGCAGAGCCCTCCAGCTCCTTTGGAACATCCAGGGATCCCCAGGAGCTGCTGGCAGAAACCAGGGGGAGCTGCCAGGGGCTCCAGCAGGAAAAGCAGAAATGCTGGGAAATCAGCAGAGCTCCCACTCAGGGAATGTCCCTGCAGGGTCAGAGCCATCCCTCAGCCTGGCAGGGGTTTGTCACTGTGGGGACACTTGGATAAATGACCCAGAACCTTCTGAGACCTGGGGCAGTGTGGGCTGGCCCAGGCTGATGTCACCTGTGCTTGTCACCCTTCTCAAAAATGACGGGGAGTGGGACTTAGTTCATTCCTGGCATGGTGACAGCTCTGGGCTCTGCAGGGCCAGGGTGGCCTGTCCTGCAGGGAGGGACATGGCTCTGCAGGGCCAGGGTGGCCTGTCCTGTCCTGCAGGGAGGGACATGGCTCTGCAGGGCCAGGGTGGCCTGTCCTGTCCTGCAGGGAGGGACATGGCTCTGCAGGGCCAGGGTGGCCTGTCCTGCAGGGAGGGACATGGCTCTGCAGGGCCAGGGTGGCCTGTCCTGCATGGAGGGACATGGCTCTGCAGGGCCAGGGTGGCCTGTCCTGTGGCAGGGAGGGACATGGCTCTGCAGGGCCAGGGTGGCCTGTCCTGCAGGCAGGGAGGGACATGGCTCTGCAGGGCCAGGGTGGCCTGTCCTGTCCTGCAGGCAGGGAGGGACATGGCTCCGGAGAGCAGGAGGCAGAACAGGCTGGAGAGTGTCAGCCAGAGAATCCTCAGGGTGTGCCTGGGGGAAAGGTGAGGAGTTCTGTTTTTAGGCTGCCACCTGTGCTCAGGTCTGGGGCTTGGTCAGGGCTGGAATTTGAGGAGGAAGCTGTGGATGGAGCTGGGAGCAGGGACTGCCGTGCTCTGAGTGCTTCCCTCTGGGAGTGAGCCAGGACTCACCCGTGTGGTTCCCCGTGGCAGGAAGGAAGTGATGAATCTGACTCCATGTTCTTAGAAGGACATAATAATAAATAAAGAATAATTTAATATTTATTATACTATATTATATAGTATATTATAATATTTTCTATATTATATATTTTATATACGGGATCAAATAATACATAATAATTT
The DNA here is from genome assembly GCF_027477595.1 of Haemorhous mexicanus. Taxonomy (NCBI): domain Eukaryota; kingdom Metazoa; phylum Chordata; class Aves; order Passeriformes; family Fringillidae; genus Haemorhous; species Haemorhous mexicanus. Next base: position 10,782,299 of record NC_082360.1, on the reverse strand, counting down.
ATTATTTTATTATACTATACTATATATTATATGATATATTCTATATTTATATATTATATCAAATAATAAATAATATTTTTATTTTATGATACTATGTTACATTAAAGAATGCTATACTAAACTATACTAAAGAATACAGAAAGGATACTGACAGAAGGCTAAAAGATAATAATGAAAACTCGTGACTCCTTCCAGAGTCCTGACAGCTGGCTGTGATTAAGTTAAAACAATTCACATGTTGGATAAACACTCTCCAACCACATTCCAGAGCAGCAAAATACAGGAGAAGCAAATCAGATAATTATTGTGTTCATTTTTCTCTGAGGCTTCTCAGCTTCCCATGAGAGAAATCCTGGGAAAGGGATTTTTCCAGAAAATGTGAGGGTGACACAGCCAGGGCATCCCTGATGTCCCCTGGGATGCAGCCAGGGCCCATCACAGCCCGCCCTGCAGCTCCTCCTGCACCTCTGGGGTTTTTGTGGTGACAGCTCGGGGCAGCTCTCCAGCACCCCGGGATATTTTGGGGTTGAAGAGGCGGCGTTTGGGGGGTCTCATCCAGCCTGACCCCAGCACGTTTGGGGGGTCTCATCCAGGCTGACCCCGGCACGTTTGGGGGATCTCATCCAGCCTGACCCCGGCACGTTTGGGGGGTCTCATCCAGGCTGACCCCGGCACGTTTGGGGGGTCTCATCCAGCCTGACCCCGGCACGGAGCATCCCCTGCCCCAGCGGGCTCACAAGGTGTGGGTGAGTCACGGCGGCTCTGGGTGACTCACGGCGCTGTCTGGGTCAGGGTTACTCATTAACACCTTCCCAGCAGGGCTGGCCTGGGAACAGAGCTCTGCTCCCGCCCCCAGCTGTCACCACCCCTCTGCAGGGCTGGATTTGGGGATAATCCCTCGGGACGGGCTCTGGGAACGGGGCTGGGGCTGCAGGGACGAGGCTCAGGGCAGCTGGGGCTGTGGAGGAGCTCCCTGAGCCTGGCTGGTCCTTCTGGGCTGTGGAATTGCTCCCTGGGCCTGGCTGGTCCTTCTGGGCTCTGGAGGAGCTCCCTGAGCCTGGCTGGTCCTCCTGGGCTGCTTTAGATCCTCCTGCAGGGCTCCAGGCCTGGCACAGCACTGAGGGCACACAGGAACCCACAGAGAAGCTGCTCCATCCATCCCTGGAAGTATTCAGGGGAGCTTGGAGCAGCCTGGGACGTGGCAGGAGGGGACACTGGGTGAATTTTAAGGTCCCTTTCCCCCCCAAACCATTCCATGACTGCAGAGTGCAGCACATCCCGCAGTGCTGGGGGTGCAGGAGGCAGCGTGGAGAGGATTTCTTCCCAAGGATCCCAAATTCCCAGCCCAGGTCACCTCCAGGGCAGGCTGGGGACAGGAGCTGGCCCAGCCTGGGGGAGCAGGGAGGAAGGAGCTGGGAGGATCCCCTGCAAGGTGGGACAGGTGTGACACTCAGGGAGGGATGGACAGAGGGAGAGGGGTGGAAACAGGGAGAGAGGGATGGAAACAAGAAAAGAGAGATGGAAACAGAGAAAGAGGGATGGACACAGACGTGCCAGGAGTTCCCTTCTCCAGGTTTCTGGGGCCAGGCTGAGCCCAGCCCGGGTGTGGGTGCGGGGCCAGGGCTCGGTGTGCTGAGGCAGCTCTGCTGGGAGCAGTTCCTGCCGGGGGCTGTGGCTCTCCCGCTGCATTTTTGTCAATCCAGCCCTTAGGAGGGAAGGATTGCAGCGGTAAAAGCGGAACTGGGGCATGTCTGAGCAGGGCCAGGGGTCTGAGGGAGCAGCAGGGGGGTGGGAGCTGCCAGAATCCCGGCCCTGCCCCTTGGATCCCTTTCCTGTTTGCCTTTGCTGCCCACACAGTTTGTGCTCTCGCCCTCTGTGGGTGCTCCCACCCTCCACAGCCAAAATTCCTGTTTTACTCCTGCTCTTTGCTCTGCTCCTGGAGAACAGGGGTCTGGGGAGGGCACAGGGCAGATCCCAGCCCAGAATGTGCAGGTGCTGCCCTGCTGCAGGCCCAGCACCCGCTCTGGTGCTCGGGGTGGATCCTCTGCCCTTGTGGGGTGCGCTGAGCCCTCGTCCCATCCCTGCTCTCCTGGGATGTCTGGGGGCTCCTGGAGGGGACAAACCCCGGGGCTGGTGGCCAGGAGCTGCTGGTGGCTCGCAGTGTGTGGCCTGGCTGGGCTGCTGCTCCTTTGGGCTGGGGCTCAGGGAAGCAGATGGGCCCTCCTGGGGAATGGGGGCGGAAAATGGGGAAAAGTGCACCTGGAATCTGCCTGGCTGGGGGGTGCAGGGGGAGGAGTGGGGTTTTGTAGGGTGGGTTTTCCTTGGGGGAGAGCAAAGGGCTCCGTCCTGTGGGTTCAACTGGGCACTGAACAGCATTCACACATTCAGGACGTGCTGGTGTCCCCAGGACGGGCAGGGGACATCGCTCCTGCTGTGTCCAGTGCTGTGGTGTCCCCAGGATGGGCAGGGGACATCACTGCTGGTGTGTCCTGTGCTGTGGTGTCCCCAGGACGGGCAGGGAACATCGCTCCCGCTGTGTCCAGTGCTGTGATGTCCCCAGGACGGGCAGGGAACATCGCTCCCGCTGTGTCCTGTGCTGTGATGTCCCCAGGACGGGCAGGGAACATCGCTCCCGCTGTGTCCAGTGCTGTGGTGTCCCCAGGACGGGCAGGGGACATTGCTCCAGTGTGTCCTGTGCTGTGGTGTCCCCAGGATGGGCAGGGGACATCGCTCCAGTCCAGTGCTGTGATGTCCCCAGGACGGGCAGGGGACATCGCTCCAGTCCAGTGCTGTGATGTCCCCAGGACGGGCAGGGGACATTGCTCCCACTGTGTCCTGTGCTGTGATGTCCCCAGGGCGGGCAGTGGACATCGCTCCCGCTGTGTCCAGTGCTGTGGTGTCCCCAGGACGGGCAGGGGACATCCCTCCCGTGCCTCTCTCCCCGCAGTGCCGGCGCTCCCTGCCCCATCCCCGCGGAGCTCCGGCCGCATCCCGAGCTGCCCGAAGGCCCCTCCGGGGTGGGGGCGGCAGGAAGCGCTTTGAAGTGCGGGTGTTCCCCGCGCTGGAGCCCGAGATAACAGATCAGAAGATCAGAGCAGCCCCGGGGCTGCGCTATCGCCCCGTGCCCTCTGATCGCTCCCGGCCGCGGCGCCTTCAAATGCGGCTCTGCCCGGGCACACCCTGCACGGCTGGGGCACCCCCCCTGCACCCCGGGCTGGGCTGGGGGCACCCACCCTGCACCCCGGGCTGGGCTGGGGGCACCCACCCTGCACCCCGGGCTGGGCTGGGGGCACCCACCCTGCACCCCGGGCTGGGCTGGGGGCACCCACCCTGCACCCCGGGCTGGGCTGGGGGCACCCACCCTGCACCCCGGGCTGGGCTGGGGGCACCCACCCTGCACCCCGGGCTGGGCTGGGGGCACCCACCCTGCACCCACCCTGTGCCCACCCTGCACCCCCTGAGGGTGTGTGAGCTGCCAGCCCAGGGGTTGGACCCTCTTCTGGGTGTTCTCCTCAGGCTCTGGGTACCTTTGGGGTGTCACCAGTGTCCCTGCCTGTCCCACATCCCGCTGTCCCCAGAGCCTGGGGGTTTGGGGTTGGTGCCTGGCAGACCCCAGTGATGCTCATGAGGTGCCCCTGGGGTGCCACCACCCACGTTTGAGCTCCCTGCCTGTCCCAGATCCTTCTGGTCTGTGCTCCCCAGAGCCTGGGAATTCAGGGTTGGTGCTCACTGGTTGCCTCTGGACCTTCTTGGGGGGCACTGGGTGCCCCTGGGGTGTCACCACCCACGTGTGAGCTCCCTGCCCATCCCAGATCCCGCTGGTCTGTGCTCCCCAGCCCCTGGAGTTCGGGGTCAGTGCCCTCAGAGCTCCCAGGGGGCAGGAGGAGCTCGGGGCAGGCAGGAGGATTTGCAGCTCTCACTCCCCAGCAGCTGTGGGAGCACACAGGAGAGGTTGGGGGAAAGGAGGAGAAGGGTTTGGGGCTGCTGCTCCATCTCCTCCTTCCCACATCGCTGCAGAGCCTGGAATTGGTGCCCAGGGAGGATCAGCCCTGCTCCAGCCCAGCCTGGCCCTTCCATTAACCCTGCTTCTCCTTCACAGGGTCCCTGCTGGAGGTTGGGGTGAGGGACAGAGGGACAGCCAGGAGCAGCTCCTGAGGACAGGATGGACACTGCAGCTGGGACAACCAGGACAGCCAGGAACAGCTCCTGAGGACAGGATGGACACTGCAGCTGGGACAGAGGGACAGCCAGGAACAGCTCCTGAGGCCAGGACAGACTGCAGCTGAAGCTGAGGGACAGAAGGACAGCCAGGAGCAGCTCCTGAGGACAGGATGGACACTGCAGCTGGGACAGAGGGACAGCCAGGAACAGCTCCTGAGGACAGGATGGACACTGCAGCTGGGACAGAGGGACAGCCAGGAGCAGCTCCTGAGGCCAGGACAGACTGCAGCTGAAGGACAGAAGGACAGCCTGAGGCCAGGACTGACACTGCAGCTGGAGCAGAGGACCAGCAGCCCCCTGGGCAGCCATGGACCATCAGGGCTGGGAGAGGCTCTTCCCTGAGCCCCAGCCCCCTCCTGCCCAGCCTGGCTGGGCTGCTCATCCCTCCAGGAGCTGGGCTCCTCCACGTGGAACTGGCAGCGCTCAGGAAGGATTTCTGCTGGGCTTTGGGAATTATCCTCCTGGATCCTGGCCATGGATGGATGGATGGATGGATGGTGAAAGCTCCTGGGTCAAGCAGGAGCTCAGTGCTTTTCTCTGGCAAGGACCAAGCACTTGCCTGGTTTCCAGTGGATTTTTTTGGTCTTTATTTTTGCTGCTTTTCGGGGCTTTGGGTGTTTCCCGAGGATGCTGGAGCTGCAGTGGATCCCGTGCTGGGGACTGGAGCCTTTGGAAGAGCAGGAGCTGAGCTGCTGCTGGGGTTCCAGACTGGCAGAGGCTCAGCCTGTGCTGGGTGGCCTCAGGAGGGTCCTTGTGCCATCCCAGTGGATCCCAGAGCAGGTGGGAGTGTGGAGCAGGAATGGGGAGCCACACCCCAGCCAGGGGAATGTCACAGTGAGGGGAGTGTCACCCTCAGGGACAATTAAACTGCGTTTAATAAACCCCATTGGCTCTGTGCGTGCTGGATGTTGTTTCCCCACATTTCCAGGGGGTTTTGGGGATGCTTTGGATTCTCCAGGAAACCTTGAGAATCTCCTGTCCCACCAAAGCCAGCCCAGGAGTTGAGCACCTTCATTTTGCAGGAGGTCCTTTCCCTCTTGCCTTTCCAGCCTTTAACCACCACTGCCACCTCTCCTGCTCCAAAAGCCACTGAAATGCAAATTATTTCCCCTAAAATCCTGTTGTTAATTGTGCCTGGATCCTGTTCCCTCCTACCCTATGGAAACAGAACATGAAAGGGATGCTGAGGCAGTGGAAATATCCGTTTGTGATGGTTATTTTTTTAGGATTTTGAACATTATTTATCCAAAAAAAAAGAGCTCCTGTCATACAAAAAGCACGGTGGCCTGATGAGCATGGATTCAGAATGATGATTTGGGAGCAGCCAGGGCGACTGGAAGTTTCTGCCAGGATCATTTGGGTTGGGAAAGGTTCCCAGGGTTGGGTCCAAGCTGTGGGTGATCCCCACCTTGTCCACTAAACCAGAGCCCTGCTTGCCCTGTGCCCTCCTTTCCCAGCACAGAATCCTGCATGGATCCAGGGATGGGCTGTGAGGGATGTGGGATTTGTGGGGTTCCTAAGGGAAATTACCTTCCAAGGCCTTTGGATCCCCCAGCCCCGAGCAGACACAGCCAGGGAAGGGTGGGACCTTCCTGGGTGAGCAGCTGGAGGAGCAGCCTGGCCTTCCTGCCAGGAGCCCAGCCTGGCTGCAGGAGGAATCCATGGATTTATGGCTTTGCTTTCCCCAATGCAAACATTAACCCTCGCTGGGCAGGAATTCCGAGGTCCTGCAGGGAATTCCCTGCCTGCTCCTCTGGGCTGGGAGTGGTTTGGGATCTCTGTAGGGTGCCAGAGCCCCTCTCTGAGGAGGGGCCGGGAGCCCCAATCCCCCAGGAGTGGGAATTACCCCCGAGCTGCCCTGAGCTGAGCTCCTTTTCCCTCTAAAAATGTTCTTTGGTCGCCCTCAAGGAGAGGGAATTCTGCTGGCAGAGAGCTCTGCTCCTTCCCACCAGAGATTTCGTGGAGCCATGAGCAGGATGAGCCAGCCCAGCTCTGGGAGCCCTGCTCCTGCTCCTGCTCCCTGCTGCTCCTGCTGGTGTTTTCTGGGTGCTTGGAATGGCAGAACCTTCCCCGAGCCTGCTCTGACATCCTCCCCCTCTCCAAATTAAGTGCCAGCCCTGCCTCAGCCTAATTAAAACCAGCAATGAGAACTGGGCCAGGCTGTAAAATTCTGGGACAGTTTTATGTGGAGCAATTAAAAGGAAGGTAAAAAAAAAATTGTTAAGAAATTAAACACTAATTACATTTTTTTTTTTGGCCAGCTGAGCTGTTCTGGCAGTGGGGCTGTGAGGGGGATGCAGAACCTGGGATGGTCGGGTCCCTGCTGCTGCCATAAATCTGCTGCATCAAATGTTCCCCTGCTTCTGAGCCCTGCAACTCATCTGCAGCCAATTAACCTAAATCACATTTTTTCAATTAAAATCCGAGGCCTGATGGCAGAGCCTGGTGGGGAGGGGGTGGCTGAGGCAGGGTCTGGGCTGCAGCGAGGTGGAAAGATCTGTTTTAAAAGGTGTGATCCCGTTTTAGTGTTTTCCATATGGAATGGGATGTGAGTGCCTGGGCTCTGGGGGATTTACAGGGAATCTCACCGCGGGGCTTGGGAGTGGTGGCACCTCCCTGCCTGCAGGAAAACTCCTTTGGGATGGAGCTTTTGATGGGATGGACAATTCCATGGCAGGGGCTGCCCGGGGTGTGAGGGCTCCAGGGAAGGTGGAGGATCCCAATCCCAGAGTTTGGGGTGGGGATGGTGCCTTGTGTAACACCGGGATAATTGGGGAAGGAAGCTGCTGCTTCCTCTCTCTGTGTCTGGTCTTGTTCCCGAGCGTTTTCTCCGGTGCTTGGAAGAGGAGAGCAGGCACCGAGGTGTTGGGAAAGAGGGGAGGGAAGGGCCGGGCTTGGAGCAATCGGTGCCGTTTGTCCCTGCAGCCACCCTGCCTTAAACCCCATCGAGGGGGATAAACCTTCCCGGGCTGGATGGAGGGAGAGGGTGAGGAGCTGCTCCTGGCCCCAGAGGAGGAAATATTCCATTTCCCTTCTCCCTGCACTCCTCCTGCAGGGAATGGGTGGCCCATAAATCCTGGGGGGTGCAGACACGGAAATCCCCCCGGATAATTCCATGGAATGGGGTTATCACCTTCCTGGGTGGAAATGGAGCTTCACCTTCCTGGCTCCGGGCTCTGCAGGAGCTTCAGGGATGGGGAGGACACTCCTGGTCTTCCCACCTCTCCCCACACCAGGATGTGCTTCCAGAACCTTTGGAGACCCCACGGTGCCATCCCGCAATCCCAGTTATTCCCGAAATCGCCCAGGGCTCCTTGTTCTCCGACAAGCCCCTGCAGGTTTTCCTGTTGGGAAAGCCGGGCTGGTTTATTAGTACCCGCGATGTTAATTGCTGTAATTGGGAGGCTGGCTGCCCTGCCGGGGATGTGGGTGTGGGAAGTGCAGGAATGTTCTCCCGGAGAGGGGAGGACGCTCCTGCGGTTCTTGCGGTGATGGGGTTGTGGCTTCGGGCTCGGGTGCGGAAAGAACGCAGAGAAACCCAAACGGATCTCCTCGGTTTGGGCTAAAAATACATCCCGGCGGGGATGCTAATGGTAATTAGCGCCTGCTAATTAAGCAGCGCCCCTGGCAAAGGTGGTGGTTCCCAGGGCTTTGGATCAGCGATCTCCCTGCACCCCAGAGGAGCCCCAGGGGTGCCCCGGGCTGGCACCGACCCCCAGCCTGGCAGTGCCAGCCCTGCACCCAGCCGGGGCTCTGGGCTCGTGGGGAGGATTATTCCGAGTGGGGAATGGAGCATTCCCTGATTTCCCTCCTCTCAGTGACAGAACTGCCCTTCCCCTTGCCCGGCTGGCAGAATTCCAGTCGGGAAGGGGCAAGGAGCAGGGGAGGGGGGCAGTAAGTCTGATTTAATCACAGAATTCCAGTCGGGAAGGGGCAGGGAGCAGGGGAGGGGGGCAGTAAATCTGATTTCATCACAGAATTCCAGTCGGGAAGGGCAGGGAGCAGGGAAGGGGGCAGTAAATCTGATTTCATCGCAGCATTCCAGTCGGGAAGGGCAGGGAGCAGGGGAGGGGGGCAGTAAATCTGATTTAATCGTGGTGACACGGCCCGGGGGGTTAATCTGCACCGGGCTCAGGGCAGTGCCAGGCACGGGCATAACCCAGCCAGGGGGTCCTGGGGTGGGGAAGGGAAAAGGAGAGGCCTGGGGGTCCTCAGCTCTACCCTGAGTTTTTGGGAGGGCTCTGCTTTTCCCACTGGAGGTGCTGGGATCCGGGCAAAGGGAGGGTTTGGTGGGAATGGCCACCCCTGGAGTGTTTGGGGTTGGGTGGGCTTGGAGCAGCCTGGGAGGAGTGGAAATGTCCCTGCCCATGGGAGCAGCTGAGCCTTAGGGTCACCCAGCCCAGCCCATGGCAGGATCTCGTGTCTCTCGTGTGGATCCTGATGGAGAAACCTCTTCCTGCTCTGTCACAGACACATTCTATGAAAAATCCTTTCCTCAGGATCTTTTCTCCTGAGAAGCTTCAGCTTCCTTGTCTTTTGCTGCTTTGGAATGTGATTTGGAGAATTGTTTACCCAGCATGTGAAACTGTTTTTACTTGATGACCAATGACAGCCACCTGTGTCGAGGCTGTGAGCAGCCACAAGATTTTATTCTCATTCCTTTCCTTTCCTTTCAAGCCTTCTGATGAAATCCTTCTATTCTTTAGTATAGTTTTAATATATAGTTTTCTTTTACTATAATATATATCATAAAATAATAAATCAGCCTTCTGAAACCTGGAGTCAGGATTCTCATCTCTCCCCTGGTTGGGGTTGGGGTTCAGCGTTTGGTGACCCCCGAGTGAGGGACATTGCCACCCTGCTCTCCTGAGGAATTCCCACCCCCTGCACCCCAGGGCTGCTGCTGCTCCCTGAGCTTTCCCTCTGTGCTTCCCATGTGCTGCTGGGAATGGAAATGAAGAAGAGAAAAAAAAGAAAAGAAAATAGGGAAATTTAGTGACTACGAGAAGATGGAGCAGGGTTACCTGAGGTGCAGTGCAAAGGACCAAAAGGTGCCAAAAGTGACCTCCCAGGTGCTGCAGGAGCAGCGGGAAAATCAAGGAGGGAGACACAACGTTGAGGGGGGGATATGAGGGACATGACATAAATACTTTAAAAAGAAAAAAGGAAAATCTTTGCCTGAGTGAAAGCCATCAGGAGGCGTGGCAGGCCATCAAGTGCAGGGACATGGACCAAAGCTTGCCCAAATTGACATTTTGTCACCTCTGGGGACAGCCGGGAAAACTGGGAGAGATTTTTGGGCAGCCCCGGAGGTTTCCTGAGAGGTTTCCCTGGCGTGGCTGCAGGAGCACTGGGGATGTGCAAATCCAGCCAGGAGCTCCAAACCACAATGTTTTAAAGACAAAAACCCCAAATCACCCAAGAATCCTTTCTGAGGTTCTTTTTGTTGAACTGCTGGGGTTGAAATTCAAATTGGAGCTGCTGTTTGCTGGGCAGCTGGGAGCTTTCTGCCAGAGGAAACATCGGATCCCCTGGGATTTGTGGGAATTCTGCTGTGGAAGGTGGAGCAGTGGAGGGAGTGGGCAGGGCCTGGGGAGGGATTTTGGGGGAAGAAGAGTGAGGCACCATCTCAGGTGGGATGGGACTGGCCAGGCTGGGAGAGGGGATTTTTTGGTGGCCATCTGATGGATTTTGGGCTGTTGTGGGTCAGAGTCTTCCAGAGGCCTTCAGGTTTTGTCCCAGGGGTTGCCCTCTAGGAGAAATCTCTTGGGATGATGTAGCTGAGACAGTCACAGTACAGAGCAACTCTCCATTTTCAGAAGGCTTCAAGGCTGTTTTTATTCCAGCATGAGTGCTTTTTATCCATTCTTATAAAACTCATAAATTTACACTCATTGGTCAGGAGAGACAAAGTGCTCATTGGAACAGGCAGCTGCAGGTTTCTCTTATTTTTCCTTCTCTCTTTCTTGGTTTCTGTGCCAGTGACCTTGGTAGGAAACTTTTCCAGGGGTGAACAAGGATCCTCTTATCACACACAGAATTATCTGATAAGATAATCATAATGATGAAGAATCCTCTTATCTGGCTCGAAGAAGCCACTGTAAAACCTCTTCCAGCCCCTTCCCCAGGCTGAGGTGACACTGGTGGCCCTCAGGGGATGGGTTCCTCTCAGACTCCCAGCGCTGGCTCACAGCAGTCTGTGGGAAATGAGGAAAAGCCCCATTGGAAAATCCACCTGCCACCATCCCAGCTGGAACCACCTCAGCCCTGCTGAGGGGCAGCCAGGCTTTGTTCCTGCTCTCCTTGGGCTGATATTGGGCTTGGCTTAATTAAAACCACGGAGCCTAATTGTGGGAATGGCAAGGAATGAACGAGAGGAGATCTGGGAGGAGATCTGGCCATCCAACCCAGCCCTGCTGCTCTCTGAGCTCTCCTGGGTTTGCCCCCTGCTCCCCAGGGAATCTCCCGTGGTTTCTCAGGGAGGAGTTTGCTGGATCCATCCCCATCCTGCTGCTCCCCCCTTCCCACAGCTGATTCCAGCAGCTCTGGCAGCTTCTCCTGGCTCACACCTTGCTGCTGAGGGGCTGTGCCCAGGAAGGTGCCCTTGGATACCTGGAAATTGGAGTTTCCTCCTCCCTGCACCTGCTGCTTTTGGAGGATTCATTCTGGCAGTTTTGGGGGTGAACTGGATTATTTTGTTCTTGGGATTATTTTGTTTTGGGGACAATTTTGTTCTTCTTGGGATTATTTTGTTCTTGGGATTATTTTGTTCTTCCTCTGATTTTTTGTCCTTCCCCCAAATCCCGTGCAGGAAATCCCCAGGGGGTGTCTGGGGCTGTCATTCCATGCCCAAGCCCTGACTCAGGACTTGGGTTGATGTTCTGGAGGCTGTGCCTGCTCTCCTTGCCTGGGAGCCACCACCTGAGCCTGAGATCATTATCTGGGTTTATTTTTAGAAATTCCTGATCGATGCTGGCAGGAGGTGACTCATGGCCAGGAGAGGAGCTGCCTCTCTTCCCAAGGGCTTTGGGAACCAGAGCTGCTGGGAGCAGGACAGGGCCTGGTCTCCTTTGCTCGGGCCATGGGCTGGCTGATCCCAAACTCCCGTTTCTGAAGGGATTTTCCTCTCTGCTGCCAGAAATAAATGCCAGACTGGGAACAGGTTTGGCACCTGGTGCTGCTCAATCCATGGCTGCCCGGAATGGCAGAGCTTGGAGTGATGCTGTCTTGGGATGAGGAGCTGGGGGAGCAGCTCTGGCTCTTGCTCTGGCTCAGACTCTGCTCAGGCTCTGGTTCTGGCTCTGCTCTGGCTCTGGCTCTGGCTCTGCTCTGGCTTGGGCTCTGCCTCAGACTGTGGCTCTGTTCTGGCTCTGGTTCTGCTCTTGCTCAGTCTCAGGCTCAGGTTCAGTCTCAAGCTCAGGCTCAGGCTCAGGCTCAGGCTCAGGCTCTGCTCAGTCTCAAGCTCTGGCTCAGGCTCTGCTCAGGCTCAGCCAGGTGGACAAAGCCCAGCATCCAGCCCCCCCTCCGTGCCCCGGAGCCGAGCGGGAGCCGCCCGCGCTGTGCCGCCCGTGCCGGGTGTTTGTCAAACCGGGGCTGACGAGGAGAAACCTGCCCGGAGCTGTCCGCAGGTGATAAAATTCCTGCGCTGCCGATGCCCAGATTAGCGGCGCTTCCTGGGGGCGAGCTGGGCTGGCGCTGGGGCTCTGCGCCCCCTCGGTGCCTCCTCTGAGCCCCTGCCCGGCCGTGCCCCCTGCAATGCCAGCGGGGAATGCTCCTGCTCTCAGCTCTTCACCCAAACCGTTCCTAAACCAGGATTTGAATAGAAACCTGATAAGATTTATAGGGAAACCAGACATCCCAGGAAAAGCCTCTGCCCTGAGAAAATGAGGCTTGAGGGCGCTCCCGCAGCCTCCAGGCAGCCCTGTCCTGCTCCAGAAGCAGGCAGGGAACCCCAACAGCGCAGTGCCACCTTTCTGTCCCCCGGGGTGCCTGGAGGGGCCGGGTGGCACCGCCCGTCCCCTGTGCCCGGCCAGGTTTTCCGCTCTCCCTTGGGAGCGGTCGAGCCGCGGTTTTGGCAACAGCGCGGGGCGGGAGTGACGCGCGGGGTGTTGGGGCAGGTGAACCGGGCAAGGACAGCGGTGACACCGCGGCTGGCACCGTGTCACGGCCACCCGGGGCCGCAGGGGTCCCGCGGCTGCTGCCCTGGAGAGGCTCTTGGGCCCGGGGTTAATGGAAAGCCCGGTGGAACGGGGCGTTCCGCGCTGCCTGGGCTCGGGGTGAGTCACCCTCTGAGTCACCCGTGTCCCCGCCAGGCAGGGGAGCACAGAGGGGACACTGCTGTCACCCAGCTGCGCCATCCCGAGCCCTCCTGGCGCTGCTGAGCCCCTCCCCAGTGTGCTCCCAGTGCTGCCTGGCACTGTCCCTGCTCTCCCTGCTCGTTTTCCCTCCTTTCCCAGCAGAGCTGGCCGGAGCTGCGGGGCCCCGAGGGGACCCTCGTGTCCCTCCCGGTGCCATCGGGCCCCTCCCTGTCCCTGTTCTGCTCCAGCTCCCGGCCTGGCCGAGCTGTCCGAGGGCATCACCTCGGGCAGGGCCCAGCCTGGGGCGCTCCCGGCCCCTGCCCGAGCTCGGGGCAAAAGGAAAAACAAAAACTTGGCCAAAAACTCTGGAAGGGCCCGAGCGCTGTGGGCGCAGAGTCACGGCGGGACGCGCTGGGTTTGTCCCCCGGCGTGTCCCCGGTGTCGCCGCCGGGGCTGTCCCCTGCCGGTGCCACCCGCGCGGGGCCCGGGGGTCGCTCCCGTCGGGCGGGGCGGGGGGGCGCGGCCATGACATCACCTCGGCGGCCTCCCATTGGCTGCCGGGCCGCTGACGCCGTCCCTCCCATCCCGGCGGGATGCGGCGTTGCCATGGGAACGGGATGCGCGCTCTGCCCGCGGGGAGCGTGGGACCGGCGGGGATCCGCTCCTGTGCCATCGGTGACGGCACTCGGGGCTTATCCTGATGGAATTCGGGATGCGCCGGCAGCCGGGCCTGGGTGGGAGAGGCTCCCCCGGAGCTGCCGCCCCCAGCCCACCCCTCCAGCAGCTCGGGGGGAGCCTTCTCCATGCTCAGCTTCCTTCGGGAGTCAAACGAGCCGCGTTCAGCTCCTCCAGCGCGATTTAATCTTTCCCCAGCCCCCAAATAACACTTCTTAAAAATCCCTGGCCGCTGAAGGCGAAAGCTGAAAAGAAACTTTCAAAAGTTACAAAAGAAACAGTTTAGCGAAAACGCCGCAGTTTCAAGGGTGAGGTGTAGGAAATGTGGGAGGTGAAAGCAGCTGGTTCTCGGAGCAGGGGCTGCGGCTCTGCCTCCTCCAGCCCGCGGCCCCGACCTGCCGCTGGTCACACGCAATTCCCAAGGACAAAACAAAGCCCTTTAGCCCAGGCTTCAACTCTGACCTTGCTGTGGCAGGATTAAAATCTGCTGGAGATGGACAGCGCCGTGGCAAAGAGTTAATTCCCCCTCCTTCCCTCCCTTCCTCCCTCCCTCCCCCTCCTCTCTGTTTTTTACTCCTTTTCTTTCCAACTGGCCTGGTTTGCTGCGGGGAAATTGGGAAAACAAACAGCCAGAGGAGCTGGGGGGTGCAGGAGGGGCCGCAGGAGGCACAGCTGGGGCTTTATCTCCTCCCTGCCGCGTTTGGGGCTCCCCACCGCGGTGTTGGGGTTCACTGCCTGCCTTTGGAGCAGGACAGGGCTGCGGGAGAGCCCTCAAGCCTCATTTTCTCAGGGCAGAGAGGCTTTTCCTGGTATAATCCCTCCTGTTTTCCCTATAAATCTTATCGGGTTTCTATTCAAATCCTGGTTTAGGAACGGTTTGGGTGAAGAGCTGTGTCGTGCACAAGTTAGGATTGCTTTGGGTTTGGTTTTTTCTTTTTGTTTTTAATGAAAAACACCCCCACTGCCCAGAATTCCAAGCAGCTTTGAAGGTAACTTTGTAACATCCTGCGGCCCTTTCTGGAACTTTGTGCGGTTCCCTTGGCCGCTTTCCCTGGAGTGGGAATATCGATAAAATGCAAATTTCCTGAGCTCTGCTCGGGGCTGCCGCTCCTGGTTCTGCTCCCTCCAGCAGAAACCCGGGAAAAATGGACTTGGGGGAGGGGGGGAGGTGGGAGCAGGATGCTCTGAACACCTCTGCCCCAGCTGGGCGTCTCCTCACCGGGGGCAAAGTCACACCATCAAAAATTTACTGGAGCTTTCAGAGGCTGAAATGAGCGCCAGCCTGCTTTGATCTCCTCAGATTTTGTCCGTGCCCCCAGCAGGGGATCAATCAGGGCTGGGAATGTGTTTTTGCTGCTGGGGTGGCCCCGGAGCTGAGCTTTGTGCCCTCCCCAGCCTGGCTGCTGGCAGTGCCACTCGGGCACTGGCACTTCTCACCCGTTATGTAACAGTGAGTGTGACCGGCAGGGCCGGCCAGGAGCTGAACAAACCCGGCCCCAAAAGGCTCCCCGGGGCGGCTGGAGGCTGTGCCAGCCCTGGGCTGCTCCTGCCAGGAGAGGGGCTGGCTGCTGGGTGCCCGGGGTGGTGTTTGCAGGGCTGGGAGCAGATGTGGCAGCTCCAGGAGCCGCTCAGGCTCGGGGGATGCTCTGAAGTTGGGGCCAGCTGGATTTGGGCACCGAGCTGCCTTTGAATCGGTGGGATCGGGCTTTGGGAGTGCAGGCTGTGCCAGCCCGGCCCTGAGAGGCTCCTGACCCGTTTCAGGAGGGCTCAGGAGGATTTGTTGGCTCCTCTCAGGTTGTCAGGAGCCCTTTGGTCCGTCTGGCCTCTCCTCGTGGGAGCCCACGGTGGGGAGGGGCCTCAGCTGTGGGACCAAGAGCATCTTGGACGTCTCCGTGTCCTCCTGAGCTCCCAGAGCTGCTGGAACTGCTGGGATTCATCAGGGCGGGCACAGGGAGTGCTCCTCTCTCTGTTTGCACCAGCCTTGTGCAAAGCTCTGCTCCTGTGGCTGCAGCACCTCGGTGACCCCCTCACCCTGCTGGGAGATGCTCAGGGACACTGGGGTGGCACTGGGGGATGCTCAGGGACACTGGGGTGGCACTGGGGGATGCTTAGGAATACTGAGATGGCACTGGGGGATGCTCAGGGACACTGGGATGGCACTGGAGGATGCTCAGGGACACTGGGGTGGCACTGGGGGATGCTCAGGGACACTGGGGTGGCACTGGGGGATGCTCAGGGACACTGGGGTGGCACTGGAGGATGCTCAGGGACACTGGGGTGGCACTGGGGGATGCTCAGGGACACTGGGATGGCACTGGGGGATGCTCAGGGACACTGGGGTGGCACTGGGGGATGCTCAGGGACACTGGGGTGGCTCCAGCATTCCCAGCTCCTGCTCTTCCTTCATCCCCCACCCTGGCTGGTGCCCCAGCTCGTCCTCCCTGCAGCAGCGTGGGGGTGCTGGGAGGAGGAGCTGCTCCCTGGGAATGGGAAGAGTTTTGTGTCCTGGCTGGCCCTGGGGCAGCGCAGGGTGGCTGCAGTGCCAGGGTGGGTGTGCAGGGGGCTGAGGTGGTGCAGTGACCCCAGGGACAGGGAGGTGACACCTCCAGCCCCTGGGTGAGGGGGAGCAGATGCAGGGCTGTGCCCTGGGAGAGGTAAATCCTGGGCTTTGGGCACTGCATCACAGAGTTTTGGGAATTTCCTCAGGGGCAAGGGGAGATGGGCAGAGCCAGCTGCAGGGGAGGGATGGGGAGAGCATCTTCACAAAAACCCAGATCACCAGGAGCAGAACTGGGCTTGGGTCAGAGTCATTGTGCTGCAGATCAGCTCTGCCTGCCCTGAGATTCCAACTCCTTTTGAATTTCCTCGCTAAACCCTGAGCCATCCTCTGCAGCACAAACCTCCTGCTCTGCAGCCTGGCATTACCAAGCAACCATGTCCTAAAATTCACAGCCCAACGGAGAGGACTTTGTTTACCAGGAAGAAAACCCTTGAAAAGGGGAATCTTTGGCGGAAGCATGACGGGATTAAGGCCGGCGTTTCTTTAGGCACCGCTGTTGTTTTTCAGGGCCTGACCTCGGTGCTCTGCTTCGTTTTTGCCAAGCCACTCTTTCCCTGCCTAATTTAGAGCAGGGCTTTGTGCTGGGCTGGGAAGGGGGAGGAGGCAGGGCCGGGTTTGGCAGCGCAGGCGGGAGCTGGGATGATCTGCTTTGGGGCACAGGAGTCGGTCATTAGATGCTGTGCTGCCGCAAATCCTGCTGTAATTAATTTTCTCCTGAATTAATTAGAGGAATTGTGACGGCAGGCCGGGCTGGGAAGGTGTGGGGGAAGTTTTTCCAGGGTGATCTATGGGCTCTTGGCAGAGCAGGAATTAAATCTCCTTCCTCTGCCTTCCCTGGAGCCGCTCTCAGCCACGACTGGGGTGGGCAGGGGGGAAGGTCCCGGGCACTGCGTGTCCCAAATCCCAAATGCTGCTTCTGGGAATTTCCCCTCTTTTTTGGGAGTTTTGGTGCATATTGAAGTAGAGGAGGTGGGACACAGCACCCTGAGGCTGAGCAGTGCTGGGCCCTGGCCCCTCCAGGGCTCCTCACCACGCGGGGGAGGAAATTCAGCCTCAATTCCAGGCTCCAGAGGAGAAGAGGATTTAGGGGACGTGTGTTTGTTCTTGTCCTTTACCTCTTTGGCACCTCCTGAGCTGCTGGGCAGGTGGGACTGAACATTCCCGGGAAGGATGAGGGAAATTCCTGCAGGTTTTGGCAGGCCCCTGGCTGTGCAGCATCCCTGGGAGCTCACCTGCCCCAGGTGAGCCTGCCAGCCTCCCTCCTGCTGCAGGGGCAGAGGGAAGGGAGGGCAGCACGGGAATGTGGAGCCTTTCCAGCCGGATTTATCGGCCCCAAAGCTGAGCAGGGGGAGCTGGGAGCTCCCAGATTATCCTCAGCACGGAAAGGAGCAGCCCGGGGGCGAGGGGAGGTGCAAGGGATGGCATTTCCTGGAGAATCCTCAATTCCCTGCCGGGGGTGAAGGGGATGATGCTTGCCAGCTGACCCCGAGGGATGAGCCAGGGTCCCCCAGCTGGCTCCTGCTTAATTAACCCCAATTAGTTGAGGGGAGCTGGGGCACAGCAGCTGGTGGCACCAGGAGCTCCTCGGGGCTCCCGTGGTGACACAAGCCCTGGGTTTGAGCTGCAGATGTGTTTGGCACGTGCAGGGCCCCAGCTGGAAGTGGGGTTGGGTGCCTGTGTCTGTCACCCTGTGCCAGCTGGGGACAGGCACCAGAGGAAGTGGGACACAGCAGGAATTAGAAGGAATCAGCCCGGGATCTGCAGAACCTTCCACACATTTGGGATCTGGGTGCGTTTGTGGTGCTGGCAATGGAGATTTTGCTGCTCTTTGCCCAGGTGCTCTGTGTTTATCACCTGCCCCTTCTCCCAGCCCGGTCCCACCTTCCTGATCCACTATCAAATGTCTCTTCCCCTGCCATTCCCTCGGCACTTTTATGAGCAGGGATTTGGTGTGTCCTTCCTGCCACATTCCCAGGCAGGAACGCTTCCAGCTTTAATCCCACCTGGGACAAGCTGTGGCACATCCTCTGCCTCTGCCTTATCCTCCCCAGCACCCAAACCTGGGGCAGCTCTGGGAGCACTCGGGGCTC
This sequence comes from Haemorhous mexicanus, assembly GCF_027477595.1. Classification (NCBI taxonomy): domain Eukaryota; kingdom Metazoa; phylum Chordata; class Aves; order Passeriformes; family Fringillidae; genus Haemorhous; species Haemorhous mexicanus. The sequence continues at coordinate 10,764,456 of NC_082360.1, read as the reverse complement.
CTCATTCCCTCATTTTTCCCCCCAAATCTGACAGATCTGCCGGGCTGTGTGGAGCAGGGGCTCAGCCTGCGCTGGCTGCCGTGCATCCTGGCTTTTCCAGCATTCCTGGTCCTTTCTGTGGCAGGTGCAGGACCTGCCTCTCTCCCTGGCCGAGCCTTTGGGGCTCCGGGGCTGGGGGAAACCGAAGCCCCGAGGTGCCTGTGCCCCTCTGAATGGGAGCTTTGTCTCGCCAGAAAGGGCCTTGAAAGCGATCTGGGGGAAGGCGATTGTTATCTGCAGGCTCCTGAGCTGTTTGGATCCTGACTTTGTCAGAGATCTGGTAATTTAAACTTCAACCTGCTTATTAGAAATTTGAGAGAATAGTTTAATAATAAAAAGCAGATTTTTTTTTTCCTTCCTCCCCACCCCTTTGTTCCTGGGCTCTTCTCTCTCTGGGCTGCTGGGGATATTTAATCGTCTGATACCCCCCGGGCTCCACCTCCCTCTCGGCTTTTAGTTGTTTAAAGAATGGGATAAAATGGCAAGAGGGTTCTTTTTGAGGGCTGCCAAGCAGGGCAGTCCCTGTGGTCCCTGAGCTTTTGGGAACATGGAGAGCTGAAAGGAGCTGGAGGGAACGTCAGCTTCCCACTCGTCCTTGTTTTAATGAGCTCTGGAAATCCATCCAGGTGCAGGAGTCCCCTCCAAGCAGGACCCTGCTGGCTGCGCTTGTTGGAAAGGATACAAAGTTTTATTTATTTATTTTTCATTTATTTTTGCCTCCTACAAAAGCTGGGCTCGGTTTTATACAAAGCAGTGCTCTGCTGCTGTGGGTTCCTGGGGAAAAGGGGAGCAGATTCCATGTCCTGGAGAGTCCCAAAGGAAAAGGGGAGCAGATTCCATGTGAAGGGGAGTTCTGGGGGAAAGAAATTTCTATTCCAGGTGAAGGGGAGCTGATTCCAAGTCCTGGACAGCCCTGGAAAAAAGGGGAGCTGATTCTGTGTCCTGGGCAATCCCAAAGGAAAAGGGGAACAGGTTCCATGTCCTGGACAGTCCCAGAGGAAAAGGGGAGCTGATTCCATTCCTGGACAATCCCAAAGGAAAAGGGGAGAAGATTCCATGTCCTGAAGAGTCCCAGGGGAGCTGATTCCATGTCCTGGACAATCCCAGGGGAAAAGGGGAGATGATTCCATGCCCTGGCCAGCCCTGGGGAGAAGGGGAGCATATTCCATGTCCTGGATAGTCCCAGAGGAAAAGGGGAGCAGGTTCCATGTCCTGGACAGCCCTGGGGAGAAGGGGAGGTGATTCGATGTCCTGGACAATCCCAGAGGAAAAGGGGAGCAGATTCTATGTCCTGGACAGCCCTGGGGAGAAGGGGAGCAGATTCCAGGTCCTGGCCAGCCCTGGGGAGCAGATTCCAGGTCCTGGCCAGCCCTGGGGAGAAGGGGAGCAGATTCCAGGTCCTGGCCAGCCCTGGGGAGCAGATTCCAGGTCCTGGCCAGCCCTGGGGAGCAGATTCCAGGTCCTGGCCAGCCCTGGGGAGCAGATTCCAGGTCCTGGCCAGCCCTGGGGAGCAGGTTCCATGTCCTGGCCAGCCCTGGGGAGCAGGTTCCATGTCCTGGCCAGCCCTGGGGAGAAGGGGAGCTCCATTCCCTGCACGTGGAGAGGCTCCTGAGCCATTTCCTGCTGGGCCTGGGTTATGTTGGTTCACTTTGGCTCCTGCCCTGGATGCCACTTCCATGACATCAGCCGGAGTGGAGGAGGTGAGACACTTGTGAGCGATTATCTCGTGCAAATAGCCCTGGGTAAATAAGCTCGGGGCACTATTGACACTGAGACTGTTTCTCTTCCCAATTTCCTGCCGGGGGAACTGTGCCAAGTAGCCAAAAATGGGGTTGGGGGGGGCGGGAACCCAAACTCCTCAACCCCAAACTCCAAATTTCAAGTCAGGGCATGGAGGTGCTGTCATGCAGGTAATTGAGTTTGCAGCTCCTGGCGTCGCTTCCAGGTGGGAGCTTGGTCTGGGGCTAATTTTGGGAGCGGAGGGGCTGTTTGGGCTAGCTGGGATCTTCCTCCTGGGTGGTGCCTGGAGCTTCTCACCTGCACTCTGCCAGCCCGGGCTCCCCGCCTGCCTGGAGCTGCTTTAGCCGGGAGAAATCCTCCTGCGGAGGGGGGAGAGTAAAGCTGGGTCTGCAGCGGGGAGAAATCCAGGGAGGTGACACACACTTCCATGGATTTATAACCCTTGTATTTCTAGATATTATACTTGTATTTCTGTATGTGTTTATAACTATATAACCCTTGTATTTCTGTATGTATTTATAACTATATAACCCTTGTATTTCTAGATATTATACTTGTATTTCTGTATGTGTTTATATAACCCTTGTATTTCTAGATATTATACTTGTATTTCTATATGTATTTATAACTATATAACCCTTGTATTTCTGTATGTATTTATAACTATATAACCCTTGTATTTCTAGATTTTATACTTGTACTTCTATACGTATTTATAACTATATAACCCTTATATTTCTAGATATTATACTTGTGTTTCTATATGTGTTTATAACTATATAACCCTTATATTTCTAGATATTATACTTGTGTTTCTATATGTGTTTATAACTATATAACCCTTGTATTTCTAGATATTATACTTGTATTTCTATATGTATTTATAACTACATAACCCTTGTATTTCTATATATAACCCTTGTATTTCTGTATGTATTTATAACTATATAACCCTTGTATTTCTATATGTTATACTTGTATTTCTATATGTATATATATGCATTTATATAGGTATATAAATATTATACTTGTATTTCTATATATATAACTATATAATACTTGTATTTCTATATGTATTTATAACTATATAACCCTTGTATTTCTAGATCTTATACTTGTATTTCTGTATGTATTTATAACTATATAACCCTTGTATTTCTATATATTATACTTGTATTTCTATATACTATACTTTATTTATATATGTATATAAATATTATACTTGTATTTATATATATTTATAACTATATAATACTTGAATTTTTATATATTATACTTGCACTTTAAAATATATATATTTATAACTATATAATATCTGATTTATAACTATATCATACTTGTATCTCTATATATAAAACCTGTATTTATGTATGTGTATATATGTATTATATTTGTATATTATACCTGTATAGATATATTTATAACTATATAATAACTGATTTATAACTATAGAATACTTGTATTTCTATATATTATACCTGCATTTTAATATATTATACTTGTATTTAGCTATATATATATATATTTATATATGTGTATATATATGTTTTATACTTGTGTATATACATATATATGTATTTTACTTGTGTGTGTATATATATATATTTTTAAAAACCATATATATATATAAAAATATATATAAATATCTATCTATCTATATCTATATCTATATATGTATATATATATATAAAACTACATAATACTTAATTTATAACTCTACAATTCTAGGAGGGAGGGGGATTTCCAGCAGTTTTGCCCCCTGCAGGGCTGCCCTGTGCCCTGGCAGTGCCAGCCGTGCCCTGGGAGCCCACTGCTCAGCCCGAGCACATCCTCGGGGCTGGCAAACTTTAACCACCACAGCCCGTTTGTTATTAACCTGAATTTCCTCCCTCTTCCCCCATTACCTCTGCAGAAAAGAATCTGACCCCGAGCTCTCTGCATCACCTTCAGCGTTGGGTTTTTTAGTTGTTTTTTTGGGGTTTTTTAAAATATTTTCCTCCCCCTTCCTGCTGTGGCTCTGTGCTTTGGGTGAAACTCCAGAGTGAGTGTCCCTGCTCCCTCCTGTCCTTGTGGGGCTCCTGGGGGCACTTTTGGCTCTGTGGTTTGTGTGACACTCTGCAGAGTGAGTGTCCCTGCTCCCTCCTGTCCTTGTGGGGCTCCTGGGAGCTCTTTTGGCTCTGTGGTTTGGGTGAAACTCTGCAGAGTGTCCCTGCTCCCTCCTGTCCTTGTGGGGCTCCCGGGAGATCTTTTGGCTCTGTGCTTTGGGTGAAACTCTGCAGAGTGTCCCTGCTGCCTCCTGCCCTTGTGGGGCTCCTGGGAGATCTTTGGGGCTGTGCTTTGGGTGAAACTCCAGAGTGAGTGTCCCTGCTCCCTCCTGCCCTTGTCAGGCTCCCGGGAGCTCTTTTGGCTCTGGGGTTTGGGTGAAACTCTGCAGAATGAGTGTCCCTGCTCCCTCCTGCCCTTGTCAGGCTCCTGGGAGCACTTTGGGGCTCTGGTTTGTGTGACACTCCAAAGTGAGTGTCCCTGCTCCTTCCTGCCCCTTGCCCTCCTGGGAGGAGCACTTTTGGCTCTGTGCTTTGTGTGACACTCCAAAGTGAGTGTCCCTGCTCCCTCCTGCCCCTTGCCCTCCTGGGAGATCTTTTGGCTCTGTGCTTTGTGTGACACTCCAAAGTGAGTGTCCCTGCTGCCTCCTGCCCTTGTCAGGCTCCCGGGAGCGCTTTGGGGCTGGCACAGCAGCGGCTTTAAGCCCTTCAGAGGAGCCTCTTAATTAAATTTGAAAAGTGCAGGGCTAAGAGGGTTTGCAGAGCAGTCAGGTGCTGGGCGCAGGGCCTGAGCGCTGCCACAGGCTTGCACCACCACCCACAGCCCTGATCCCTCGGGCCATGTGCACAGATTAGGGAGAAATCCCTCAGAAATCCCTCAGTTTAACTCCTTGGAGCTCTGAGGGTTTCCAGGAGTCGGGTCCTGCTTGGGGGAACACCCTGGACACCTCCACAGTGTCCCCAGTGCCAGCTGCAGGTGTCCTGCACCTCCCTGGTGTCCCATCTCCACCTTTCCTTGGGAGGCAGCCTGCCAGCTCTCCTGGGGCTCCCGGGGAGCAGCAGGAGCTGCAGGAGGTGACATTTCCCTCTCGAGCAGCGGTGACACTCCCTGCCTCATTTCTCTGCTCATATCCTCATTTTTGAGGAGGATTTCTGGGTGGTCAGGGGGCTCTGAAAGAGCAAAGCCCCACCAGGAATTGGTTAAAAATCCCCTTGGAAGAGCCAATTTTAAAGGGGCCTTTAGAGATGGGACACGGAGCGAGCTGGGGTGGTGGAGGTGTCCCTGCTCGTGGGGATGTGACAGGGGACAAAAGGAGGGACATCCCCCAGGCTGTGGCTGCACAAAAAGGGGGAGTTTGGGGTCATTTCTGCTGAGTGGAGCAGTCTCCTGTGGGGAAAGGGATGATTTCCTTTCTCCTTGTTCCATCCCATCCCATCCCATCCCATGGATCCCATCCCATGGATCCCATCCCATCCCATGGATCCCATCCCATCCCATGGATCCCATCCCATCCCTTGGATCCCATCCCTTGGATCCCATCCCATGGATCCCATCCCATCCCATGGATCCCATCCCATGGATCCCATCCCATGGATCCCATCCCATCCCATGGATCCCATCCCATGGATCCCATCCCATCCCATGGATCCCATCCCATGGATCCCATCCCATGGATCCCATCCCATGGATCCCATCCCATGGATCCCATCCCATCCCATGGATCCCATCCCATCCCTTGGATCCCATCCCTTGGATCCCATCCCATGGATCCCATCCCATCCCATGGATCCCATCCCATGGATCCCATCCCATCCCATGGATCCCATCCCATGGATCCCATCCCATCCCATGGATCCCATCCCATGGATCCCATCCCATGGATCCCATCCCATTCCATCCCATGGATCCCATCCCATCCCATGGATCCCATCCCATGGATCCCATCCCATGGATCCCATCCCATCCCATGGATCCCATCCCATGGATCCCATCCCATCCCATGGATCCCATCCCATCCCATCCCATCCCTTGGATCCCATCCCATGGATCCCATCCCATCCCATGGATCCCATCCCATTCCATGGATCCCATCCCATGGATCCCATCCCATCCCATGGATCCCATCCCATCCCATCCCATGGATCCCATCCCATCCCATTTCCCGGGGAGCTGGGCCTGCCCAACCTGCAGAATGTCCCCTGGGAAAAGCCAAGTTCAGAAATAAATGACCCAGTGTGCCCTGCAGCCTCCTGCCCAGGCCTGGCTCCAGCTCAGAGCTGTTCCTGGTGCACTTTTGGGAATTATCTCCTTCATTCCTCGTGTACATCCAGCTCAGAGCTGCCCACACTGTCCCTGGAGCTTTGGGCCTTCTAAAATAAGGGACATTTTCTTCATAATCACTCGGAGGGATTAAAAAAAAACCCAAATTTGAGCAGCCCAGCACCCGGCCTTGAGGTTCTCTGGGTTCTGTCTGGGAGTTTTTCCAGGGAGGTTTTCCCAAATTCTGGATCCTGGATGTATTCCCAAATGCTGGATCCTTGTGGGCCTTCTAAAATAAGGGACATTTTCTTCATAATCACTCGGAGGGATTAAAAAAAAACCCAAATTTGAGCAGCCCAGCACCCGGCCTTGAGGTCTCTGGGTTCTGTCTGGGAGTTTTTACAGGGAGGTTTTCCCAAATGTGGGATTCTTGTGGGCCTTCTAAAATAAGGGACATTTTCTTCATAATCACTCGGAGGGATTAAAAAAAAACCCAAATTTGAGCAGCCCAGCACCCGCCTTCTGGGAGTTTTTACAGGGAGGTTTTCCCAAATTCTGGATCCTGGATGGAGAAGCTTTGGGCCTTCTATAATAAGGGAAATTTTCTCCATACCAACCTGGAGGGATAAAAAAACCAAAATTTGAGCAGCCCAGTGCCTGGCCTTGATACTTCTAGGCTCGGTCTGGGAGTTTTTTCAGGGAGGTTTTCCCAAATGCTGGATCCTGGATGGAGAAGCTTTGGGCCTTCTAAAATAAGGGACATTTTCTCCATAACCACTCAGAGGGATTAAAAAAACCCCTCAAATTTGAGCAGCCCAGCACCCGCCCTTGAGGTTTTCTGGGTTCTGTCTGGGAATTTTTACAGGGAGGTTTTCCCAAATGCTGGATCCTGGATGGATTCCCAAGGTTTTCCCTTTGGTTTCTGAAGCTCAGGGGTTTTCTGAGCTGGACAAAGCCAGGCAGGGCTGCCCACACCAAGTGTGGGGCTGCACCAGCAGCACCAGTGCCTTTGTCCCAGCTCCTGCCTGGAGCTTTGGGGCAGGAGGGAGCAGCATTCCAAGGAAAATGCAGCTTGGGGAAGGCAGCTGGAGCCTCCTTCCTGCCTGGAGAGGGGCTGGAGTCGGGGTTTAGGCTCTCCAGGTAAATCCCACGTTCCCAAGGAGCCTGGAGCACATTGCAGGGCCAGGCCAAAGCCAACAACCCTCTCCAGTTTCAGGAAACTGGGAGCTGTGGTTTAACAGGACAGGTGACCCAGGTGACACAGGTGACACAGGTGACAGGCTGCAGCCAAGGCCAGCATGGCTGGCAATGACACTCACCTGGGCAGGTTGTGCTGTGGGGTTGCTCAAGGTGGGTTCAGGGTGTCAGGTCAGGGAGGGAATTCAGTTTCCCCCAAGGAATTCTGCTTCCTCCAGGATGTTCAGTTTCCTCCAAGGGAATTCAGTTCCCTCAAGGGAATTCTGCTTCCTCCAAGGGAATTCTGCTTCCTCCAAGGGAATTCAGATTCCTCCAAGGGAATTCAGATTCCTCCAGGATGTTCAGTTCCCTCCAAGGGAATTCAGTTCCCTCCAAGGAATTCAGTTTTCCTCAGAAAATTCAGTTCCCTCCAAGGGAATTCTGCTTCCTCCAGGAAATTGAGTTTCCCCTAGAGAATTCAGATTCCTTCAGGGAATTCAGTTCCCTCCAAGGGAATTCAGCTCTCTCCAGGGAATTCAGTTTCCTCCAAGGAATTCAGATTCCTCCAGGATGTTCAGTTTCCCCCAGGGAATTTAGTTCCCTCTAGGGAATTCAGATTCCTCCAGGATGTTCAGTTCCCTCCAGGGAATTCAGTTTCCTCCAAGGGAATTCAGTTTCCCCCAGGAATTCAGTTTTCCCCAGGGAATTCAGTTCCCTCCCTGGCTCAGAAGTTTTCCTGGCCTGGTGCCAGCTCTGTACCTTTAGGTGAGGCCTGGGGGAGCACTTTCTGTGCTGAAACTCGGATTTTTCTGGAAAACTCCAGGCTCTGGCTGCTCCTCTGTGAGCAGCCCAGTGTCCACCCTGTTTCATTCTGATCCCAGCTCCTCTTGTATTCCAGCTGTGGTGGGATCCCGAGGAGAGCAGGGAATTCTCTTGGCACCTCTGCAGGGCTGGCAGTGCCCCTGTCCCTCACCCCAGGCTGGCAGTGCCCCTGTCCCTCACCCCAGGCTGGCAGTGCCCCTGTCCCTCACCCCAGGCTGGCAGTGCCCTGTCCCTCTCCCCAGGCTGGCAGTGCCCCTGTCCCTCACCCCAGGCTGGCAGTGCCCTGTCCCTCACCCCAGGCTGGCAGTGCCCTGTCCCTCACCCCAGGGTGGCAGTGCCCTGTCCCTCACCCCAGGCTGGCAGTGCCCTGTCCCTCACCCCAGGCTGGCAGTGCCCTGTCCCTCTCCCCAGGCTGGCAGTGCCCCTGTCCCTCACCCCAGGCTGGCAGTGCCCTGTCCCTCACCCTAGGCTGGCAGTGCCCCTGTTCCTCTCTCCAGGCTGGCAGTGCCCTGTCCCTCACCCCAGGCTGGCAGTGCCCTGTCCCTCTCCCCAGGCTGGCAGTGCCCCTGTCCCTCACCCCAGGCTGGCAGTGCCCCTGTCCCTCACCCCAGGCTGGCAGTGCCCTGTCCCTCACCCCAGGCTGGCAGTGCCCCTGTCCCTCTCCCCAGGCTGGCAGTGCCCCTGTCCCTCACCCCAGGCTGGCAGTGCCCTGTCCCTCACCCCAGGGTGGCAGTGCCCTGTCCCTCACCCCAGGCTGGCAGTGCCCTGTCCCTCTCCCCAGGCTGGCAGTGCCCCTGTCCCTCTCTCCAGGCTGGCAGTGCCCTGTCCCTCACCCCAGGGTGGCAGTGCCCTGTCCCTCTCGGGGGATGCCGGGCTGCAGGAGCTCCTCCCAGGTGCAGGAGGGAAGGAAGGATGTGTTTGATCAAAGTCAGTCCCTGCTGTTTGAGTTCCTGCTCTGCAGCTCGATACCATCTCAAAACCAACACGGGAGGTAAACAATGACTCTGCTTTGCTCTGAGTCCTTTCTCCTTCTCCTCTGATTTAACTTTTCAATCACTCCAAGTGTGGCTGCAGCAGATGTGAGGATGTGTTCGGGGGAGCCTCTGCTGCCGAGCCCTTCCTGGAATCCTGCAGAAGCTGAAAGGAGCAGGAAATATTTTTCTGAGGCAGCCGAAACGAGTCCTCCTTCAATAATAACCCAAGGTGTGAAAAACCCCTCTGGTATTTATGAGCAGATGTGATTCAGGACTAATAAAGACCTGAGAAGCTGTCAGGAGCTCATGGGCATCGATGAATCACCTGCCAGGGATGGATTTATCAAGGTCTGTTCACCTCAAACTGGTTTTATGGTGGGGACACTGAGCGAGTCCCAGGTGTCCCCAAGAGGAGCAGAGACTGGCAGCCACGGAGGGACTTCACCAGGAAGGAAACCTGAGCTGCCAGGAGCCAGGGCTGCAGCTCGCAGGGGGAAATTGCTGTTTCTGTCGAGCACAGAAAACAAATCTCCCCCCCAGGAGCCGCCTCCAAAGGGAGAAACTTCCTGCCCTGGGAGCTGCCAAGGGCTCAGCCCGTGGCACCCACGGGCCTGGGGAGAGCCTGGAGGGAGCCAGGGGAGGGTTTGGGTTGGGAGGGACCCCCAAGCTCATCCAGTTCCACCTCCCACTGTCCCAGCTGCTCCAAGCCCTGTCCAGCCTGGCCTTGGGCGCTCCCAGGATCCAGGGGCAGCCACAGCTGCTCTGGGAGTTCTGTTCCAGGGTCTGCCCACCCTCACTGGGGAGAATTCAACCCAAATCCAACCTGAATCCTTCTCCTGTGTCACCAGAGCCCCCCTGAGATGATGTCCCCTGTCTCTCTCCCTTTTCAGAAGTCTCCTGTTGCTTTCACCAAAGCCTTTCCTGCTGCCTCTCTTCCTTTCCATGCTTTTCCTCCTCTGCTTCCTCCCCTCTCCTCTCCCACTCTCCCTTGCTTGAAATCCATGGAAAAAACGTGCAGCCTCCCCAGGAGAACGTCTTGGCAAAGTCATAACTTGTTAAGCGCCGTAATTAAAATATTTCTCTCATTAACTTGGAAATGATGTTTCTTCCTGAATTATGCCGGAGATTTTTCTTTCTCCCCCCTCACTAATTAAATTGCCAGTTTCAACAAAACTGTTTCAGATCCATGGGATCCCAGGCTGATGGAGAACCAGCAGAGCAGGAAAATCCTTCTCCAAAGGGGCCCATTCCAGGTCCTTCTGTGCCATGTGCAGCATCCTCCTCAGGCAGCAGCAGGGCCCGGTGTCCCCAGCTCCTGGGAGTTGTAGGAGAAGCAGGAATATTTCCCAGTGGTTTTGGTGACTTGCTGGCTCTTTGGGGATGTCCCTGCAGGGTGCAGGTCCTGACAGGGAGGTTTTCCATAGGAGCCAGGTCTTGGCAGTGCAGTTGTGTGCAGGGCTAAGGAGTTCTGGCAGCAGGAGTGGTGCAGGTCAGCTCTGTCCTGGTGCTCTCCCAGCCCATTCCTGGCCGTTTGTCCTTGCTCAGCTGCAGGATCAGGGAGCTCTGCTGGGCTATGCTGCACTTGGTCCTCAGGATTCCTTGGAATGCTGTCCCAGACTCATCCCACCAGAGCTGGGGGTGGCTCCCCCTCAGACCTGACCCTGCTGGTCACCCCAGGGACCCCTCCCCACCTCCCAGAGTTTCTCCCTGGGTGTTGTCAGTCGCCTTTTGAGGAAATCTTTAATCCCCTGGGATCCCTTCCCTGCCATTCCCGAGGCTCCCAGCTCCTCCCAGGCTGGCAGGGTTCGGGCTCTGCTGCTCTGCCTGTCCCACCTGCTCGCTTTTCCTGTGTTTGCAGCATTCCTGGGGGGATGGGGGGGAGCAGCACTCACGGGGAGCCCCTGGCACCTCGCAGGTCCTGATCCCCAAACCCTGGCTGTGCTTCCCATCCCCATCCCCATCCCCATCCCCATCCCCATCCCCATCCCCATCCCCATCCCCATCCCCATCCCCATCCCCATCCATTCCCATTGCTGTTCCCATTCCCCATTGTCATTCCCCATTCCCATTCCATTTCCCATCCCCATTCCCATGCCCATCCCCATTCCTTGCCCATTGCCATTCCCATTCCCCATTTTCATTCCCCATTCCCATCCCCATTCCCCATTCCTATTCCCGTTCCAATTCCCATTCCCATTCCCATTCCCATTCCCATTCCCATTCCCATTCCCATTCCCCATTCCCCATTCCCATTCCCATTCCCATTCCTAGTCCCATTTCCCCATCCCCATTCCCATTATTCCCATTAATCCCATTATTCCCATTAATCCCATTAATCCCATTAATCCCATTAATCCCATTAATCCCATTAATCCCATTAATCCCATTAATCCCATTATTCCCACTATTCCCATTTTGGGGTTGCAGTGGCAGTTCCTGCCGGGCTGGGCTGTGTCTCATCTCCAGGGCAGCTCCGTGTCCTCATCACCCCAGGAACTTTTGGGTGAAAACCCCTCAGAATCACCAGCTGCATATTATGGGCTGTTCCCTTGGCTCCAGTGTCCCCACAGCAGCCCTGGGGCAGGGAACGCCGGGCTGCCTCAATCCCTCAAAATCTCTGCCTCGGGCAGGTTCCTTCCTCAATTCTTGTTTTTTCTTTGTTCGGTTTGGGTTTTGTTTGATTGTTTGCTTTTTGTTTGTTTTGGGGGTTTTGGTGGGTGTTTTTGTGGTTATTTTTGTTTGTTTTGGTTTTGTTTTTGCTTTGTTTTTTGTTTTGGTTTGTTTTGGTGTTTTGTGGGGGTTTTTTTGGTTTGGTTTTGTTTTGGTTTGTTTTGGTGTTTTGTGGGGTTTTTTGTTTGGTTTTGTTTTGGTTTGTTTTTTGGTTTGGTGTTTTGTGGTTTTTAGTTTTTTGGGGTTTTTTTTTGTTTTTTGGGGGGAGTTTGTTTGGTTTTATTTTGGTTGGGATGGGGGCGAGTTTATTTGTTTGGTTTTGTTTTGGTTGTTTTGTGTTTTGGTTTGGCATTTTGTGTTTTTTTGGTTTTTTCAGGTTTTTTTAAGGGGGGGAGATTATTTGTTTGGTTTAATTTTGGGGGGGAGTTTTTTTGTTTGGTTTTGTTTTGGTTGTTTTGTGTTTTGGTTTGGTGTTTTGTGGGTTTTTTTGGTTTTTTTTTTTTGTTTTTTTAAGGGGGGAGTTTATTTGTTTGGTTTTATTTTGGGGGTTTTTTGTTTGTTTTTGTTTTGGTTGGTTTGTTTTTTGGTTTGGTGTTTTGTGAGGGTTTTTTTGTTTGTTTTTGTTTCGGTTGGTCTGTTTTTTGGTTTGGCATTTTTGGGGGTTTTTTTGTTTGTTTTTGTTTTGGTTGGTTTGTGTTTTGGTTTGGCGTTTTGTGTTTTTTTTGGTTTTTTTGGGTTTTTTTAAGGGGGAGTTTGTTTGGTTTTATTTTGGGTTTTTTTTGTTTGTTTTTGCTTTGGTTGGTTTGTTTTTTGGTTTGGTGTTTTGTGGGGGTTTTTTTGTTTTTGTTTTGTTTGGTTTGTTTTTTGGTTTGGTGTTTTGTGGTTTTTTTTTTTGGTTGGTTTTGTTTTGGTTGGTTTGTTTTTTGGTTTGGTGTTTTGTGGGGGTTTTTTGGTTGGTTTTGTTTTGGTTGGTTTGTTTTTTGGTTTGGTGTTTTGTGGTTTTCTTTGTGCGTGTGTTTTTGTGTTTATTTGTTTTTTGGGGGGGATTTATTTGCTTTGTGTGGGGTTTTTCATGTTGATTTTTCTCAGTTCCGCGGATCTCCGCGCTCTGGCCGGGCTGTGAGCAGGGTGGGCAGCCTGCGGCCGGCTCCGAGCGCCGCGGGGCTCTGGGTGGCCCTGGGATCTGGGATTTAGGAGCTCATCCCGCGGGGTTAATCCGGCCCAGCCGCTGCCCACGGCCACGGCCAAACTTGTCACAAGCGATTTGGGCACGGAGCAGGAGGGAGCCGAGCCGGGCCGGGCCGAGCCGAGCTGGGCCAAGGGGGCCAGCCAAGCCCCCAGCCCGCACCTGGCTGTGCAGGTGGAGGCAGCCTGCCAGCTCTGCTGGGGCTCCCGGGGAGCAGCAGGAGCTGCAGGAGGTGACATTGCCCTCCCGAGCGGCGGTGACGCTCCCGGCCTCGTTCCTCTGCTCGGGTCCTCAGCTCTGAGGAGGATTTCTGGGCATTCAGGAGGCTCTGAAGGAGCAAAGCTGCACCAGGAATCGGGTACAAATCCCCTTGGAAGAGCCAATTTTAAAGGGGCCTTTGGAGATGGGACATGGAGCGAGCTGGGGAGGGAATGGGATGGGATGGGATCAGTGGGATGGATGGGATGGGATGGGATGGGATGGGATGGGATGGGATGGGATGGGATGGGATGGGATCAATGGGATGGGATGGGATGGGATGGGATGGGATGGGATGGGATCAATGGGATGGGATGGGATGAATGGGATGGGATGAATGGGATGGGATGGGATGGGATGGGATGGGATAGGATGGGATGGGATGGGATGGGATGGGATGGGATGGGATGGGATGGGATCAATGGGATGGGATGGGATGGGATGGGATGGGATGGGATGGGATGGGATGGGATGGGATGGGATGGGATGGGATGGGATGGGATGGAATGGGATGGGATGGGACGGGATGGGATGGGATCAATGGGATGGGATGGGATCAGTGGGGTGGGATCCATGGGATGGGATGGGATCAATGGGATGGGATGGGATGGGATGGGATGGGATGGGATGGGATGGGATTAACAGGATGGGATGGGATCAATGGGATGGGATCAATGGCATGGCATGGGATGGCATGGGAGGGCATGGGATGGGATTTAAGGTCCTTTCAAACCTAACCCAGTCTGGGATTTTGTGATTTCAGGCCTAGGGGGTGCAGGGGTAGCAAGGCCCAGCTCACAGCTCCCTCAGGCTCTGAAAGGTGTTTTCCTGACCTGCTTTTCTTTGGGAATTCTCAGAGAATTTGAGATTCATTTCCTCCGACTCCAGTCTCAGTGTGATGAACTCTGGGGATGTCCTTTAGTGCTGCTTTCTGAGGTGAACCCCAGGTTTGAAACATTCTGGGGCTTCTGTCTTGGAAAGAGCCCTGGGATGCAGAAATTCCTGAGGTTTGCTGCTGGGGGGCTCCAGAACCCCTGGGCTCGTCCCTTTTCCCCTCTCTGTCCCTCTTTTCCCTGTGCAGAGCTGGGATTTTCCTTTTGCCAGCACATTGCAAAGGGTGTTTGATGTCACCTCTCCTGGTGGGAAAGGAGGGAATCTGGGAGAGGAGGGAATCTGGGAGAGGAGGGGATTTGGGAGAGGAGAGAATTTGGGAAAGGAGGGAAGCTGGGAGAGGAGGGGATTTGGGAGAGGAGAGAATTTGGGAAAGGAGGGAAGCTGGGAGAGGAGGGGATTTGGGAGAGGAGAGAATTTGGGAAAGGAGGAAAGCTAGGAAAGAAATTAATCTGGGAGAGAAAGGAATCTGGGAAAGGAATGAATCTGGGAGAGGAGGAAATTTGGGAGAGAAGGGGATTTGGGAAAGGAGGGAATTTGGGAAAGGAATTAATCTGGGAAAGGAGGGAACCCAGGAAAGAAATTAATCTGGGAGAGGAAGGAATCTGGGAAAGGAGTGAGTCTGGGAGAGGATTGGATGTGGGAAAGGAGGGAATCTGGAAGAGGAATAATTTTGGGAAAGGAGGGAATCTGGGAAGGTCTGGGAAAAGATCTGGAAAATAGCTTAAAAAATCAGAAAAATCAGAAAACTGAAAAATTGGTGAAGAATCAGAAAAATCTGGAACAAATCTGAAAAATCAGAAAAATCTGGGGAAAAATTCTGAGAAATCAGAAAAATCTGGAAAATAAAATCTGAAAAAATAATCTGAAAAATCAAAACTATCTGGGAAAAATTTGAAAAAATAATCTGAAAAATCAGAAAAATCTGGGGGAAAAACCTGGGGAAAAAAATCTGAAAAAGATCTGAAAAATCAGAAAAATCTGGGAAAAAATCTGAAAAAAGAAATCTGAAAAATCAGAAAAATCTGGAAAAGATCTGAAATAGCAGAAAAGTCTGGGAAAAAAATCTGAAAAAAGAAATCTGAAAAATCAGAAAAATCTGGAAAAGATCTGAAAAATCAGAAAAGTCTGGGAAAAAAATCTGAAAAAAATCTGAACAATCTGGAAAAAAATCTGAAAAAAAAATCAGAAAAATCTGGGAAAAAAAAATCAGAACAATCAGATTTTTGCCCTTGCAAGGAGGTAGGATTTTGGAGGCCAGCCATGAAATCAGCTCCCCACCCTGGCTCTGTCCAGCTGCCTCCAGCAGCAGCGGGTTGGTGTGGCAGTGCCAGCTCAGCTGATGGAATTTGTTGGCTCTGCCAGAGCCTTTTTGAGGGCGATGTTTTTGCACCCAGGATTTCATCACCAGCGCTGCTGTCAGTCACCTGGAGGTGAGTGACTCTCCAGAACCCAGCCCTAGATTGCAGGAAATGATAAGCAGCTCTTCTTGTCCCAAACCCCTGCTTTTTGTTTTGGTTTGGTTTGTTTTTTTTCCACTCTCTTTATTTACTGGGTAAATAATGATTGGCCTCCCACAGTGGAGGGGCAGAAAGAGGCCAGGGGATGGTTTCAGGTCTGAGTTTGGTGCAAAGCCAGAGGTTTTCCTGTGCCCCTGGCACATTCCTCCAGCTGAGGGTGCCAGGGGGGATCCCAAGGGTGGGAATGTCCCCAAATGGGGAGCTCTGGGTGGGATGGGAATTCCTGTCCTCCCCTGTGTGCCCAGGGCAGGCTGAGCTGGGGATGGGGCACAGCTTGGAGAACAGAATTATTGACTTCTCCTCTTGGGGATTGGCTTGAGGTGATCCTTTAGAGTTGTCCTGGTGGTTTGCACTGGGAAATCCTGGACACTGGGATCTGTGTCTGAGCCTCGGAGCCTCGTGCTGCACCAGCAGCTGCTCTGGTTTCCAGCAGGAGCTGTGGAAAGGGGTGAATTTCTCCCCGAGGCACAGCCTGGGAGCGGCTCCTGGCTGGAGGCTGAGCCTTGCATTGGGCACAGCCACAGGGCAGAGGCAGCAGGGTGAGGGGATGCCCCTTTCCAACGCTCCCAGAGACACCCAGCAGCCAAATTCCCACTGGGTGGGGGTTTAGTTTGGGTTTCAAATGAGGGACAGAGGGAATTCTCCATCCCCTGGAGCCTCGAGTGGGAGCAGCTTCCCCAAATCAATCCCTGCTGCTGGAGCTGATCCCCACACCTCTGTCCTCCTTTGTACTGGCACACACACGTGGCCTTCAGGGTCCTCTGCCAGAGTTCCACTTCTTAACCAAAATCTGTGCAAAAAACCCCTTCAGCCCTTCCTCCTGTACCTCTCTGCCTTGGCATTTCGTTTGTTTTCTTCTCCTGTATTTTCAGAAATAATGAATATTCTTTTCCCTGCATTTCCCCCCCTGTAAATTCTTTTCCCTGCATTTCCCCCCCTGTAATACTTTGGTTTCTTTCTGAGCCTTACATTTTTCTCTGGTTGTCACTTATTCAAGTTGGCAAATCCTAATCTGTTCAGTCTCCTTTTGGAGCATCATCCTTTTGTGCAGTTCCACCACGTCTTAATGTCAGTCCCAGAAGCCCATAAGAGCAAATATTTTAAAAACCAATTTTTTTTAAAACTAATACAATATTTCAGATTTTCCTGCCCTCCCAGCCCTCCTGGCCACTGGAATTCCTGGAGAAGCAGTTCCCAGGGAGGCTGGGCTCCATCCTGGGGGAAATCCTGATCTTCTGGGCTGTTCCTGGGGCTGGCTCTCCAGGAACAGCCCGCTCCCAGCCCCCGGCTCCTTTCCCCACCCCCGTCACTTTTTCCCGAGTGTTTTCTCCGACAGTTGCTTGTTATAATTGGGATATTTTTTTTCTCTTCCCCTCCCTTCCCACCCTGGCTGTCGTTACCTGTCCCAGCCCTGAGGCAGCGAGCTCGGAGATGCATTCGCTGGGGTTTGCCCCGGCCTGTCCCACTCGGCACCCAGAGGATGGTGCGTGCATCTCTCTGGCATCCAGGGATGGTGTCGGCTCGGCAGAGCTCCCTGCCGCTCCTCCGCCTTCTTTTCCGAAATTAGCAGCTTCAGATAACCGAGGGATGAGTGCGGGAATGATCTTGGTGTCCTCGTGGGGACTGCTGGGTGCACACCCCAAAAACCTCCTCGGGGTTTGGGATTCGCGGGGCTGCGGGCGGGGATTGTGCGGGGATGGGTGTTGGTCGTTATTGATCAGCTGAAAATGAGCCTGGGGCCAGCCCGGGGCAGGTTCGGGAGGAATTTCTCCACGGGAAGGAGGAATTTCTCCATGGAAAGGATTCCCAAAGGAGGAATTTCTCCATGGAAAGGATTCCCAAAGGAGGAATTTCTCCACGGGAAGGGATTCCCAAGGGAGGAATTTCTCCATGGAAAGGATTCCCAAGGGAGGAATTTCTCCATGGAAAGGATTTCCAAAGGAGGAATTTCTCCACGGAGAGGAGGAATTTCTCCCTGGAAAGGATTCCCAAAGGAGGACTTTCTCCACGGAAAGGATTTCCAAGGGAGGAATTTCTCCCTGGAAAGGATTCCCAAAGGAGGAATTTCTCCATGGAAAGGATTCCCAAAGGAGGAATTTCTCCACGGAAAGGATTTCCAAGGGAGGAATTTCTCCCTGGAAAGGATTCCCAAAGGAGGAATTTCTCCATGGAAGGGATTTCCAAAGGAGGAATTTCTCCACGGAAAGGATTCCCAAGCATGGCCAGGGGCTGCCCAGGGAGCTTTGGCGTCCCCATTCCTGCAGGTGTCCGAGGAAGGGCTGGAATTGTCACTTGGCTCTTGGGGACAAGGTGGGGAGAGCCCGAGGGCTGAAATCGATGATTTTGGAAGCCTTTCCCAAGACATTCCGTGGTTCAAAGGAGAATTCCCACCTTCTCCCTGGGAAGGTTTTGCTCTCAGCCAGCCCAGGGCAGACGGATCTGTTCCCAGCACCTCGGATTTTTCCATCTCCTCCTGATCACATCTTTAGCTGTGTGTAATTACCTGGGGAGTGATAGGCTTGTAATTACCCCGGGAGGAGGACTGGCCTTATCTTTATGTCAGGAGCTTTATTAACCACGAGGTTCTGGACCATTTTGGGATGTGTTGAAATGTCTGCAGCGGTCCTGGAGCCCTGCGGGGCCCCTGGGTGTCCCCAGGAGCAGATGGGGGACAGGGACAACGCCACCCTCCTCATCCTTCCTCAGAACTCGGGGATTCTCCCGGTTTTTTGTGGTTTTAGGAGGCACTGGAGGGCTGGGAAGGAGGAAATCTGTGCCCAGCTCGTGGTGGCTGTGTGGGAAAGAGGCTCCTAAACCACCCCCAAGGTGGGAAGCACCTGCTCAGCCCTGGAAATTGGCAACTGAGGCTTCTCCCGTCTGGGTGTGATGGAACCACCCCAAAATTGGGATTTGCCCTGTGCATTCTGGAAGAACATTATAGAAATGAGGGGTTTGGCTCTTGGGGCAATAAATTCAGAGATTCTGGGATTTTTGGTGTTCAACTCTCACCAGTTTGTTATTCCTCTGATGGGGTTGGTCAAAGGGAGAGGACTCAGAGCCTTTCTCAGATGGTTTGGGACAAATAAAACCCTCCAAGGTGTCCCTGGGGGTTAGAGCCTGGCTCGATGTCATTTGAGGGATCCCTGCCCTGTTTTTCCTCTCTGCATTCCAGAAGTTTCCCCTTGGGTTTGCAGGCAGGCTGAGCTGGGAGATGGGCACAGCTTGGAAAACAGAATCACTGAACTTCCCTCTTGGGGATCACTTAGAATTGTCCTGGAAATCCTGGGCTTTGGGATGTTGGGATTTGTGTCTGGGCCCAGGACTCTGTGGAGACCCTGAGAGGCTCCGGGCAGGCTGGATGGGGATTCAGGTGCAGCACAAGGATTCAAGTTGTGCTGCAGGATCCAGCTGAAAATGGGGTGAGAATTTGGGCTGGATGGGGGATTGAGCTGAAAATGGGGTGAGCACTGGGGCTGGATGGGGGATTGAGCTGAAAATGGGGTGAGAATTTGGGCTGGATGGAGGATTCAGCTGAAAATTGGGTGAGAATTGGGGCTGAATGCAGAATTCAGCTGTAAAAGGGGTGAGAACTGGGGCTGGATGCAGGATAAGGGCTGGATGCAGAATTCAGCTGAAAATGGGGTGAGAACTGGGGCTGGATGCAGGATAAGGGCTGGATGCAGAATTCAGCTGAAAATGGGGTGAGGATTTGGGCTGGATTCAGGATTCAGCTGAAAATTGGGTGAGAATTTGGGCTGGATGCAGAATTAGGACTGGATGCAGGATTGAGCTGAAAATGGGGTGAGGATTGGGGCTGGATGAAAGATTCAGCTGAAAATGGGGTGAGAATTGGGGCTGGATGGGGGATTGAGCTGAAATTGGAGTGAGAATTTGGGCTGGATGAAAGATTCAGCTGAAAATTGGGTGAGGATTTGGGCTGGATGCAGGATTAGGGCTGGATGAAGGATTCGGCTGTAAATGGGGTGAGAATTTGGGGCTGGATGGGGGATTCAGCTGAAAATGGGGTGAGAATTTGGGCTGGATGCAGGATAAGGGCTGGATGCAGAATTCAGCTGAAAATGGTGTGAGGATTTGAGCTGGATGAAAGATTCAGCTGTAAAAGTGGTGAGAATTGGGGCTGGATGAAGGATTCAGCTGTAAAAGGGGTGAGGATTTGGGCTGGATGGGGGATTCAGCTAAAAATAGGGTGAGAATTGGGGCTGGATGCAGGATTAGGACTGGATGGGGGATTCAGCTGAAAATGGGGTGAGAACTGGGGCTGGATGCAGGATTAGGGTTGGATGCAGGGTTCAGCTGAAAACAGGGTGAGAATTTCCCTCCAGGTCCCACTGATGTCCCATTTGTCACCCGTGGGTGACTTCAGGTGTCCTGTGACCCCCTGGGTACCCCAAGCCTTGGCACAAGGAGGTGGTGCCCAGGTGAATGAACCTGAAGGCGATGGGTGAAGGAGGGGAAGGAGCCAGGCAGGTTCAATAACTGATCTGGTCATTAATTAGGTTCAATAATTGATCTGGTCATTAATTAGGTTCAATAATTGATCTGGTCATTAATTATTGCTGCCCTGTGGTTTGAGGAGGAAGAATGGGTCATTGATCGGGGCACTGCCCTGGAAAAGGAGCTTGGGGTGAGAAATCTGGGAAAGCCATTTGGAGGCTAATTAATGATAAATTATAACGATGTAATTGTAATGAGTTTGGTAATGTGAGTGTCTCACGGGGAAGAGAATAGCTTGTTATAATCCAAGGTGAATATTGATCACATTAGGAATCAATATGGAGCAGGAATAATGCTGGCTGCAGGGAAATCGTGGAATTATTATGGAATTATTATCATTATGATGAGGTAATTATAATAAATTCAGTAATGGGAGTGTGTCATGGGGAAGAAAATAGCTTGTTTTACTCTGAGGTGAATATTGATCATATTAGGAGTCAGAATGGAGCAGGAATAATGCTGGCTCCAGGGAAATTGTGGAATTAGGGAGCATCCTGCACTGAAGGGACACAAAAGGCTCTGTTGAAATGGGTGTTTCAGGCACTTCCACTGGAATTTATGATTTGTGGTGCTGCTGTGCAGGGGGAGAGGGCCAGGCTGGGACATAAACCCTCCTGGGCTGTCCCAAAGATCCCAACGAGCACCAGCAGCTCCAATTTGTTCATGCTCACATGTTGAACACGTTTTTATCAGAGTTATTACCCTGAGGAATGGAATCTTTGTCTTTTCTGTGTTTTGGTGTCTCCCAGTCCAGCCTGGGACCCTCTTTGTGAGGGATGCTGCCCCTGAAGGAGTTAAAGGAGGTGTAAAGGCAGGAGAAATGCGCTCCGTGCCTCAGGGAAAAGAGGTGGAAAGGAGATTTCTACTGCAGAAACCAGAACGGCCCCACTGTCCTGGAAGGTGCCAGAACTTCCCAAATCCCAGGATTTGCATCCTCCCAAATCCGGATGCTCAGGGTGCCGAGAGCTTCTGGCTCTACCGGAATTCTGAATCTCAGAGACAACGAAACCTTTTAGGACAAAATTCCAGCAGGACCCTTTTTTCAAATTTTACTCTTCGTGGGTAACAATTTAAAAGATTAACCCCTCCCCTTCTGCCCCCTTTCATTCCCCCCAGCTGGTCCCTGCTTTGAGCCTGGACCTGAGAGAGGTGCCCGTGGTTTGGCAGCTCCGGGTGAATCCCGGGCTGCCATCCCTGCCCCTGGCTGTCCCCTGGCTGTCCCCTGGCTGTCCCCTGGCTGTCCCCCGCCTGCTCCCAGCGCTGCCAGTTCCCAGCCTACGTGCTGAGCCGGGGAGTTAAAAAGGTAAAACGTGAAACCTGATCCGCGGTGACCTGTCTAATCCTGCTCCCCGGCACAGCCAGAGCTGAAA
The DNA here is from genome assembly GCF_027477595.1 of Haemorhous mexicanus. Lineage (NCBI taxonomy): Eukaryota > Metazoa > Chordata > Aves > Passeriformes > Fringillidae > Haemorhous > Haemorhous mexicanus. Next base: position 10,742,993 of record NC_082360.1, on the reverse strand, counting down.
TTCTTGTCCTGCCAAACAATGACTCCAGGAGACGACAGGAGGAAGATGAGAATCTGCAGGGATTTTTTTTTTTTCCTACTCCATCTCCTGTCTTTTTCGGGGCTGAACGCAGCCAGCTGGAAGGCAGGGGAGCTGAGGAGGAGTTTGGGGTTGGATCCTTCTTGGTGGGAGACTTGGGAAGGGTTTTAGGCAGCCCAGCCTAAATCTGCTGTCCTGGAAGTGAACGGCTCCAATATGAGGAGGGAAACACCTCACTTCCACAAAATCTGCTGGGGGGCTCCCACAACTCCCAAATATTTCACTGCTGGGGTGGAAAGGAGTTTTTGGAAGTTTGGGCTGTGCTGGGAGAGGCTGAGCTTTGCAGGAACAGCAGCTCTGACCTGACTGGGTCACCCCTGGAGCTCCCAGGCTGCCCCTTCCCTTCCCTTCCCTTCCCTTCCCTTCCCTTCCCTTCCCTTCCCTTCCCTTCCCTTCCCTTCCCTTCCCTTCCCTTCCCTTCCCTTCCCTTCCCTTCCCTTCCCTTCCCTTCCCTTCCCTTCCCTTCCCTTCCCTTCCCTTCCCTTCCCTTCCCTTCCCTTCCCTTCCCTTCCCTTCCCTTCCCTTCCCTTCCCTTCCCTTCCCTTCCCTTCCCTTCCCTTCCCTTCCCTTCCCTTCCCTTCCCTTCCCTTCCCTTCCCTTCCCTTCCCTTCCCTTCCCTTCCCTTCCCTTCCCTTCCCTTCCCTTCCCTTCCCTTCCCTTCCCTTCCCTTCCCTTCCCTTCCCTTCCCTTCCCTTCCCTTCCCTTCCCTTCCCTTCCCTTCCCTTCCCTTCCCTTCCCTTCCCTTCCCTTCCCTTCCCTTCCCTTCCCTTCCCTTCCCTTCCCTTCCCTTCCCTTCCCTTCCCTTCCCTTCCCTTCCCTTCCCTTCCCTTCCCTTCCCTTCCCTTCCCTTCCCTTCCCTTCCCTTCCCTTCCCTTCCCTTCCCTTCCCTTCCCTTCCCTTCCCTTCCCTTCCCTTCCCTTCCCTTCCCTTCCCTTCCCTTCCCTTCCCTTCCCTTCCCTTCCCTTCCCTTCCCTTCCCTTCCCTTCCCTTCCCTTCCCTTCCCTTCCCTTCCCTTCCCTTCCCTTCCCTTCCCTTCCCTTCCCTTCCCTTCCCTTCCCTTCCCTTCCCTTCCCTTCCCTTCCCTTCCCTTCCCTTCCCTTCCCTTCCCTTCCCTTCCCTTCCCTTCCCTTTTTTCCTGTTCTTCCTCATGCTGTGCACTCATCCATGTACAAAATCCTTCCTGGATATTTTTGGGCACCCCTGGAGTATTTTTTCCTCCTGGTTGGTGTTGAGGAAAAGTTCCCTGTCCCAAACTTTGATCCCACCAAACCCACCTGCAATGGGATATTTTGGAAAACCAAAGGATAATTTGGAAAAGCAGCCTCTTCAGTGGGAACCAGCTTTGATTCCAGGGATGCCTTGTGCAGGCTGAGCTGGGGCAGAGGCTGGGCAGAGTCCCAGAACAAAGCAGGGATTGATTCCAAGGATCTCCTCCATGGATGCACCTTGGGCAGCACCAGAGCCCAGCCAGGGCTGCCCCCAAGATGACCCAAAATGGCCCCAAAATGCACGGCCGGGCACGGGGTCTCTCCCTGGGATCAGCTCTGCTCCATTTGCACCTTGCAGTTCATTGTCCCAGCCCAGCTTTGGCCCAGCCAGTCCCACCCTGCTTGTTTTTCTCTCTCCAGCCCACGGGGTTTGTGCTCCTGGGCTGAGATTGGGATCATTTGTCCTTGGTGCCCAGCTGGAGCAGGAATTGTTTTGTCTCCCTGCTCTGTGCACAGAGCTCAGCATCCCCTGGTGGGAGCCCAGCCCCACACACTGAAGAGCACAGAACCTGAAACACAGAAAAGCTGAACCTGAGGCACCACCAGGAGTTCTGCCCTGCTGGAATCCCAACACCTTGTGTGAGCTCTGGGTTGGGGACAGAGCCATTCCCACAGTCTGGGCTGTCCCCACTCCTGGACACTTCCCTGCTCCTGGGACTCTGCTTTTCCCTGTCCCAGAACCTCCAGCTCTGCTGCTCCATGGAACCGACCCACACCTGCCCAGCAATTCCCAGCCCCATTCCCCAGCTGAACCTTTTGGCTGGATCCCATCATTCCCTTCCTTGTTGTTTTAGGCACAGCACCTCCAGTCCCTCTGCCGGAGTCAATCCCGCGGTGCGGGTGCCCCGGGGGTGTGGAGGGGAGGGAAATATTGGAGAGAGATGGAATTGATCCAAAGTCAATTCCACGCTGGCAGGGGACTCGGGGTGACCCGGGCTGTCCCCTGGAGCAGCAGCACCTGTGCTGAAGGGTGGAGGCTCTTTGGGGTTTGAGGCTTTTTGGGGTTTGAGGTTGTTTGGGGTTTGCAGTGGGGGTTGGAGGGTGTTTTGGAGTTTGGAGGGTGTTTGGGGTTTGGAGGGTGTTTTGAGGTTTGGAGGGTGTTTGGGGTTTGGAGGTTGTTTGGAGTTTGGAGGGTGTTTGGGGTTTGAGGTTGTTTGGGGTTTGGGGGCTGTTTGGGGTTTGAGGTTGTTTGGGGTTTGGAGGGTGTTTGGAGTTTGGAGGGTCTTTGGGGTTTGCAGGCTCTTTTGGGTTTGGGAGGATGTTTGGGGTTTGGAGAGGGGTTTGGAGGGTGTTTTTGGGTTGGAGAGTGCTTTGGGGTTTGGAGGGTGTTTGGAGGCTGTTTGGGTTTTGGAGTGGGCTTTGGAGGCGGTTTGAGGCTCTTTGGGATTGGGAGGCTGTTTGGGATTCGGAGGCTGTTTGGGGTTTGAGGCTGTTTGGGATTTGAAGGTTGTTTGGGATTGGGAGGTTGTTTGGAGGCTGTTTGGGGTTTTAGGCTCTTTGGGTTGGAGGCTGTTTGGGATGGGAGGCTGTTTGGGGTTGGGAGGCTGTTTGGGGTTGGAGGTTGGGATTGGGAGGCTGTTTGGGATTGGAGGCTGTTTGGGGTTGGAGGTTGGGATTGGGAGGCTGTTTGGGATTGGAGGCTGTTTGGGGGTTTTAGGCTGTTTGGGAGTTTGAGGCTGTTTGGGGTTGGAGGCTGTTTGGGGGTTTTAGGCTGTTTGGGGGTTTTAGGCTGTTTGGGGTTTGAGGCTGTTTGGGGGTTTGAGGCTGTTTGGGGTTGGGAGGCTGTTTGGGATTGGAGGCTGTTTGGGGTTGGAGGCTGTTTGGGGTTGGAGGCTGTTTGGGGTTGGGAGGCTGTTTGGGGTTGGAGGTTGGGATTGGGAGGCTGTTTGGGGGTTTTAGGCTGTTTGGGGTTGGAGGCTGTTTGGGGTTGGGAGGCTGTTTGGGGTTGGAGGCTGTTTGGGGTTGGAGGCTGTTTGGGGTTGGAGGCTGTTTGGGGGTTTGAGGCTGTTTGGGATGGGAGGCTGTTTGGGATGGGAGGCTGTTTGGGGATTGGAGGCTGTTTGGGATTGGGAGGCTGTTTGGGGGTTTGAGGCTGTTTGGGGTTGGGAGGCTGTTTGGGATTGGAGGCTGTTTGGGATGGGAGGCTGTTTGGGGGTTTTAGGCTGTTTGGGGTTGGGAGGCTGGGGTTGGAGGTTGGGATTGGGAGGCTGTTTGGGGTTGGGAGGCTGTTTGGGGTTGGGAGGCTGTTTGGGGTTGGAGGCTGTTTGGGGGTTTTAGGCTGTTTGGGATTGGAGGCTGTTTGGGATGGGAGGCTGTTTGGGGGTTTGAGGCTGTTTGGGGGTTTTAGGCTGTTTGGGGTTGGAGGCTGTTTGGGATTGGGAGGCTGTTTGGGATTGGGAGGTTGTTTGGAGGCTGTTTGGGGGTTTTAGGCTGTTTGGGATTGGATGCTGTTTGGGGTTGGGAGGCTGTTTGGGGGTTTGAGGCTGTTTGGGGGTTGGAGGCTGTTTGGGGTTGGGAAGCTCTGGAGCTCTCCCCTGTCCCAGCCACATCCAGCAGCAAACCCTTCCCATGGAATTCCCGCAGCCCGGGCTCTGTCCCGGAGGACGAGCCCCGCCTGGGAGGGCGGGATGGCTCAGCGCTGCGCCGCGCTAATTAGGGGAGTTAAGCCCGGCTTTACCGCCTGTCACTTCTCACCCGGGCACCGCCACACCTGCGGGGTGCCTCACGGGCCGGATGTGCCGGTTCCACCGAGCTCACCTGCCTCCCCAGCCCGGCATCCAATGGCTCTTTCCCACTATAAATAGAATTTAGCCCAAAAATTTTTGGTTTTGACACCCCCGGGCTGCCAGGCTATGCAGGGAAACCCTGCAGTGGGGTGAGAGGTGAAATCTCTGGTGGTTCCATCACGATCTGGGTCTCTGTGGAACCTTCCAGAACCTCCTGGTTGCTTCTGCCACCAGAAATATTCCCAGGTTTCACCCAGCTCCCAGCAGATGCCAAGGTGGTGCTGGATTCCGGCTCCTCGCTGCCGGGAAGGCTCTGGGAACTGTGGGATTTGCTGATTCAGCTGCTCAAAAGGGAATTTTGAGGCGTCCAGGGAACAGGGTTACAACACCTGGGCTGGAATTTGCAAGTCAGCTCTGAGCTGCAGTTCAAAAGTTCTTCGGTTCAGTCCCTGCCCTTAAATCTCCTCCTCGGGCTGGGTCTTATTTCTTCCTTATTTTGGAGGCTGAGGTGCTGCTGAGGAGCCACACCTCGGGTGGGTTCGAGGGCTGAGAGAATTCCAAGACATGGGAACTGAATGCAAACTCCATTATTGAAGAAATGAAGGAAGATAAAGAAATCAAAGTGTTTGGGCCCTGAAGGAGCACGCGGCCCTGACTTGATGCATCCCAGGAAAAAGGAGATTTCTGAGGGTCAGGGTTTCCAGGGATGGACTTAAGGCAGAAAAGGGAATGTGCTTGGTTCTGCCTTTTCCCAAACCTGCACTAGCTCACCTGGGGAGAGCTGGGCAGGGTGGGGCTGGAATGGGATGAGGTTCAACGTCCCTTCCAACCCAAAGCATCCCTGCTGCTGCAGGGTGGGAGGGGATCACTCCCCCTCTGTGTTGGGATGCTGAAGGAGAGGGAGATGCTGTTCCAGGCAGGAATTTCCCCCACTCCTGTTCCCCAGAGCAGCCCCTGAGTCAGCCGTGCCTCGGTGTAACCACAGCCCAAGGTGAGCAGGACCAGAGGAATTTCGGGAATGGGCTTCCCTGCCCCTGAGAGGATCTGGAAGGTGAGCCGCGATTCACTGCAGCGCATAAAAGAGGGAAACGTGATGGAATTCCTTCTGCAAGCTGTCTGTGAGCCTGGAGCAGCCGGGGAGGTTCCTGCCCTGGGGCTGTCCCTGCAGGCCCTCCTCATTCCCACCCTGCCCCTGTCCACCCCTTCTCCAACAGAAACCGATTTTAGAGCTGAAATCAAGGCCATGAACTTAGAAAAGAGAGGGAATCTCCGGGCTGAGCCCCCAGCCCTGCTTCCACCCCATCCCGGCAGCACCGCCCGTCCTTCCCCTCCATCGGGAGAGCGGAATTCCTGCGCTGCCCCAGGATTCCCGTTCCCACCCCCCTGGCCCCGCTCCCCCAGCCCCGGGGGATGCCTTTTGTGGGATTTATAGAGCCGAGTGCGCTGGGAACGAGGCGCAGACAGGGCTGGGATGTGCTGCGCATACTAATGCCAGGATCTGCCCCTGCCCCGGGCACTGCCGGGTCAGGGATGTGCTCCTCACACCCTGCCGGGCTTGCCAGCCTGGGCACAGCCTCGGGCATGTGTCCGGCAGGAAATCTGGGGTGTTTATTGGAAATCAGGTGCCACCCCCCTCCCCAGTTCTGCTTCTCTTTCTTGAGGAGACCCAAAAAAAAGAAAAAAATCCCTTTGCCACGGCCGGTTTGTGAGTGGAGTGAGGAGGGTGGGGTGCAGAGGGGCAGGAGAGGTGGCAGAAGTGCCCTGGGGTGCAGCTGGGCTGATTGAAGCCGTAAGGATCTGCCCCCCTTGCCAGGAGGGCAGAGCAGAGGGAAAGTTTTGGTTTTGACCCCACCGACGCTCTGGGAGGGCAGGAGCCCATTCCTGGCTCTGCCAGGGACCCCTCTGGCCTGGCACAGCCAAACCCCTTTGCCTGCAGCACCCAGAGACCCATTCTGGTCGTTTTTTGTCCCATTTTGGTGGTTTTGTGGTGCAGTTTGGCCCTGGCTGGGCGGTGGGAGGTGGCTCTGCTCCGGGCAAGGGCAGAGGCGGGCGGTGATTTCTGCCCACGGCAGAGGTTCCAAAACATCCCGGGTTTATGGCATCCCCTCTGGCCTGCAGCCCGTTTCCTCCTCATGTTCCATCTTGTCTGCTGCCTTCGGGAGAGCTCTGGGGGCAGGGATTGCCCTTCTCCCCCGTCCTGGGCCCTGCACTCAGAGCAGGAAAACACACCAGGAGCACCCAGGGCTTGGAGCAGGGCAGGATGATCCCTGTGCATTTCCCAGATTTCCCTGGAGATCCCCAGCCTGGCTGGGATCCAAATGAAGGATTCCCTCCCTCATGAGCTCTTTGTGAGGATGAGGTGTTAATGAGCTCGGCACTGAGGGCCTCTGATTGCTGGGGAGGCTGGATGGGATCACTGGGGAGAGCTGGATGGGGTCACTGGAGATGGGAATGGCTGGATGGGATCACTGGGGAGAGCTGGATGGGTCACTGGAGATGGGAATGGCTGGATGGGGTCACCTGGAGATGGGAATGGCTGGATGGGTCACTGGGGAGAGCTGGGTGGGTCACTGGAGCTGGGAATGGCTGGATGGGGTCACTGGAGCTGGGAATGGCTGGATGGGGTCACTGGAGCTGGGAATGGCTGGATGGGGTCACCTGGAGATGGGAATGGTTGGATGGGGTCACTGGAGCTGGGAATGGCTGGATGGGGTCACTGGAGCTGGGAATGGCTGGATGGGGTCACCTGGAGCTGGGGAAGAGTTGGATGGGGTCACTGGGGAGGCTGGATGGGGTCACTGGAGATGGGAATGGCTGGATGGGGTCACTGGGGAGGCTGGATGGGGTCACTGGAGCTGGGAATGGCTGGATGGGGTCACCTGGAGCTGGGGAAGAGTTGGATGGGGTCACTGGAGCTGGGAATGGCTGGATGGGATCACCTGGAGCTGGGAATGGCTGGATGGGGTCACCTGGAGCTGGGAATGGCTGGATGGGGTCACCTGGAGATGGGAATGGTTGGATGGGGTCACTGGAGATGGGAATGGCTGGATGGGGTCACCTGGAGCTGGGAATGGTTGGATGGGGTCACTGGAGCTGGGAATGGCTAGATGGGGTCACCTGGAGCTGGGAATGGCTGGATGGGGTCACCTGGAGATGGGAATGGTTGGATGGGGTCACTGGAGATGGGAATGGCTGGATGGGGTCACCTGGAGATGGGAATGGCTGGATGGGATCACCTGGAGCTGGGAATGGCTGGATGGGTCACTGGGGAGAGCTGGATGGGTCACTGGGGAGAGCTGGATGGGATCACCTGGAGCTGGGAATGGCTGGATGGGGTCACTGGAGGTGGGAATGGCTGGATGGGGTCACTGGAGCTGGGAATGGCTGGATGGGGTCACTGGAGATGGGAATGGCTGGATGGGGTCACCTGGAGCTGGGAAAGGGCTCAATGTGCTCACCTGGAGCTGGGGAAGGGCTGGAGATGAACTGGTCCAGGCAGGGTTGGTTACCTAGAGTGGATGAGGTTTTGTGACCCCACCACCTCTGCTGATTCCACCCCCAGTTATTTTTGTGTCCCCTCTCCTTTTTATTCCCCCCCTATTTTTACATCCCTCCTGCTCTCAGACTCTCCCCAAGCCCAGGGTGCTCTGGGAGGTCTCTGGGGGGCTCTTTTCCCCCCACATTCCCGTGCTGGGCTCCATCCCCGCGGGTTTTCCAGCCAGCTCCCTGCTGTGCTGCTGGGGCTGGGGGCGACCCTGCTGCTCGTGGGGCGAGGAGGAGGAGGAGGAGCTGAGTCCCCTGCCCTGTCCCTGCTCCTCGGGAGAGCTTCAGCAATCCCTACCTGGGATTTTCCGTTTGCCTCTCCCCGCCTTTGGCTCGGAGCCGGGCGCAGCTCCTGTTTTTTGAGCACAAAGCTGTGTTTGCAGGTGAAACCCTACCCCGGGAGCCTGCCCCGCTCCCCTCCCTGCTTGGCTAGCCCAGCGCTGGCGCTCGGGGAGCGGATGTGGGAGTTTCCTCCTCCTGGAGGCCTTCAGGTAACTCACCCACCTGCGGCCCCGGAGTTAAACCCAAACCTGTTTTTGCAGCAGGGAAAAAAAAAAAAAAAGAAAAATAAAAAAACCCCAAACTTGTGCGGAACTGGGCTGGGTTTGTGGTTTGCAGGAGCCTCTTTCCAGCAAATCCTTGATGGAAATGTCCCGGTGCCCCCTCCCGCCGAGCCCCGGGGCTGTGCATGGGTTAACCCTTTAGGGGTCCCGCCCTGGGTCTGCACCCCACAGCCCTTGGGGTGCAAAGCGGGAGAGGGGGATGTGCCAGCGGCGTGGAATTATTCTCGGAGAGGGAATTTTCCCGCTTTGTTGTCGGGCTGAGCCTCCCAGCCCCACCGAATTTAGATGCAAATGCACTTTGCCTCCTGCTTTTTAATGTTTTACTTCTCCTAATTGCCGAGACCGGTTGTAATTTTGGGACGTGGCTGGCTTGCCGACAGCAGCTTCCCCTTGAAAGCGCTCCCCACTGCCGGGGAGATTTGGGATTTCTGATTTCTGCCCACTCCCTTTTTGGTTTTTTTTTTTTTTTTTTTCGGTGTCTCAGGTTGGAGGAAGCCAAGGAGCCGCCCTGGCTCAGGTTAGTGCCGGAAAGTCCTGAGGCGCAGGGGTGAAAAATAACACGTGGTAACCTTTGAGGGCTGTGTTTGATTTTGTTGTGTTTTTAGGCCGACTTTGCTGGGAAACAATCACCATTTGGGGCCAGAAGGCAGCAGCGGCTGCGTCAGCCCCTGGAGCAGCTCCAGGCTGCTCCTGCCCCTCCTGGGCTCTCCTCGTTGGGATGAGCTTTCCAAAACTCCAGCTCTTAACCCTGAGCCCGGATTGCAACACCGCGGCTCCCCCCAAAAGCGGGGAGAGCTCGGTGCAGCCTGTGGAGATGTTATCGTGCCTCTTGCACAACGAGCGATCCCACGGGGCTCTCCCGGGGACGCGGGCTTTGGGACGTGCTGTCCCTCCATCCCTCCAGCCCTGCCACCAGCAGGACACCTTCCAGGCGCAGGAAAACGCCCCGCTGTGTCACAGGTGTCGAATTCAATTCCAGCCAGGTGTGTGCGCAGGGATGGAGGGAGAGGAGCAGCTTCTCTCCGAGCTGGTGCTGAGCCCCACTTCTCCTCTGGGACAGGGGAGAGCTCCAGCTCAGCGCCACACTCAGCCTGCCCTGTGCTCCCCTTCTCCCCCTCTCTGCCCGCTCCGGAGCTCCGGGAATCTCAGCTTCCAGCCCAAGCCCAGCTGGGACTCTGGAGCTTGCAGAGGGAAGCAGAAAACGCCGCTCTCCGAGGAGTCCGGGCTTGCAAAAGCCAGCGAGGCTTGCAGGGGACTTGGCTGGGGCAGGCAGGCAGGAGAGGGGGGCTCTGTCCTTTGAAAGGCTTCCCACAGAGACTGGGGAGGGGTTGAGAGGATGTGCTCCTTATTTTTATAACTCCACCTATTTCTGTATCCCCTCCTCTTTTTATACCCCCACCTATTTCTGTATCCCTTATTGTTTTTGTACCCCCACTTATTTTTACATCCCTTCTTTTTATGCCCCCACCTATTTTTGTATCCCCTATTGTTTTTATGCCCCAACCTATTTTTACATCCCCAAAAATCTGCCCTTGGCTGCTGGGCAGGGGCACACTTTGGGTCTGGGCAGGGGCACACTTTGGGTGCAGCTCAGGACAGGGTGGGCACCGTGGGCACCGAGTGGCACCAGGCCAGGGGCTCCTGCTGGGGCTGCAGGGGGAGGGTGGAACCACCCTGGGAATGGGAATGTCCTCTCCTCAGGGGGGTTTGGAGCTCCTGGCACCGGGGTGAGGCTCCTCCAGCCCCTTCCCCAACAACCAAACTCAGAGATGGTGGTGAGAGCCCCAAGGAGAGCAGGGAGGGGACAGAGGCAGAGCTCAAGGGACACCGAGGGACACGTTTGCTGTCACACTGCCACTCCAGGGCAGAGCTGGGAGGAGGCTCCAGGTCTCTGAGGGGTTGTAGGTGCCTGAACTCTGGCTGTGGCACCGATTTCCTCCTCCCTGCAGTTATTGGCTGCTCCATCTGAGCACTGACCTTGCTCTTGTTTAACTTGGCTGTGCCTGGGGCTGCTGCCTGTTCCCAGCCATGGAGTTTTTACCTTCGTGCCAGTTGCTTTGGGGGAAAGGACAGAACTTCCCTGACTTGTTTGGGTTGTGGGTCTCCTAACACCCCGAGGAAAAATATCCCCGAGTGCTCTCACCTTATAAAACTCACCCTGGCAGAGACTTTCTGTCTGCTCTCTCTCCGTGGCAGCGTTCAGCCCAGGCCCCAGAGGAGTGATTTTCCTCCTTGCTGGTGGTACTTGCAAGGCACCAAAATCCAGAGGGGTCTGGGATCCCTTTGGAGCTGCTGGTCCCTGAGGGATGACATTCCTGGAGCTGTGAGGGATGCTGGGGGGTGGTTTGCCAGCAAGGAGAATTTGGTTTGGCAGGTTTGGCAGGCTGTGACCCCGGGGATGCCAAGGGGGTGGCACCGGTGCTTTGCTGGGAATGCCAACTGCTCCAGAGGCATCCCAGCAGGGTGACCACCAGATCCTGGTCCTTGGATGCCACCTGTGCCAGGAGAGGGGGGGTGAAAGGAAAGCAGCTGCTGGACCTGCTGGGAGGCTGTGGAGAGACTGAAAGGGCAGCAGGGCCATGGTGGTGGGGGCAGCAGGGTGGCTGGGGCAGGGACATGGCCCTGAAGGGTCCTGCAGGGTGGCAGCAGGGTGGCAGCAGGGTGGCTGGGGCAGGGACATGGCCCCAAAGGGTCCTGCAGGGTGGCAGCAGGGTGGTTCAGGCAGGGACACAGCCCCAAGGGACGCTGCTCCCTGCTCCAGCCCCTCTGGAACCTGTGCCTTCCAGCCCGGTGGGAACGAGGGCTCAGGAGCCCCGGCGAGGCTGTGAACACGAACCGGTTTAAAGCTGAAAATGGCTTTTTTTGTGCCCTGTGGCCTCGGCCAGGTCCCGCTGAGTGCCGCGGGTGGGTGTCCCCGGAGTGGGGACATCCCGGCTCCACAGGGAGGGACATTCCTGGCATCCTCCGGGCCCTGGGGCAGGGACAGCCGGGTCGGTGCCCACCCGGGCCAGCATCCCCTGTCCTGGACAGCCGGGTCGGTGCCCACCGGGGCCAGCATCCCCTGCCCTGGACAGCCGGGTCGGTGCCCACCGGGGCCAGCATCCCCCGCCCTGGACAGCCTGGTCGGTGCCCACCCAGGCCAGCATCCCCTGTCCTGTGCAGAGGGGTCGGTGCCCACCCGGGCCAGCATCCCCTGCCCTGGGCAGAGGGGTCGGTGCCCACCGGGACCAGCATCCCCCGCCCTGGGCACGGCTCTGCTCATCCCCCCCGAGCCCAGGTGCCTCCACGCCACCTCCAGCCCTCGGCGGAGGTTTTAACTTGTTTCCTCCGCCGCAAGGAAACATGACTTTTCCCATTGAGGGAATTGAGCGGCGACAATGGCGAGTGACACAATTTCCCCCTCCGAGCATGCCATCGCCCCGCGGCCCGGCCGGGGAGCCCTTCGGGGAGCATCTGCATGACAATGCGGCGGGCTGTGCTACCATTAGCTGCCCTTTTGCTATTAGTACCTAATGAAAATGTAACCATATTTAACCCCCCACAGTCCGAGATTAGCGAGAAAGGGGCCTAAGTGGATTTAATTCTTTTGTATAGCGAGCATCAAACTCTCCATTTTGATTGCCCTGTCCCCTCTTCCCCTCTCCAGCGGGAGAGGGAGGCAGGAAAGCTGGGGAAGGCTAACTCTATCCTCTCAGCTGTCCCCGGCACAATGGGCAAAGTATCTTTTGTGGCATTAACGGCTTTGGCTGGGGGCTGGGGGGAGCCGGGCAGGAGAACAATGTGTGAGAAGCTGAGCCTGTGGGTTTCCCACACGGCCCAATATGTGTCCCCACACCCCCCTCTGCGACAAGCAGACCTGCAGCAGCCCAGCCCACAGCTGATCCCGGCTTGATTGGCTTTTTTTTTTTTTTCCCCTCTCTCTCTCTCTCTCTCTCTCTCTCTATTTTTTTTTTCTTTCCTCCTTCCTTCCCCCTCTCATTGTGCTCTTGAGAGATGAAAATCCTTTCCTGGCGTGAAAGGAGAGGCGTGCCTTAAATCCCCTCCCTCGGCCGGGCCGGGCATGTCATATGACGGCCAAATCCCCGGGATTAGTGTGTGTGTGTCTGCTGCGGGATCCCGATATCTATATTCCTGCCCTTCCCCCTCTCCGGAGGGATTTCTCCCGGGATATTTATTCATTGCACCTGCTGGCTGCCGGCCTCCCGCTGCCGGCTTCAAGATGCAACCTTGGGGCAAGGGCAGAGCAGTAAATTCTCGAGGTTTTCCCCTCTCCCTCCTCCCTGTGTTTTCCCGAATCCCAAGCGAGGTGGGGTTTTGGCTCTGGGGGGATCTCGGAGCTTGGCTGGAGTTTGGGATGAGGCACAGGTATGGGATGAGGCACAGGTGTGGGTTTGGGATGAGGCACAGGTGTGGGTTTGGGATGAGGGCACAGGTATGGGATGAGGCACAGGTGTGGGTTTGGGATGAGGGCACACCTGTGGGTTTGGGATGAGGGCACAGGTGTGGGATGAGGGCACAGGTGTGGGTTTGGGATGAGGCACAGGTGTGGGTTTGGGATGAGGCACAGGTGTGGGTTTGGGATGAGGGCACAGGTGTGGGATGAGGGCACAGGTGTGTGTTTGGGATGAGGGCACACCTGAGGGTTCGGGATGAGGGCACAGGTGTGGCTTTGGGATGAGGGCACACCTGTGGGTTTGGGATGCTCCCTGAGCCAGCCCAGCCTCAGTGCAGCCCCCCAGGTCCCCCAGTGGTGGGACACAGCTCTGGGGGGACGGTCCCAGTGCCACCGTGCTGGGACTTGTGTCACTGCTGCCTGTGCCACTCTGTGCAGGAATTGCAGGAATTGCTGCCTGTGCCATTCAGTGCAGGGATTGCTGCCTGTGCCATTCCCACAGGGATTGTTGCACATTGTGCAGGGATTGCTGCCTCTGTCACTCTGTGCAGGATTGCTGCCTGTGCCATTCCTGCAGGGATTGCTGCACATTGTGCAAGGATTGCTGCCTGTGCCATTCCTGCAGGGATTGCTGCCTGTGCCATTCTGTGCAGGGATTGCTGCACATTGTGCAGGGATTGCTGCCTGTGCCATTCCTGCAGGAATTGCTGCCTGTGCCATTCCTGCAGGGATTGCTGCACATTGTGCAGGGATTGCTGCCTGTGCCATTCCTGCAGGGATTGCTGCCTGTGCCATTCCTGCAGGGATTGCTGCTTTTCCCAAGGGAAGGTTTTTCCAGCCCTCAGCAGCCAAACCCACACCTCCTCCTGCTCAGAACCGGCGACCCTGAGGGTTCAGGGAGGGAGCTGGGATGAGTTTGGCCCCTGGGATGAGTTTTGGGTGCACAAAGTCTTCCCAAGCAGGATAAACCCTGCTGGGAAGGGGTGAGGGGGTGCTTGCCCTCGGTGAGGGGGAACCCAGCTCCCCAAAAAGAAGGGGCAGCCGTGCCCCTGCCCAGGCCTGAGGGAGGTGAGCCAGCCTTGCTGCAGCTGAGGTTTGCTCTCGGTGTGGATGAGTCTGAGCTGTGGAAAACCCCTCACTTCCAAAGGAAAATCCATCTCAGCCCCTGCCCAGGGGCTGCTCGTCCCTGGCAGGGGCTCAGGGCAGGGCTGCAGCGGCCACCACTGCCATGGCCAGTGGCCAAGGACAGGTCAGTGGGACGCTGCTCTGGCCACCAGCCCCTGCAGAAGGTGCCCCGACCTCCTCTGGAGCCAGAGAGGAACCCACGAGGAGAGACCCCCTTGGGATGAGTGAAAAATGTCCCAAATGAGGGGTGAGAGGGATGGGGAGCCAGGCCTGGCTGTGGGGGCTGTGCCCAGAGCGGTGGGGTGGGATTGGGAATGGGGATGGGAATGGGAATGGGGATGGGGATGGGGAATGGGGAATGGGGATGGGGGTGGGGAATGGGAATGGGGATGGGGATGGGAATGGGGATGGGGATGGGGATGGGAATGCGAATGGGAATGGGAATGGGAATGGGAATGGGAATGGAGAATGGAGATGGGAATGGGAATGGGGATGAGGATGGGGATGGGGATGGGGATGGGGATGGGGATGGGGATGGGAATGGGGATGGGAATGGGAATGGGAATGGGGATGAGGATGGGGATGGGAATGGGGATGGGGATGGGAATGGGGAATGGGAATGGGGATGGGAATGGGGATGGGGATGGGAATGGGGAATGGGGATGGGAATGGGGATGGGGATGGGAATGGGGAATGGGGATGGGGATGGGGATGGGGATGGGGATGGGGATGGGGATGGGGATGGGGATGGGAATGGGGATGGGGAATGGGAATGAGGATGGGAATGGGAATGGGGGTGGGAATGGGGATGGGGAATGGGAATGGGGGTGGGAATGGTATGGTATGGGATGGGATGGGATGGGCATGGGGATGGGCATGGGGATGGGCATGGGGATGGGGATGGGGATGGGGATGTGGTGGGGGATGAGGAGCCGGCTCGGGAGCAGCAGGGGCCGTGCCACCGGCTGTGCTCTCCTGCGGGATGTGGAGCTGAAGTGCTCGGGCGGGAGGAGAAGCGTGCGAGGGGGTGGGGAGGGCGGCGGGGGGGACGGAGGGGCTGCCGCTTGTGTGAATGTGCCCCCGCTCATTGTTCCGCGGCTTTATTCGGTGGCCTCGATGGGACGGATTTAGAAATCCTAATCAGGGAGCAGTCTCTGCGCCTCCCGAGTGTGACACAACTTGAGCTGCTCCGGGGCGCCTTTGTTCCCTAATGACAGCTGACTTCATGCAGCAGTGGGAACAGTTTGAGCATAACTCCGCACGGCCGGGCTGGCAGCTGCAGCGTTAACCCCTTCTTGCCCACCTGCCCGGACAGCGGGGGCCTGGCAGGAGGCAGAGCCCCTGAGGGATGCTCGGCTTCACCCCTGGCCCCGCTCCTGAGGGCATGGAGAGCACCGAGCTGTGGGTACGGCTCTGTCTGTACGCAGCAAAATTCCCCAGAGTTTTTAGACTCATTAAGATTGGGGGAAAAAAAATCTCCAAGTTCATCAAATCCAACTTTTAATTGAATCCCACCGTGCCCAGTAAATCAGCGAGGTGCTGCGGGCGTCCCTTGGGAAGCAGCTGGGGTTATCCCAAGGTGTGGAGGACGTTGGAAAAAAATCTCCAAGTTCATCAAGTCCAACTTTTAATTGAATCCCACCGTGCCCAGTAAAGCAGCGGGGTGCTGCGGGCGTCCCTTGGGAAGCAGCTGGGGTTATCCCGAGCTGTGGAGGAGGGAGGCGGGCGCTGGGCACTGCCCGCGGGGGTTTTGCCGTGCCCTGGGTGCCGCAGCCCCGGCTGGGGATGAAGGGCGGCTGCGGGGCACTGACATCACCCGCCTTGAAAGTAAAAGGCATTGAGTCATTCCAAGATGTTCCCGGAAGAGCCTCCCGGCCCTGCCAGCACCGAGCTCGGCAGCCAGCGTCATTCTCGCTCCCTCGGCCTCCCTTCCTCCCCTGGCAAAGCCGGGCTTGTTCTCCGAGCGCTCCAGAGCCGGGGCTGCGCCGGGGATGGGGCTGGCAACAGTTAAACCCTCGCTCTCCCCTCTCTGTTTGTTGTCAAAGCGCTGCTGCGACCTGGGAAAATACTTGTGGAAAATTACCCCTATTAGAGGGGGGCGAGGCAGAGCTGGCTGGGCCTGACGGGCCGCAGTCCTGGGTCCCACCCCGGGCTGGGACAGCTCCGTCCGTCTGTCTGTCTGTCTGTCTGTCTGTCCCCCCCGGTAGCAGATGGGTTTCCCAGCACCTGGGTCCCCGCTGCCATCCCGCACCGCCCGCCCATGCTTGGCCAGGGTCTCCCTGGCGACGGGGCCACGGGATGCTGTGCAGTCCATTTGTCACCAATTGTCACCGCTTTGTTCGGCCTTGTATGCGCGCTCGGCTGTGCCGCGGGGGAGGCGAGGAGGAGCAGTCGGGCCTCGGCTGATGGGCTGCGGCTCCTGCTGCGGGAAACCCGGGCTGGGCCGGCCGGGGAACGGGAACCGGGACGGGAACGGGGATGGGAACGGGAATGGGAACGGGGATGGGGATGGGGATGGGGATGGGAATGGGGATGGGAATGGGAATGGGGATGGGGATGGGGATGGAATGGGGATGGGAATGGGAATGGGGATGGGAACGGGAATGGGGATGGGGATGGGGATGGGAATGGGAATGGGAATGGGAAAGGGAATGGGAATGGGAATGGGAATGGGAATGGGAATGGGGATGGGAATGGGAATGGGGATGGGGATGGGGATGGGAATGGGAATGGGAAAGGGAATGGGAATGGGGGTGAGAATGGGGATGGGAATGGGAATGGGGATGGGGATGGGAACGGGGATGGGGATGGGGATGGGGATGGGAATGGGGATGGGAATGGGAACGGGGATGGGGATGGGGATGGGGATGGGAATGGGGATGGGGATGGGAATGGGAATGGGGATGGGGATGGGGATGGGGGTGGGAATGGGGATGGGAATGGGAATGGGGATGGGAAAGGGAATGGGAAGGGAATGGGAATGGGAATGGGAATGGGAATGGGAATGGGGATGGGAATGGGGATGGGGAATGGAAATGGAAAAGGAATGGGAATGGGAATGGGAAGGGAATGGGAATCAGAAAGGGAAAGGAATGGGAACGGGAAAGGGGATGGGAATGGGAATGGGAATGGGCATGGGAATGGGGATGGGAATGGGGATGGGAATGGGAATGGGGATGGGAATGGGAATGGGAATGGGAACGGGAAAGGGCATGGGAATGGGGATGGGAATGGGGATGGGAATGGGAATGGGAAAGGGAAAGGGAAAGGGGATGGGAATGGGAATGGGAATGGGAATGGGAATGGGGATGGGAATGGGAATGGGAAAGGGAAAGGGAAAGGGAAAGGGAAAGGGAAAGGGAAAGGGAAAGGGAAAGGGAAAGGCTGTAGCTGTACCTGCCAGAGCACCCCAGGTGCTGCCTCCGGGGATGGATGCTGGAGGGCTGCGGGGTCACAGCTGGCAGGCAAAGGTCCTTGCCTGGCTCAGGCTGGGATTTAGGTGGGTTTGGCTCTGCAGGGTGGCTGGATCCCAGCCAAAGGGGCAGTGGAGGCCGTGCCAGCACTCCTTGGAGTGCTCCCACCCTCCTCCATGGTGACATTCCCCCTGCCACCTCTGTCCCCAGCTGTGCTGTGCAGTTTGCTCCCCCTCAGCGGAGGTTTCTCAGGACAGGCACATCCAGGAGGATCCTGACCCCAGGGAAGGCTGGGGCTGGATTAACACCTCCCTCCTGCCCAGCTCCCTGATCCCCCCGAGCGCTGCCGAGAGGGATTTGATGCATTGTGGGTTTTGGTACAACTCTGTCAGCATCTGTCAGCTTCTGGCTGGAGATCTCTCAGCTTTTGGAGCCTCACACTAGACTACATATATATATTTATATATTTAATTTCCCCCCTCTGCCTCACCGTCCCCAGTGCCATGATTCACCTCTCCCTTCTTGGCTCCCCCTTTTTTTGTTTCCCTTTCACTCTTCCAGCTCCAAGAGCCACCAGGAGCTCTGGCTAAGTCCAAAGCAGAGCCCCCAGGCTCAGGTTTAGCTGCAAGCCCAGAGCTCAGCCCAGGCTGGCCAAGGCATTCCGGGAAGGCAGGAGGGAGTGGGGGAAGCTGCAGCACTCAGCCCCAAACCCCACAGGCTCAGCCACTTCCACTTTGGCTCCCAGGGCTGAAAGCCCACGGAGGGAAGGGCAATGAGGGTGTCCCTGGCAAGGCAGGACCCACGGAGCTTTTCCAGCCCCTGGGGCTTGGCAGCTTCCTTCCCTCATTCCCTGCTGGCCACCAGTCCGTGGCTCCGAGGTGATCCTGCTCCTTTGGCTCTGCAGGGTGGGGGAGCCTCAGGGTGGCTGTGCCATGGGACCCCCCCCAGGGCTGGATTTTGGGGGGGTTTTGGGTGCTGTGCCCGTTGCCCACCCAGATTTTCCCATCTCTGAGCCTGGCAGGAAACTGAGCAGGGGCTGGATCCAGCTGAAACGGGGCCAGGAGAGCAGGTTCTGGCCTGGAAAATTGGTGTTGAGGGAGAAGATAAAGCAGGGGAGAGTGGGAGGGTGAGTGAAGGACTGGGGGGAGCTCTGGGAGCTTTTCAGTGCTGCCTCCAAGCTCAGCAGCCAGCAGCACCAGGCAGGGCTCTGGGAGAGCCCCGGGGGGCAGCTCCTCATTCCCAGAGACCCCAGGAAGGTCACAAAGTTCCAGGAGCTTCTCCAGAAAAGGAGAATTTTCTTTTTCTCGTGTTCAGCACAGCAGAGTGAATAAGGGAAGGGCTGGAAGCAGGGCAGGAGGACCCCAACCAAAACTGCATTTCCTCAGATTTGGTTTTTTCCCCCTAAAAGAACAGGGGTGAAATTGCTCCTCAGCCATGCTGGGAGCAGCATCCCAACATTTATTTCTCTCAGGGAGCTGCTCCCTTCACCCTCCCCGGCGGGATGGGAGAAGGAGCAGGTAACCCTGGCCTGGGGGGGATAACCCTGGCCTGGGGTGAGTTTAAGGAGGTGTGGGGCAGCACAAAGCCAGGCTCAGCAGAGCTCCTCTCAGGGTGTGGGGCAGCACTAAGCCAGGCTCAGCAGAGCTCCTCTCAGGTGTGGGGCAGCACTAAGCCAGGCTCAGCAGGGCTCCTCTCCAGGTGTGGGATGGCACAAAGCCAGGCTCAGCAGGGCTCCTCTCAGGTGTGGGGCAGCACTAAGCCAGGCTCAGCAGGGCTCCTCTCCAGGTGTGGGATGGCACAAAGCCAGGCTCAGCAGGGCTCCTCTCAGGTGTGGGGCAGCACTAAGCCAGGCTCAGCAGGGCTCCTCTCCAGGTGTGGAGCAGCACAAAGCCAGGCTCAGCAGGGCTCCTCTCAAGGTGTGGGGCAGCACTAAGCTGGGCTCAGCAGGGCTCCTCTCAAGGTGTGGGGCAGCACTAAGCTGGGCTCAGCAGGGCTCCTCTCAGGTGTGGGGCAGCACAAAGCCAGGCTCAGCAGGGCTCCTCTCAGGTGTGGGGCAGCACTAAGCCAGGCTCAGCAGGGCTCCTCTCAGGTGTGGGGCAGCACAAAGCCAGGCTCAGCAGGGCTCCTCTCAGGTTGTGGGGCAGCACTAAGCCAGGCTCAGCAGGGCTCCTCTCAGGTGTGGGGCAGCACTAAGCCGGGCTCAGCAGAGCTCCTCTCAGGTGTGGGGCAGCACTAAGCCGGGCTCAGCAGGGCTCCTCTCCAGGTATGGGGCAGCACTAAGCCGGGCTCAGCAGAGCTCCTCTCCAGGTGTGGGGCAGCACTAAGCCAGGCTCAGCAGGGCTCCTCTCAGGGTGTGGGGCAGCACTAAGCCAGGCTCAGCAGGGCTCCTCTCCAGGTGTGGGGCAGCACAAAGCCAGGCTCAGCAGAGCTCCTCTCAGGGTGTGGGGCAGCACTAAGCCAGGCTCAGCAGGGCTCCTCTCAAGGTGTGGGGCAGCACTAAGCCAGGCTTTAGCCCCCCAGCAGGGCTCCTATCGCAGCCATGCTGAGCAGGAGCAGCTCTGGAGCAGAAAATCCACCTGGAAGGTGTCACCTGCCAGAAAGAGCTCCAGGGTGCCTGGAAGGAACCAGCTCGCCCAGTTCAGCCTGGCTTTGTTAATCCCTGCTGCGGGCTGGAGGGACCATCCCCTGCCCCCCTGCCCTGTGCTCTGGCACTGCAAAGGGAACTTTGGGGCTTTTTTGGGAAGTTTTGGGTTGGAGGCACACCCACTGCGTGTGTCTGGGGCTCAGGGGCTCACTGTGTGCCCAGGGATGGTTTGGGGTGTTTGAGGCTGGTGTGGGGTCTCCGTGTGGGAGGTGGTGATGAAAGGGGGCTCAGGGGCTCACTGTGTGCCCAGGGATGGTTTGGGGTGTTCGGGGCCGGTGTGGGGTCTCCGTGTGGGAGGTGGTGATGAAAGGGGGGCTGCAGCAGGGCTGGATCCCCATCCAGGACCGCCCTGACCTGTTGGAGATGCCTCGGTTTGGGTGGTGGCTGCTCCAGCCTTGCCCTCTCCGGGAGGCAGGGAGGAGCAGGGATGGGGAATGGAGAAGGGAAGACTTTCCCTGCCGGTTTTCCCGCCGGTTTTCCCGCTCTGTTTTCCTGGACGAGCAGAGGAGCTCTCGGCCCATCTGTTTCCAGCACCGTTAAAGGCCTCTGGCTGCATGTGGCCCTCAGAAATCCAATCCAGTCAAATAAAAAGAAGCCCCTTTGCTCTGAAAAAGTCAGAGGCTCTTTGATGCCGGCCGCCCCCCAGCCGGGCCCACATCCTCCAGGGCTGAGCAGGAGGAGAGGGTTCCCACCACCCTGCCCCGTTTTTTGGGAAAAGGAGGAAGTTCAGCCCTTGGGGTTGGTGACCTCTGAGCGCTGCTCCCCTGGAATTCTCCTCCATCCCCTTTCCTGCAGCTGGGGCGCAGGAGGGAAGGGGTTAAAGGCTGTTGGAGGGGCAGGGTCTGCGGGGGCTCTGGGGGCAGAGCGGGGCCAGCAGGATGCGATTAATGACCCCAGATTGCTCCAAGATGGGCTCGGGCCGAGCTCCGGCCCGCTGGCAGCCCCTGGGGGCTCAGCGGCCTCGGGATGCACAGACAAATCCAGCACCGGTTTGGCACCAGTTTGGGACCAGTTTGGCCCCAGCTTGACACCAGTTTGGCCCCAGTTTGGGACCAGTTTGGGACCAGTTTGGCACCAGTTTGGCACCAGTTTGGCACCAGTGCACCTCCCTGGAGGGATTTTGGGTGGAACTGCAGCCTTCAGGATTCACTGCAAAAACCCAGCACCAGTTTGGCACCAGTTTGGCCCCGGTTTGGCACCAGTTTGGCCCCAGTTTGGCACCAGTTTGGCACCTCTCTGGAGGGATTTTGGGTGGAACTGCAGGCTTTGGAGTGCACTGCAAAAATCCAGCACCAGTTTGGCACCAGTTTGGGACCAGTTTGGCACCTCCATTGAGGGATTTTGGGTAGAGCTGCAGCCTTCAGGATTCACTGCAAAAACCCAGCACCAGTTTGGCACCAGTTTGGGACCAGTTTGGGACCAGTTTGACACCAGTTTGGCCCCAGTTTGGCACCAGTTTGGCAGCAGTTTGGGACCAGTACATCTCCCTGGAGGGGGCTGGGATGGACCTGCAGCCTTTTGGGAGCTGTGCTCGTTAAAAGGACACTTTGAAGGACACCTGTGGAAATTTGGGCCTGTTGGACAGGAGAGCTCCTTTTATTTCTCCAACTCCGTCTCCTGCTGTGCTGGAGAGGGGAGGAAAAGGGTTTTGGTTTAGGAGGAAAGGCCCTAAAGACTTGGGAGTGTTTGGGGCCTGGTGCTGGGGAGCTGGGGCTGACACAAGGCTGTGCCCAGGGCCTGGGGCCGCCTCCGTGTGCGGGGTCTGTGCAGCTGGGGTGGAACGGGGCTGGCTGGGGGATCCTGGTCCTGGTCCTGATCCTAAACCCACCCTGATCCCAGCCTGGTCCTGGTCCTGGTCCTGGTCCTGATCTTAAACCCATCCTGATCCCAGCCTGGTCCTGGTCCTGGTCCTGAACCTGGTCCTGGTCCTGATCCCATCCTGATCCCAGCCTGGTCCTGGTCCTGGTCCTGGTCCTAAACCCATCCTGATCCCAGCCTGATCCTGGTCCTGGTCCTGGTCCCAGCCTGATCCTGATCCTGATCCTGATCCTGGTCCTGGTCCTGGTCCTAATCCTGGTCCTGATCCTGGTCCTGATCCTGGTCCTGGTCCTGATCCTGAACTTGGTCCTGATCCCAGCCTGATCCTGATCCAATCCTGATCCTGATCCTGGTCCTGGTCCTGATCCTGATCCTAAACACATCCTGATCCCAACCTGATCCTGACCCTGATCCTGATCCCATCCTGATCCTGATCCCATCCCATCTTATCCTGATCCCATCCTTGTCCAGACCCAAGCTCACAATCCTGTCTGGGATCACTTTCCTGGGCTGTAACAAGGGCTCACTCTGTGAGGGCACAAAGGAACAGCACAAATTCCCAATCCCAATTCCCAGCCCTGCTCCCTGCTCAGGAACAGCACAAATTCCCAATCCCAATTCCCAATCCCAGGCCATCCCTGCCCCTGCTCCCTCCGTGTGGGCTGCCCAGGGTCCCCTGGTGCTGCTGGTGGCACAGCCAGCACTGGGCAGAGCCCTCGCTCTCCCTGGAGATTGCTCAGGGTAGGGCAGCATCATCATCGTCATCATCATTATTTTTATTTTTATTTTTATTTTTATTTTTATTTTTATTTTTATTTTTATTTTTATTTTTATTTTTATTTTATTTTAAAATTTTAATTTTAATTTTTAATTGATTTATTTTATTTTTATTTTTATTTAATTTTTAAATTTTTATTTTAATTTTTAATTGATTTATTTATATTTATATTTATATTTATATTTATATTTATATTTATATTTATATTTTTATTTTTATTTTTATTTTTATTTTATTTTTATTTTATTTTTTAATTTTAATTTTTATTTTTACTTTATTTATTATATTTTATTTTATTTTATTTTTATTTTTATTTTTATTTTTATTTTTATTTTTATTTTTATTTTTATTTTTATTTTTATTTTTATTTTTATTTTTATTTTTATTTTTATTTTTATTTTTATTTTATTTTTTAATTTTTATTTTTATTTTTACTTTATTTATTATATTTTATTTTAATTTTAATTTTAATTTTAATTTTAATTTTAATTTTTATTTTTATTTTTATTTTTATTTTTATTTTTATTTTTATTTTTATTTTTATTTTTATTTTTATTTTTATTTTTATTTTTATTTTTATTTAATGTTTGTCTCCCCCGCAGCAGCTGAGCAATCCCTGCCCCTCCCAAGCGAACGGAGCCGCTCTGGAGCCCGAACGTCCCGGCCGTGCTGGGCTGGGAGCGAGCACACAGCCCGGCGGCTGAGCCCCGCAGCTGCTCTTCCTCCTCCTCCTCCTCCTCCTCCTCCTCCTGGGGACACCGGGAGCCCAGCAGGGACAGGGCACTCCCGGCTGGAATCCCAAGGGAGGATGCTGCAGGATGAGGATGTTGGGTGGTTGTAATATGAAAGAAATTGGATTTAGTATTAAAATCGATACATTAAAGTCATTGTTAAAATTTAAATATAATTTTATTATTATATTATATTATATTAACTATATTATATTATATTATATTATATTATATTATATTATATTATATTATATTATATTACATTATATTATATTATATTATATTATTTTAACATTATATTATATTATATTATATTGTATTATATTGTTTTTTATTATATAATTTGATTATTATATTATATTATATTATATTATATTGTATTATATTATATAACATTATATAACATTATATTATATTACATTACATTACATTAAATTATATTATATTAATATATAAAATATAGAATAAATATGTAATGTATAGTATATTCTACAGTATATAGTCGATAGTATATACCATATACTTTATACTATATAATATATTATAACAGATCTAATGTATATATACTATACTGTATCTAGTATATTATATATGACAATATTCTATATGATTGTATTACACATAATTATATCTACTAGAATATATTCTTATCATGTATTTTTAGTAATTAATAAACGAGCCTTCTCTGGATTTTCCAGAATGAAGGGTTTCATTTTTCTAATATTTAATTTTTTTTCCCTTCTTTTAAACTCATTTATTGCTATTTCTTTTTCCTCTTTTCTAATCCCTGTTTTGTCCCCAGAATAAATGGAAATGAAGGGTTTTGCCCCCTGCTTTTCCCCAAGGGTTTCATTTTTCTAATATTTAATTTTTTCCTCCTTTTAAACTCATTTTTTCCTATTTCTTGAGTTCCTAACAACCCAGATTTTGCTGTGATCACCCAAATTTGGGCTGCAGTGAGGAGAATCCCCTGAACCCCACAATTTTTAGGTGGAACAGGTTAAATTCTTAAAATCAGTGCTGCCTTCTCTGGAGCCTTCTCTGGATTTTCCAGCATGAAGGGTTTGCCCACTGCTTTTCCCAAGTCTTTCATTTCTCAAATATTTAATTTTTTCCCTTCTTTTAAACTCATTTTTTGCTATTTCTTTTTCCTCTTTTCTAATCCCTGTTTTGTCCCCAGAATAAATGGAAACGAAGGGTTTTGCCCACTGCTTTTACCAAGGGTTTAATTTTCCTAATATTTAATTTTTTCCTTCTTTTAAGTGCCTTTTTCCTATTTCTTGAGCTCCTAACAACCCAGATTTTGCTGTGATCACCCAAATTTGGGCTGCAGTGAGGAGAATCCCCTGAACCCCACAATTTTTAGGCTGGAACAGGTTTTTATTTTTATTTGAAGTTCAACCTGAGTCTTGCATAAAGCTCTTAAAATTGGTGCTGCCTTTCAAGCCCAAGGGCCGGAATAAGGTTTACAAGCCATAAAAGCCTCTTATCAAAGTTGATTTCCTCCAACTCACCTTTCATCTTTTATAGTATTTGCTTTTCAAATCCTTGAACTTAAAAGGATTAAACAGGTTAAAAGAAAAAAAAAAAAAAGGGAGGGGGAGAGAAAACAAACAGGAGGGAAGATGGATTGAGTCTGGATTAGGGGAGGCCCGGATGAAATGGGAATTAGGAGAAAGTCCAAACAAAGAGTTGTCATTTTTCCGAGCTGCTGAACATTAACTCAGGCCCAGCTCTGGGGAATATTTGATTTCTCTGGGTTGTTTTTTCACTCTGCACAAGGAGCCCAGCAGGGCCAGGTTGGGGATTTGTGCTGCTCCGTTGTGTCCTCACAGGGATCCACCCCAAAATCAACTCTGGGTTCTTTTTGAATTTCCTCTTCTGCAAGATCACTAACTTGGCAAGAAAGGAGAATATAGATTTACCCAGCAAAAAAAAAAAAAAAAAAACAAACAAACTCCTAAAATCTAAAATTCCAGGAGTTGGGAGAGAGATCTCCTCTCCTCTCAAGGAACTGGAAAAGCAGCCTGAGGGATTTGGGGACTTTTCCAGGGTTTCCTTGGACACAGCAGGGTCTGGAGCAGGGAGGGGCAGGAGCCTAGGCTGGTTCTGGCTCTGCTCCCTCCCTGCAGGTCTGGGGCTGAGAAAAAGTTTTGGGGCAAATAAAGAAAGAAAAGGGTTTGGAGCAAATTAAACATTCTGGAGCTGATAAAGGATTTGGGGGCTGATAAAGGTTTTGGGGCTGATAAAAGATTTGGGGGCTGATAAAGGATTCTGGGGGTGATAAAAGGTTTTGGGGCTGATAAAAGATTCTGGAGCTGATAAAAGGTTTTGGAGCAAATAAAGGAAAAAAAGGGTTTGGAGCAAATTAAATATTCTGGAGCTGATAAAAGGTTTTGGAGCTGATAAAGGATTTGGGGGCTGAGAAAGGTTTTGGGGCAAATAAAGGAAGAAAAGGGTTTGGAGTAAATAAAATATTCTGGAGATGATAAAGGTTTTGGGGGCTGATACAGTATTCTGGGGGTGATAAAAGATTTTGGGGCTGATAAAAGATTCTGGGGCTGAGAAAAAGTTTTGGGGCAAATAAAGAAAGAAAAGGGTTTGGAACAAATAAAATATTCTGGAGCTGATAAAGGATTTGGGGGCTGATACAGGATTCTGGGGCTGATAAAAGGTTTTGGGGCAAATCAAGGAAGAAAAGGTTTTGGGACAAATAAAAATTTTCTGGAGCTGATAAAAGGTTTTGGAGCTGAGAAAAGATTCTGGGGGTGATAAAAGATTCTGGGGGTGATAAAAGACTTTGGGGCTCATAAAGGTTTTGGGGTTGATAAAATATTTTGGGACTGATAAAATATTCTGGAGCTGATAAGAGATTTCTGGGGGTGATAAAAGGTTTTGGGGTGATAAAATATTCTGGAGCTGATATAAGATTTTGGGGCTGATAAAGGATTTTGTGCTGACAAAAGATTCTGGGGGTGATAAAGGATTTGGGGCTGATAAAAGATTCTGGGGGTGATAAAAGATCTTGGGGCCGATAAAAGGTTTTGGGGGTGATAAAATATTTTGGAGCTGATAAAAGATTTTGGGGCTGATAAAAGATTTTGGGGCTGATAAAAGATTCTAGAGCTGATAAAATGTTTTGGGGCTGATAAAATATTCTGGGGGTGATAAAATATTGTGGTGCTGATAAAAGATTTGGGGGGTGATAAAAGACTTTGGGGCTGACAAAAGATTTTGGGGCTGATAAAAGATTTTGGGGCTGATAAAAGACCCTGGAGCTGATACAAGATTTTGGGGCTGATAAAAGATCCTGGAGCTGATAAAAGATTTTGGGGCTGATAAAAGACCCTGGAGCTGATAAAAGGGTTCTAAACTTCCTCCCTTGGAGCAGAATCCTCTGACTGGAGGCTCTGAGGCTCCTCGCAGACCCCTCTGCCAGGGAATGGGACTTTGCCCCTCGGGAAGGTAAATCCCTTCTGGAAACGGGGCTCGGGAATTCCTCAGAGCCGTAAATCCACCCGGATCCTCCCTCTCTGAGCTGCTCTTTTGCTCTGCCCCGCGCTGAACGCGCTGCTCTCGGTGGGGGCAGGCAGCCTGGGAGTTCTCCCCGGGCTCTGCTGGGATGATTTGAGAGCCAGCCCCTATTTTACAGCTTTTCTGGGGAAAATGACTCTTCTCAGCGCCTGTGGCACCACCCTGCTCCCATCTCCTGCCCGAGGGAGAGCAGCAGGGAAGGGGAAGGTCCCAGGAGAGGGGCTCAGGTCCAGCCCTGCTCCTCCCCCGAGGGGTCCTGGGCCAGCTCTCCCTTCTCCCCCAAACACCAGAATCCCCCCCGAGGCAGCAGAAACCCCTCCAGGGTGTGGATTTGGGGCCAGGAGAAGCTTCTGGAGCCCTCCTGGCTGCTGTGAGGCTTCGGGGAGGGCAGAACCCACCTGGGAAATCATCCCCAGCCTGCCTGGGCTGCGGCTTTCATTTGTTTTATGGAGTTAAAATATTCCGTGCAAGGAATCCTTCCCTTTAATTTATTTTTATGGAGTTAAAAGTATCCCATGGAAGGAACCCTGCCCTGAAAAGCTGAGCCTGGTTTACTCCAAATTATTGGAGTTTTGGGGAAGATGAGGGTGAAAATCTGAGCTTGATTTGCTCCAAATTATTGGAATTTGGGATGGGAGAGGAGGATGAAAAGCTGAACCTGGTTTGCTCCAAATTATTGGAATTTGGGGAAGATGAGGATGAAAATCTGAGCTCAATTTGCTCCAAATGATTGGAATTTGAAATGGGAGAGGAAGATGAAAATCTGAGCCTGATTTGCTCCAAATTATTGAAGTTTTGGGCAAGATGAAGATGAAAATCTGAGCTTTATTTGCTCCAAATTATTGAAGTTTTGGGGATGGAGAGGAAGATGAAAATCTGAGCCTGCTTTGCTCCAAATTTTTGGAGTTTTGGGCAAGATGAGGATGAAAAGCTGAGCTCGATTCAGGTTATTCCATGGCTGCCCCATCCCTGGAAGTGCCCAAGGCCAGCTTGGATCATCCCAGAGCTGTGGGGTGGGATGGGATGAGCTTCCAGCTCCTTTCCAACCCAACCCATCCCAAAATTCCACCCCACAAAAACCCGCAGCGCGGCCGGAGAGCCGCGGGGCCGTCAGCGGAGCTCAGCACCCATTAATTAATTAATTAAAACCTTCGAGCCGGGTTGGCCCGGGCTAAAACCAGTGTGAGAACCTTGCTGGCGGCGTTCCTGCGTCGTCGGGGCTGAAGTGTTGTCATCCCAGGCTGCTTTGCATGACAATGCAAATAAGGTTTAATTATGCAGAGGGATGCTAATGAGCCCGGAGAGGGCTGCGGCTCCCTGGGAAAGGCTCTGCTCGGCCGGGGAGGGGGCACGGGGGGGAGAAAATCCACCCAAACCAAATAAACCGTGACAGCTCGGGGGGGAGCGAGCCAAGGGGAGGGAGGGAGAGGGTGGGGAGGGGGAGGTTTGGGGTGTTTTGGGGGGGTTTCTCAGTGTCTGGGATCAAAATCAGCGCTTGGGGGCTGATCTCGGCCAGAAAAGTGTAAAAATGGGACCTGGGGTTTGCAAGCATGGGAGGAGCTGAAATGGGGGAAACTGAGGCACGGAGGAGCTGGGCTGTGCCGGGATGCCAAGGTGGGCACGGCAGGGATCCAGCCGGGCTTTTCCCCTTTTCCCTCCGTGCTCCAAGGTGCAATCCACGTTTTATCACCAAATAAATGGAAATGAAGGGTTTCCTACTGCTCTTCCCGAGGGCTTCCAGTCCCTTTTCCAGGATTAATTTCTGGATTTTCCAGATTGAAGGGTTTTGCCCACTGCTCTCCCAAAGCATTTCCAGATTAATTCCCGGATTTTCAGAATGAAGGGTTTGCCCACTGCTCTTCCCAGGGGCTTCCAGATCCTTTTCCAGGATTATTTCCTGGATTTTCAGAATGAAGGGGTTTGCCCACTGCTCTTTCCAAGGAGACCAGATTAATTTCCTGGATTAATACCTGGATTTTCCAGACTGAAGGGTTTTACTCACTGCTCTTCCCAAAGGATTTCCAGATTAATTCCTGGATTTTTCCAGACTGAAGGGTTTAGCCCACTGTGCTTCCCAAGGGCTTCCAGTCCCTTTTCCAGGATTATTTTCTGGATTTTCAGAAGGAAGGGTTTGCCCACTGCTCTCCCAAAGGATTTCCAGATTAATTCCTGGATTTTCAGAATGAAGGGTTTGCCCACTGCTCTTTCCAAGGGCTTCCAGATCCTTTTCCAGGATTATTTCCTGGATTTTCAGAATGAAGGGGTTTGCCCACTGCTCTTTTCAAGGAGACCAGATTAATTTCCAGGATTCTTTTCTGGATTTTCCAGAAGAAAGAGTTTTACTCACTGCTCTTCCCAAAGGATTTCCAGATTAATTCCTGGATTTTTCCAGACTGAAGGGTTTAGCCCACTGTGCTTCCCAAGGGTTTCCAGATTCTTTTCCAGGATTATTTTCTGGATTTTCAGAAGGAAGGGTTTTGCCTGCTGCTCTTCCCAAAGATTTCCAGATTAATTTCCAGGATTATTTTCATGGTTTTTCCAGGCTGAAGGGTTTTGCCCACTGCTCTTCCCAAGGGTTTCTGGATTCCTTTCCATGATTATTTCCTGGATTTTCCAGAAGAAAGAGTTTTACTCACTGCTCTTCCCAAGGATTTCCAGATTAAGTCCTGGATTTTCCAGAATGAAGGGTTTAGCCCACTGCTTTTCCCAAAGGTTTCAGGATTCCATTCCAGAATTATTTTCTGGAATTTTCCTGAATGAAGGGTTTAGCCCATTGCTCTTCCCAAGCGTTTCCAGATTAATGTCCAGGATTATTTTCATGATTTTCCAGAATGAAAGGTTTTGCCCACTGCTCTTCCCAAGGGCTTCCATATTCCTTTCCAAGATTCTTTTCTGGATTTTCCAGAAGAAAGAGTTTTACTCACTGCTCTTCCCAAGAATTTCTAGATTAATTCCTGGATTTTTCCAGAAGGAAGGTTTTAGCCCACTGCTTTTCCCAAGGGTTTGAGGATTCTTTTCCAGAATTATTTTGTGGAATTTTTCAGAATGAAGGTTTTGGCCGCTGCTCTTCCCAAGGATTTCCAGATTAATTTCCAGGATTATTTTAATGATTTTCCAGGCTGAAAGGTTTTGCTCACTGCTCTTCCCAAGGGCTTCCAGATTAATTCCTGGATTTTTCCAGACGGAAGGGTTTTGCTCACTGCTCGTCCCAAAGGCTTCCAGATTCTTTTCCAGGATTTTTTTCTGGATTTTCCAGAATAAATGGTTTTGCTCTTCCCCAGGGTTTCTGGATTTTTTTTCCCCATTTGCTTTCCCTTCCTGTTTTTGCCACTTCACAAAGATTGGGCTAAAGAAGGGAAGGGAAGGGCAGCACCCTCCGCTGTGCCCTCCCGACACTCCTGGGAATTGTTTTCCCTCTTTCTCTGCTTTTCTGAAAGGTGGAGGTGGCTCTGGAGCTGGGAGCGTTGGCACTGCTTGCACAGAGCTGCTGAGCTCAGCCCTCCAGACCCACAAATGCCAAAATCCATCTTGGGGAGGGGGACTGGACCCCAATCCCACAATTTCCGGGGCTTTGGCACCTCCAGGGAAGGGGATAAATTCCAGGAGGAGCCGGGGCCGGTTCCTGCTGCAGCTGGAGCTGCGGGGGCCGGGATTAGCGCTCCCTGAAACGCCCTCAGTGAAAGTGAAGAGCCCTCGAGGGCCGGGAGCAGCTCCAGGAGCTCCAACCTTCCCCTCTCGCCATGTCCCCTGCCTTTGGGGACACCGGGATTACCCTGCAAAAACGGGATTGAACATCCTGATAATTAATTGGGGATTGCTCCTCCCTGCCAGCCCTCAGGACAGTCCCCGGCAGCAGCTGCCACCAGGGAAACGCAGCTGGAAACACCCAAATTCCCAAATTCCTATAATTTGGGGCAAATCAGACTCAGATTTTCATTCTCCTCTCCCATCTCAAATTCCAGTTATTTGGAGCAAAACAGGTTCAGATTTTCATCCTCCTCTCCCACCCCAAAACTTCTACGATTTGGAATAAAACAGGCTCTGATTTTCATCCTCATCTTCCTCAAAACTCCAATGATTTGGAGCAAACCAGGTTCTGATTTTCATCCTCTTCTCCCATCTCAAATTCCAATTATTTGGAGCAAAACAGGCTCTGATTTTCATCCTCATCTTCCGCAAAACTCCAATGATTTGGAGCAAAACACGTTCAGATTTTCATCCTCTTCTCGCACCCCAAACTCCAATTATTTGGAGCAAACCAGGTTCAGATTTTCATCCTCCTCTCCATCCCCAAACTCCAATAATTTGGAGCAAACCAGGCTCAGATTTTCATCCTCCTCTCCCATCTCAAATTCCAGTTATTTGGAGCAAAACAGGTTCAGATTTTCATCCTCATTTCCCCCAAAGCTCCAATAATTAAAATCTGAGCCTGTTTTATTCCAAATCATTGAAGTTTTGGGGTGGGAGAGGAGGATGAAAATCAGAACCTGTTTTGCTCCAAATCATTGGAGTTTGGGGGTGGAGAGGAGGATGAAAATCTGAGCCTGGTTTGCTCCAAATCATTGGAATTTGGGATGAGAGAGGAGGAGGAAAATCAGAACGTGTTTTGCTCCAAATCATTGGAGCTTGGGGAAGATGAGGATGAAAATCTGAACCTGTTTTGTTCCAAATCGTTGGAGTTTTGGAGAAGATGAAGGTGAAAATCTGAGCCTGTTTTGTTCCAAATCATTGGAGTTTTGGGGAAGATGAGGATGAAAATCAGAACGTGTTTTCCTCCAAATTATTGGAGTTTGGGGATGGGAGAGGAGGATGAAAATCTGAGCCTGGTTTGCTCCAAATCATTGGAGTTTGGGGAAGATGAGGATGAAAACCTGAACCTGTTTTGTTCCAAATCATAGGAGTTTTGGGGGAAGAAAAAAATCTGAGCCCGATTTGCTCCAAATCATAGGAATTCTGGGGAAGATGAGGATGAAAACCCGAGCCCGTTTTACTCCAACCCCACGGGACTCAGGGCTGGAGAGGAGGACGCAGCCACCCCCAACCATCCCGTGGCAAGGAACCCCTCGGGTTTGGGGTTTATTTTTCCCCTGAGAACAGGGGCACAGGAGCGCGGGGGAGCGCGGCCAGCCCGAGCCGCCCTGCGCGGAGCGCTGCCCCATTGTTCCGTCCGGCTGTGAGACAGATTAGCAGCCCCAGGTGGAAAGTCACAATCTGCATCTCAATGG
Organism: Haemorhous mexicanus; assembly: GCF_027477595.1. Lineage (NCBI taxonomy): Eukaryota > Metazoa > Chordata > Aves > Passeriformes > Fringillidae > Haemorhous > Haemorhous mexicanus. The sequence continues at coordinate 10,711,154 of NC_082360.1, read as the reverse complement.
GCCGCTTATAAAAGGTGGGGAGCGCAGGAGCCCGCAGCATTGTGCGGCGCCTTCAGCACGCCCTAATCTCTCTTTATTTTCTCCGCAGCCTGACCTGGGGGCACAGTTTCTAATTACCAGGTCACCCCGCTAATATTGTCATTTCCAGCCAGTGGGTGTGAAACCATGGCAACGCCACATTCGCTTCCAAGTTTCTCCAGGAATAAAATTTGCCTTTTAATCACAGAAAATGACTGGGCGGCTCCTCGCTCCCCCACCCCCTGCCCGAGCTGCTCCGAGCTGGTGGAATTCCTTCTTGGGGCTTTTCAAAGGTGTTTCGAGGGGGAGCTTCACCTCGGAGCTATGGCCAGGACGAGGGACAAACCTCCACGAGGGTTGGTTTGCATCCCAAAGCTTCCTTGAGCGGAATTATGGAATGGTTTGGGTGGGAAGGGACCATAACTCCCATCCAGTCCCACCTTCCCCATCCCAGGTGGCTCCGGAACAATCCCAGGGATGGGGCAGCCCCAGCTCCTCTGGGAATTCTATTCCAGAGCCTCCCCACCCTCGCGGTAAAAGTCCAATTTTTCTTTTTTAGGACAAACCTCCACGAGGGTTGGTTTGCATCCCAAAGCTTCCCTGAGCGGAATTATGGAATGGTTTGGGTGGGAAGGGACCGTAAATCCCATCCAGTCCCACCTTCCCTATCCCAGGTGGCTCCTGGAACAATCCCAGGGATGAGGCAGCCCCAGCTCCTCTGGGAATTCTATTCCAGAGCCTCCCCACCCTCGCGGTAAAAGTTCATATTTTCTTTTTTAGGATGATTTTTATCTTTAGAAGCTGTGAGGGACCTGTTAAAAGAGGGAGCCGAGGGTGTCAGAGCTCCAGGGATGTCCTGGTCACCACTGGGGTGGTGACTCCAGCTCCTGGAATTCACCTCCCAGCTTGGAAAAAACCCACGGAGAATCAGGAACCAGATTTTCATCTCCATCTTCTCCAAAACTCCTATGATTTGGAACACAACAGGTTCAGATTTTCATCCTCATCTTCCACCAAAACTCCTATGATTTGGAGCAAACCAGGCTCAGATTTTCATCCTCCATTCCCATCTCAAATTCCAATGATTTGGAGTAAGACAGGCTCAGATTTTCAATCTCCTCTCCCATCCCAAGCTCCAGTTATTTGGAGGAAATCAAGGTCAGATTTTCATCCTCCTCTCCCACCCCAAACTCCAATAATTTGGAGAAAACAGGCTCAGATTTTCATGCTCTTCTCACACCCCAAACTCCAATGATTTGGAGCAAATCAAGCTCAGATTTTCATCCTCCTCTCCCATCCCGAATTCCAATAATTTGGAGTAAGACAGGCTCAGATTTTCAATCTCCTCTCCCATCCCAAACTCCAGTTATTAGGAGGAAATCAAGGTCAGATTTTCATCCTCCTTTCCATCCTCAAATTCCAATAATTTGGAGCAAACCAGGCTCAGATTTTCATCCTCATCTTCCTCCAATGGTTTGGAGCCCCCTCCCAGGGCAGTCCCAAGGTCTGGCCACCCTTTCCAGGCAGAAATTCCTCCTGATGGTGGGTGCACCCTGAGCTCTGTGTTTGTCATTCCTGGGACATCTCTGCTAATTTGGGCCTTCAAAATCCTCATTTTCCTCTCCCCCAGCTGCTAAATCCAAGGTGTGCTTTGTCTCCTTGATGAAAAACTTTGCTTGGGATGAGCCTGAAAATCTGGAGGTGATTTCCAGCTTCCAAGGGCTGAGCTGGCAGTCCCGAGGGACACCTGGTGAAATCTGCTCTGATTCTGGGACAAATTCAGCTCAGCCCTGAGCTGAAAGCTCCCCTGGGGCCTTCCCCGATTTCCAGGGCAGTTTCTCACTCTCCAAAAGCAAAACTCCCACTCCGAGCGAGTCAGAGGAGAGCTGGAATCCCATTTTAAGGTGATTTTCCAGCTGACAGGAGCAGGTTAATTGTAAACTGTCTGCTGAAGCTTTAAAACTCCTGTCCAGCCTCATTATTAGCAGCTGGGGATTTATGGAGCGAGGCTCTGCGTGGTGATAGCCGGGGAATTAATCCCCACGCTGGCAGCAGGAAAATCAGCTGTAAAACTGCTTTTTTGGGGTCCTTTCTGACACCTCTGGGAGGGGAGAGAAGCTCTGTCCTACCTGGGCTGGCTGGGGGTCACCTCAGAGCTGTCACCTCGGGGGCTGAGGGGTTAAATCCTTCCCAGCTGGGAGAAACTCTGGTGTGGGGGATGGTCAGTCCTGGAATTTGGGATTTTGGGTGGTGGGTCTGGAAAATGCAGGGTGCAAATCCTCATGGGATTTTGCCCTGAAATTGGGATTTTGGGTGGTGAATCTGGACAATTCAGGGTGCAGATCCACATGAGGTTTTTCTCCTAAAATTGGGATTTTGGGTGGTGGATCTGGAAAATGCAGGGTCCAAATCCTCATGGGATTTTCCCCCGAAATTGGGATTTTGGGTGGTGGATCTGGAGTCTGTGGGGTGCAGAATCCCACAGGGTTTTTCCCTTGAAATTGGAATTTTGGTGGATATGGCTCCATGGGGTGTGGATCCCCCCAGGGTTTCCCCCGAAATTGGGATTTTGGGTGGTGGATGTGGACTCTGTGGGGTGCAAATCCTCATGGGATTTTCCCCCTGAAATTGGGATTTTGCCCTAAAATTGGGATTTTGGGTGGTGGATCTAAACAATGCAGGGTCCAAATCCTCATGGGATTTTCCTCTGGAATTGGGATTTTGGGTGGTGGATCTGGAAAATGCAGGGTGCAGGTCCCTAAGGGGTTTTTCCCCCAAAATTGGGGTATTGGACAGTGGATCCTGGCAATTTTGGGATCTGTGGGATGGTTTGGAGCTTGGGGTGGGGTCAGCCTTGGGGATGCCCCATCCCTGCTCCAGAGGGGTTTGTTCCTCACTGGAGGGGGCTTTGAGGAGGGGTCTGGGGGAGCCTTTTCCTCCCCTCCCGTGGCTGCTGTTGGGCTCAGTGGGTGACGGCTGGGGGTGGCAGAGGGGACAGCAGTGTCCCCGTGTCCCAGGCACTGAGCTGCCCCAATCCCATCAGCATCCTCATTCCCAGCTGGACAGGAGTGGGAGGTGGTGCTAGAGGAGCTTCAGGTTTTATTTTTGGTGTCATCCCAGAGGGTGGCACAGGTCCTGCTTGGCTGGTGGGATTTTTGGGGAGGATTGCAGGAGTTTTTTAAGGATGACCTGAAAGCCCAAACCCTTGGGGTGGCTCCTTCCTCCTCCCCTCGTGCTCAGCACCCCCAAAATCGAGCAGACACCCCAGGGGGAGCAGAGCCAGCAGGATTTGGGGACAGCCAGAGCTCAGGTGTCCCCTTTGGGGTCACACCTTGACCTGGCCAGGCTGGATTTGTCCATTTAATCCCATTTATTCCTTGGCTCTGCTTGGGATAAAGAGGGGGGAGACACCCCAACCCTCAGCCATGAACCCAAACCCATCCAGCATTCCGTGTCCCCTGGAGGCTGGGAAAAATCCTGATAAAAACCCTGATAACAAACCCTGATCACAAACCCTGATCACAAATCCCACACCCGGGGCAGGTGCAACTTTTTATTTTGGTCCTCTCTCATTCCTCGGAGCCGTTTGTGCCCTGGGTCTCTGAGCTCTCCTCTCTCCCCACTTTTCACCTGGAACCCAAGCATTTGAACCAGATTTGGCGGACAAATGGGATTTGGGTTTATTCCCACCCTCTCCCGGGTGGCTGCAATTCCCTGCCGCGATCCCGAGGGAAACAAACCCCAGCTGGGGGAAGCTGCGCTGTTTGCACTTTTCCTGCTGGAACCGGCCGGGAAGGGCAGAGGAGAGCCCGGCCCCTCCCGGGCTCCGCATCCCGAGCTCCCGGCCGGCTCCTGCGCTCTGCTCCGCTCCAAGGCCATGGCAGCACCAGCAGCTGGCTGGAAAAAAATCAAATTGCAGCTCCCGGAGGGAGGGAGCAGCGACACCGAGCCCGGAAAGCCGGGATGTCCCCGGCAGCGGCTGCTTGGACACTTCTCCCTCTTTTATTTGTTTTTATCAGCGCTCATGAAAACTGATGTAAAAACCCCAGAAAAATAAGGGCTGCGCCTCGCTCTGCCCTCCTTTCTGCGGGAATTTTGGGGGGTTCTGCCGGTGCCCCCCAGCCCGGAGCCCCGCATGGGTGCCCGCAGCGCTGCCGGAGCTCCCCGCGCTCAGCCGTGCCCTCCCCTCCTCTCTCCAGCCCTGCTGCCCGAAGCCGGGCGGATTTCCAGCCCTTTCCCCTCCCTGGGAGTCCCCCCGAGCCGCCCGGAGCTGCCCCGTGTCCAGCTCGGCTTTGTCCAGGGGATCCCCAAAAATTCCCGAGCCCACCCCAGGAGCAGAGCAGGGATGGCAGGGCCAGGCTGGGGCAAAAGAGCAAAAAAACCCCAAAAACTTTGCTGTTTCGGGGTTTTTGTGAGGAAGAAATCTCAGGGAGGCTTCTGCTGGAGAAGGGGGCAGTGGGGACAGAAATGTCCCAGGAAATGTCCCGGGAATGCCGGTGGGATCTGCCCCGCTGGCGTTGGCGTGGGATGAGGAAGGTCCCTCCTGTTCCAGGCACTGCCTGTCCCAATCCCGGGCCCTTTCCCAGCCCACCCCACCCCCGGGAGCATTTTCTGCTCGGTGGAATTGTTCGGGGCTCTCCCCGGAGCTCCTTCCTCAGCCCAAACCCTGGAGCTGGCTCGTTCCTGTTGGCCCAAAACCGGGAGCGGGCAAAGCGCGAGCGGGAAGCGCTGAGAGGAGAAATGTCTGGGATCGAGGAGTTCCCACAGGGCACAGCAGAGCGACACTGACCCCAATTAACGCTCAGCGTTAATGAATCCCTCCGGGTGCTCGACTGCAGTGGGAAATGCTGGGCAGAGGTGGGGAGGGCGCAGCTCTGGGGCTTTTCCAGCCAGGAAAAAATTCCAGGGGGGATCAAATCTGCACCTGACTGCCGGGACTGAATGGGGCAGGTGGGAGCAGGGACAGGGATTTGGGGACAGCCAGAGCTCAGGGTCCCCTTTGGGGTCACCCCCCGGCCTGGGTTTGCCCATCCCCAATCCCATTTATTGCCGGGCTCTGCTTTCCAAGCAGAGCCCCAGGAGGGTTTTCGGGACAAGTTGGGACATCTGACAGGAGTTTTCCCAGCTGGAATCTGAGGCCTTGCAGGGACCTGCTCAGCTTTGTGTCCCCAGCGAGCGCGGAGGTGACAGCAGCAGGGGGGAGGTGACAAAGCCTGGCCTGAGCTGCTCCAGAGCCCAGCAGGGCAGGGATGGGCTTGGGATGGGTTTGGCTGGAAAATCCAAGCTGGGCTGAGCCAGGGGGGCCATTCCTTCCCAGGAGGGACAGGGGACATCGATCCCAGAGGGTGGCACGGGTCCTGCTTGGCTGGTGGGACATTTGGGGTTTTGGGGAGGATTGCAGGAGTTTTTTAAGGATGACCTGAAAGCCCAAACCCTTGGGGTGGCTCCTTCCTCCTCCCCTCGTGCTCTGCATCCCCAAAATCGAGCAGACACCCCAGGGGGAGCAGAGCCAGCAGGATTTGGGGACAGCCAGAGCTCAGGTGTCCCCTTTGGGGTCACACCTTGACCTGGCCAAGCTGGATTTGTCCATTTAATCCCATTTATTCCCTGGCTCTGCTTGGGATAAAGAGGGGGGGACAGCCCAACCCTCAGCCATGAACCCAAACCCATCCAGCATTCCGTGTCCCCTGGAGGCTGGGAAAAATCCTGATAAAAACCCTGATAAAAACCCTGATCACAAAAACCTGATCACAATCCCCACACCCGGGGCAGGTGCAATTTTTGATACAATGTATATTTATTGCAAACAATAATATACAAAAAACAAAACAAAACAAAACAAACAAAAAACCAAAAAGGTAAGTTTCACAAAGAGAAGGATCTTGTAACCAAAACCAAACCGAACTTACCTAAAGACAAAATATGATTTAAAGGACAGGTCTTTTAAGTTACAGAAATACTTTAAAAAGATCTGCTTTTATACAGAAATAGAAAGATGCCATATTATAAGAGTGCTTTAAGATTTTTTTTTCTCCTACTGAATCCCTAAAAAAAAAAAAAAGTTAACAAATATATCATTATTTTTTTTAAATAAAAAAAGTCTGCTGTCTTTTTTAAAAAGCAATCCTTAACTGTTCAGCCACAGCTTCACCAAGATCAGTGTCCCCCCCCAGCTCTCGCAGGCAGTTTTTGGGGGGGTTGAAGGCTAAAACGGTGCCACCCCTGCAGCAGGGCTGGGGTGTGGGCTCGTCCTTGCACGAGCTGTGTGTCCCAGAGAGCTGAGGCAGGAAACAAGGCAAATGATTCAGTGATCCGCTACATTTGCAATCTTTAGTTTGTACAAATCTCATTTTTCTTTTTTTTTTTTCTTCTTCTTCCAGTTTCTCCTCGAAGGCAAAAAAACCACAAAAACAAAACAAAAAGAAAAAAAAGGAAGAGCACAAATTTTGTACAAACCCAGGACACAGATTCCAAAAAAAAAAAAAGAATAATAATAATAATAATAACAACGACCAAAAAAAAGGAATTAAAGAGATAAATAAAGGACTGGTTACAGTTTCAGACCATAATTTAACAGGCACGGTCACCTTCCAAACAATGCTCCCAACTAACGCAACGCTTCTGAAAGGACTTCACGACAACAAAACCCAAGGAAAACGGTGATTAAAGGCTGCTCTTCTCCCCAAATAAATAATTTAAAGGGTCCGTGGGGGCTCCCAGGCAGAGAGGAGCCCCTGGCTGGGGTTGGCACCCCGGGCTGGGCAGGGGGTGCCCGGAGGGGTCGGGCTCAGCCCCGCCCGGGGCCAGTGATTATCAGGGGCTGCTTTAAGGCTTCCGTGGATTTTTTTTTTAATTATTTTTTTTATTTCCCTCTTTTTGTTTTTCTTTTAAGGCTCAAGGTTATTAAAAAATAAAGTGAAGTTCTCCTCCTGGCTGGTTTTGCTACGAGTTAGAAAAATAAAGCCTCTCCCATGCTGGTCCCTGCCCCAGTGCTGGGTTCCCAGGGCAGAGCACGCTGGTTTAGTTTCATTTTTAGAGCAAAAAAAAGACACTTCTCTATACAAAAATACCTCTGCAAGAAAACCTAGGGCTGCTCCACTAAGTGTCATTTTTTTTTTTGTTTTAGCTGTTGGAAAAATAAGAGCATTTCAAAAAATCTCTAAAAAATAGGTATAAATCCCCTCACAATCGGTAACGAATCATACACAGTACATACTAAAAATATTTAAAATAGAGAATATTCCTCACAGAGGACTCTGAGTTCTCTCTTTTACCCCCCCTTTTTTTTTAATTTTTATTTTTTTTAATCTCGCTTTTAATTACTGCTAAAAAAAAAAAAAAAAAAAAGAAAAAAATCATTACAAAAGTCCAGAGAAGGAGCCAGCTGGGCGCGTTGGGTGGAAACCTCCTCTCCACGCTGGAAGAAGCAGAGTTCAAGTCCAGTCCTTGGCAAGCCTGTCCCAAATTTCGGGGCTGGGAGCGGGTCCTGGAGGATGCTGTAGTGCAGAAGGCTCGAGGCGCCAGCGTCTTTGCAATCATCATTTCAACCTCCCCCGCTCTGAGGCGACTCCTCGCCGCTTTCCCTCTTCGCTGACTTTAGTTTCGACGGTTTTCATGGATTTTTTTCCGGCGCCTTCTCCCCTGGCTTAGGGCCGGGTGAGCTGCGTGTAGACGGGCTGCTCCCAGTGCTGCGGGCTGTGCGTCTGCGGGATGGAGGGCACGCCCGCCGTGTCGGCGATGGGGGTGTACATGGGGCGCTGCGTGGGGCTCATGTAGCTGAAGGTGGAGTAGAGCCCGGCGCCCTGCCCGGCGTGGCTGTAGTAGGAGCCCGAGGAGCCCTGGTGCTCGCCGTACTCGTACTGCGCGCGGCTGATGCTGGGGTAGGACGAGCTGTAGTGCTGCAGGTTGAAGGAGCTGTAGCTCAGCTGCTGCTGCTGCTGCTGCTGCTGCGGGGAGTGCTGCTGCTGCTCGCTGTAGTGGCTGGGGCTCAGCTGCTCCGTCTTGATGTGGGTCCTTTGCTGCTGCTGCTGTTGTTGTTGCTGCTGGGGGCCCTGCTCGGCGCTCAGCGCCGGCAGCTGCGCCGCTGGCGGCTGCTGCTGCTGCTGCTGCTGCTTGGACATCCAGACGCCCGCGGCGCCGCTGATGCCGTAGGTGCCCGTGTAGGTGACCTGGCCGGGGTGCCCGTTGGGGGGCAGGTACTGGTCGAACTCGTTGACGTCGAAGGTCTCGATGTTGGAGATGACGTCGCTGCTGAGCTCGCCGATGTCCACGTCGCGGAAGTCGATGTGAGGCGGCTGCCGGCCGCCCTCGCCCAGCGCGCGGCCCTCGCGCTTCAGGTCCTGCTTGCCCGGCTGAGCGTCCGTCTTGGGGGTGGTGGGGGGCGTGGGGGGCCCCTGGGACTGGCCTGGGGGAGGAAGGACAGCGGTGAGGGTGGGACGGGGGTGACAGCGCCGTGAACAGTGACGGACACTTGTCCGAGTGAGGAACACGGAGCGCATGGCCTCAGACACAAGCTGGGTTTTTGGGTTTTAAACTGCACGGGTTCGTGTTTCTCACGGGCAAACAGGGGGAAGCGGCCGCAGCGGGGTGACAATTTGTGTGCCCAGGCTCTGGGCACGGCTCGTGGGCAGTTCTCGCTGTTCTCACTCCGTTCCCGGCTCTTTCCTTCCCCTCCCCTCACCCAACCCCAACTTCAGCCCGGTCTGGGCTGCAGCTTCGGGCAGCCGTGCCGTGCGCCCCGCGGGCTCCGTGGGCACCTACCCGAGTGCTCCCCGGGCGAGTGCACCTCGCTGATGCTGGAGGAGGACTGGGGCGAGTCCGCCTGCAGCGCCTTGAAGATGGCGTTGGGGGAGATGTGGGTCTGCTCCGCGCCCTCCTCCTGCTCCGCCTGCCCGTTCTTCACCGACTTTCTCCGCCGGGGCTGGTACTTGTAGTCGGGGTGGTCCTTCTTGTGCTGCACCCGCAGCCGCTCGGCCTCCTCCACGAACGGGCGCTTCTCGCTCTCGTTCAGCAGTCTGGGGGGACACGGGGGGCGCGGGGTCACTGGTGGCTCGGGGGTGGGGGACGCCCAGCAGTGACACCAGTGCCGGTCCCTCCCTCGGACCCCCCCAAAGAGCGATACAAAGCCCCCCACAATCCGAACCCCCTGCCCGGGACACTCGCTGGCTGTCACCCCCTCGTACCCGGCGCTCTCTGGGTGTCACCCCCTTGTCCCCCAGATTCCTTCGGTGGCCAGACCAGAGCAGCAGGAGCGGCAGCGGGGTCCAGCCCTCTCCCTCCCCACCCTGCGGCCACATCTCGCCGTCCCCGAGCGCTTTGGGGACATCCCCGCCCGCCAGGGCCAGCTGTCCTTCCCCGTGTCACCGCTGCGGGATCCCCCCCGCCCCTCGCGCGGTCCCCGAGGACGCGGTGGCCCAGGTGACTCACTCGCCTCGTGTTTTCCTCCCCTCCCCGCCTCATTCTGGCACTCGGAGGCCACCCGGCCCTGCGCCACTCACCGCCGCCACCCACCCTCGCTCCCTCCCTCCCTCCCCGCATCGCCCCGCGCTCCCTCCGGCCCGGCCCGAGCTGATGCAATCCCCCAAATCCATCATTTCCTCCGCACCCGCAGCGCAAACAAACCTCGGCCGGCGCAGCCCGGGGGGCTCCGCACGGTCCCCCCGCCCCGGGCACCGCTCCGGGAACAGAAACCACCTCTACCAGCACGCAGCGAACGACTTTCCCTGCCCTCCCCCTCCTGTATCCTGGCTTCTCCTCGACCCAACAAGTTCAGAAGTTTCCCAGCGCGTTTTCAACATCCTCGCGCTCCGCATCCCCCGCTCCCGGCGGGCATCCCGGCCCCGCACTCACCTCCAGAGCTTGCCCAGGGTCTTGCTGAGCTCGGCGTTGTGCAGATGCGGGTACTGGTCCGCCAGCTTCCTGCGGGCCGCCTGCGCCCACACCATGAAGGCGTTCATGGGTCTCTTGACGTGCGGCTTGTTCTTGCTGGAGCCGTTCACCCGCACCGGCATCGGCACCAGGGTCCAGTCGTAGCCCTTCAGCACCTGGCTCACCGCCTCCCGGATGCACACCGGGAACTTGTCCTCGTCGTTCTCCTTCTTCAGGTCCGGGTCGCCCTTGGGGAAGGTGTTCTCTTGGGGTCTGGTGTTCTCCGTGTCCGAGCCGGATCCAGAGGGGCAGGGGGACCCGGCGGAGTCATCCGACATGGTGGGGCTGGGGGCGTCGGAGATACATTTGTCCTGTTCTTCTGTCATTTTCATGAAAGGGTCGAGGAGATTCATGCGAGAAAGCGGCCGAGGGGGAACGAGGGGGCGAAAAAAATAATTAACGATAAAAAAAAAAATAAAGAAGTTAGGCGCTAAGGGGCAGGGACGGGTTAAAAAAAGTAAAAACTCGGAGAAACAAAGTCTCCACCGGCTGCGGAGAGGAGGGGGAAGAACAGCGAGAAGTTCGCAAAAAAACTTTTTATTACTTCTCCTCAGCGCAAAAAACGCTAAAAAAAAAGAAAAAAAATTACAAAAAGCAAGAAAACCAAAAAAACTCCGAAACGAGGAAAGGGAAAAAGAACTTTGGCGAGGCCGGGAGCGGGATCAGGAGCAGGACAAGGAGCGGGGCGAGCGCCGGGGCAGTGTCGGGCGCGGCGGCCCCGCCGGTCTCCAGCGCGGCTCTGCGGCCGCCGCGCAACGCGCGCACAAATACCCAGCGCGGGGCCGCGCGCCCGCCCCGGCCCGGCCAATCACAGCGCGGCCCGCGGGGGCCGCTCCGCCCCCATTGGCTGAGCCGCGCGGGGGGGCGGGGCCGCGCGGCGCGGCGCGGGGGGCACGGCCCGGCCGGGGCGGGACGGGACGGGCGGCGGCGACGGCGGCGGCGACAGCGGCGACAGCGCCCGCCGCGCCCCGCCCGTGCCCCGCGGGTCCCCGCGGGTGGCTGATGGAGGCGCCGCCGATGGGCCCGGCGGGGCCGCTGCAGCCGCGCTGGCGGCGGGCGGGACGCGCGGAGCGGAGCGCGGCGCGCCGGGGGCTGCGGGCGCTGCGCGGCTCCGTCCCGAGGGGGCGCCAGAGGCTCAGGAACGGCGCGCGGGGGGCGGGGGGGCCGGGCCGGGCCGGGCGCGCCCCCCGAACCCCCCCCGGTACCGCGGGACGGAGCGGGGGCGGCCTCGGGGGGCTGCGGGTCACCGGCCCCAGGGAGCCCAAAATCGCTGCTGCCTTTTGGCTTTTTCTCCTTTTTAAAACTTTTTTTTCCTTTTTTTCTTTTTTTTTTCTTTTTCGAGGGGGTGTCCGGCGCGTCCCTCCGCCCGCCCCTCGCTGCGACATCCGCGCGTTCCCCGGTTATTCCTCTTTCTGTCGTCATTCCCCATCCCGGTGGCCACGGCGCAGCCGGACCGGGCTGCGGGACCCTCATCCTGGTTCCCCATCCCGGTTTCCAATTCCGCTTCCTAATCCCTGTTCCCCATCCCGGTTTCCAATTCCCGATCTCGCATCCCGGTTCCCCATCCCGGTTCTCCATCCCGGTCCCGCATCCCGGTTCTCCATCCCGATCCCGCATCCCGGTTCTCCATCCCGGTTCTCCATCCCGGTTCTCCATCCGGGTTCCTTATCCCGGTTCCCCATCCCGGTTCCCCGTCCCGGTTCCCCATCCCAATCCCGGATCCCGGTTCCCCATCCCGGTTCTCCATCCCGGTTCCCCATCCCGGTCCCGCATCCCGGCCTGGAGCCGTGCCCGGGGAAGGAGCGGCCTCTTCCCTCCCCCTCTGCCCAGAAATAAAAGTTTTGCCGAGCGGATCAGGCCTGGGGAGGCAGGGCCGGGCTGCCCGGGGTTATCTGTGGTGACTGCGGGCATTTCCCGGGACAGAAACGTTCCGGGGCTGCGGGAAGGGCCCGGCTGGAGCCGCCAGCGGCTCTCCCGGGCGGCTCCGCATCAACCCGGGGCTCTCCCTGCAACCCCCGTCCAGGTGGGCAGGAAACACATCCCGGCTTTTCAGGGGAAGGATTTGGTGGGAGCTGCCCAAAAAGCTGCGCCCCTTCCCACCTCCCTCCTTCTCCCCCTTTCTGGGGCAGAAACCTCCGAGCTCTGCTCCTTTCCCAAAGCCCGAGCCCAGAATTTTTCATCGCGACTCGAGCGTTAAATTTTCCTTCGCTGCTTTCATTTGCAGCCTTTGTGCGGCCGGACCATCCTCGGGGCAGCGGCTGCCGCTGTGCCCTGTCGCGATTGTCGCCGTTACCCTGGCCAGGGGGGGCTTCGAGGTATTGCAAAGATAAAATAAAAAAAAATTAAAAATATCAAATTAAAAAAAAAAAGGGACAAGGCAGCAGGGAAGGAGCTGGGAATAAACGATAAATACACTCGAAACCCTCTCCTTGGTTGTTTTTAGTTTTCCCTGAGGTTCTGGTGATGATTTTGGGTTGGTTTTGGTTTTTTTTTTTTTTTTTTTTTTTTTTTTTTTTTTTTTTTCCCTTGCAAACTTTTAAAACTTTTTTTGGGAAGTAGTTTTGCTCTGGGGGAGTGTAAAGGTAAGTGGCTGTGCTGTGTCCCAGAGCTTTGTCTGCAGGAACACTGCGAGCAGAGCGGGGCTTTTCTGCTTCTCTCCAGTGGAATTTGGGGTTTTTTAATTCCTGAAACACCGAGGACGCTTTTCCCAGAGTTGTATTTCTTTCCTTTGCTAAATATCCAATTTTCCAGGAGAGGGCCGCTGAATTTTGCGTTGTTCTTTGCGGTGATAAAGGTAAACTTCCAGCAAATATTGCAGGTGATAATTTGGGTTCTTTTCCCTGGCTAATCCCAGCTCTAGGGCGGTGCATGCTGGAGTTCAGCTCCCCAAATGTCATTTAATAAATCTATTTGTTGCAGGATATCCAAGCAAAATCAGGCAGGAGATTGTTGTGATCTCAGCTGGAGCTGCTGGAGCCAAAACCTGAACAAAATGCACCTGGAGAGGAGCAAAACCTGGTGACAGCAGATTGTCCCCCGGCCCTGCTGCTGCTGCTGATTGGCAGGAACAGCACGGGGACAATTGGGGAGGGTCACGGATGGAGTGGGGAGGGTCAGAATTGGGGCATTTTTCACCCTGCAGATCCATCTGCTGGCAGGGGCTCTGCCTTCCCCGCGAGCTGCTCGGGGCTTGACGGGTTCGAACAATAAACAAGAGCGAAAGGGGAAGGAGCTCTGTGCTTATTGTGTGTGATTCCATCATTTCTGGCTTATTATTTTTAATTATTGCTCGATGGACTATTTGGACAAGGTGGACAAGCTGATTAATCACAGCCGGGTGGAGGCTGCCTCTAAATCCGCTGCTGCTGCTGCTGCTTTCCCGTCAGGGTGGAAGTTTGCCTTCCCTTTTTTCTGGAATTCACATTGTTCTATCCAAAGTGGCCGGCTCAGGGAGCAGGGAAGGTTTTTAGGCAGGATGAAAGCCCCTGCCTGGTGGGTTTTTCCTGCTCCTTGTGCTCAATCCAACCCCTGGTTTTTAGGGAATAACTTTCCCAAGTGTTGCTGCGGGAGAGGAGGAGATGGGAATGTTGGGAGTGGGGGGTGGATCTGGGGAGGTTTTTCTGTCCAAATTGAAAATGTGGCCGTGCTTCAGCTGAGCTGGGATTCAGGAGTTGTTTTGAGGGGTTTTGGGGGAGCCCCTTTGATGCTGGGGAGGTTCGGGCTCTGCTCAGGATTTGGGATTGGGGTTGGGAAGGTTTGAGCTCTACTCTGACCCCTGGATTTGGGATTGGGGTTGGGAAGGTTCAGGCTCTGCTCTGACCTCTGGAATTTGGGATTGGAGTTGGGAAGGTTCAGGCTCTGCTCAGGATTTGGGATTGAGGTTGGGAGGGTTCAGGCTCTGCTCCAATCTCTGGAATTTGGGATTGGTGTTGGGAATATTTGAGCTTTGCTCTGACCCCCTGGAATTTGGGATTGGGGTTGGGAAGATTCAGGCTCTGCTCTGACCCTGGAATTTGGGATTGGTGTTGGGAGGGTTTGAGCTCTGCTCCGACCCCCTGGAATTTGGGATTGGGGTTGGGAAGGTTCAGGCTCTGCTCTGACCTCTGGAATTTGGGATTGGTGTTGGGAGGGTTCAGGCTCTGCTCTGACCCCCTGGAATTCGGGATTGGGGTTGGGAAGATTCAGACTCTGCTCAGGATTTGGGATTGGGGTTGGGAGGGTTCAGGCTCTGCTCCAATCTCTGGAATTTGGGATTGGGGTTGGGAGGGTTCAGGCTCTGCTCCAATCTCTGGAATTTGGGATTGGTGTTAGGAAGGCTCAGGCTCTGCTCAGGATTTGGGATTGGTGTTGGGAAGGTTTGAGCTCTGCTCTGATTGGTGTTGGGAAGGTTCAGGCTCTGCTCCGACCCCCTGGAATTTGGGATTGGGGTTGGGAGGGTCTGAGCTCTGCCCTGAACCTGGAATTTGGGATTGGGATTGGGAAGGTTTGAGCTCTGCTCCGACCTCTGGAATTTGGGATTGGGGTTTGGGAATGTTTGAGCTCTGCTCCAACCCCCTGGGATTTGGGATTGGGGTTGGGAAGGCTCCCCAGGGATGCTGGGATGTCACCACGTCCCCTCTGACCCCCCCCAGGCCAGAGGTGCCCCTGCCCTGCCACCTCCCCCCGGGGGGCAGGAATCCAGGGAGAAGCTGCAGATCCCAGGAAATGTTCCCTGCTCCTGGTGCACTTTGGGCTGTGCAGGAATTCCCTAAAACCAGAGGTGTTCCTGCAGCAGGATCTGAATTTTGGTACAAAACTGGACCAACTCTTGATCCACAAATGTGAAATTCCAGGTGGGATTGTGGATTTATCCAGGAATGTTTGCTCTGCCATTTTCAGAGGGAGGTTTTGGCGGGGCTGCTTAATTAATTAATGAATCACAGCTTAATTAAGGTAAAAATGAAAAACCCCCCTCCTCATCAGTGACATTTTATTAACTCCAAGAGCAGGGCTGCATCCCACAGAAATATTCCCACATTTTGGCTTTTCCCTCTCTCCTGGAGCAGGGAAGGCTCAGCCTGGCCTCAGTTTCCCCAGAAATTTCAGCTTTTCCCTGATTTTCCCTTTTTCCCAGCCACCTCTCCAGGATCCCACACTTTGTGTAAAATGCCACAGATTTCCCTCCCATCCCAAATATTCCTGGTGGAATTTGTGCTCTGGGGTTGGTGTGGGGCTCCTTGATCCCAATTCCAGCTGATCCAGGGGATAAAACAGGAACTGAGGAGGAACGGCCTTGGGGCCTTTAATTGGAAATCATTCCTGCAAGAATTGCCTGTAAATTTGTAATTTCAGCTCAGAATTCATTTATCAGGTTAATTTTGTAAATTCAGCTGAGAATTCTTTGGGATTTTATTAATTTTGTACATTCAGCTGGGAATTCTTTGGGATTTTATTAATTTTGTAAATTCAGCTCAGAATTCTTTGGGATTTTATTCATTTTGTAAATTCAGCTGAGAATTCACTGAGATTTTATTCACTTTGTAAATTCAGCTGAGAATTCCTTGGGATTGAATTAATTTTGTAAATTCAGCTCAGAATTCTTTGGGATTTTTTGGGATTTTACTCACTTTGTAAATTCACTTGAGAATTCCTTTGGATGGGGTTAATCTTTAAAATTCAACTGAAAATTCCTTGGGATTGAATTACTTTTGTGAATTCAGCTGAGAATTCCTTGGGATTGGATTCACTTTGTAAATTAAACTGAGAATTCCTTAGGATTTTATTCACTTTGTAAATTCAGCTGAGAATTCCTTGGGATTGAATTAATTTTGTAAATTCAGCTCAGAATTCTTTGGGATTTTTTTCTCTTTGTAAATTCAGCTCAGAATTCCCTGAGATTTTATTCCCTTTGTAAATTCAGCTGAGAATTCCTTGGGACTGGGTTAATTTTTAAAATTCAGCTCAGAGATTTCATTCACTTTGCAAGTTCAGCTCAGCAGGGTGAGATTTCAGCTGGGCAAATCCTGGGAATGCCTGAAAAAACCAGCAGAGAGCAGGAATTCCCCCCTCTCTTTTTGAATATATAAAATGACAGCAGCCTGAGGACTCCAAAATTCATTTTTAATTGATGCCTAAAAACAGCATGGAGAAGGATTTCCTCTGGGGAGGAAATTCTGGGATTTGGGGAGAGATCCCAGCCCTGGGGTGAAACGAGCTCGGAGCATTCCCTGGCTCCACCTTGGAAAACTGAAAGAATTCCCTTTTTTCTGCTCCTTCTCCCCCAGCTGGAAACCTCCAGGCACAGCCTTGGACGTCACAAATGCTCCTGGGATTTATTTTATTTTATTTTATTTTATTTTATTTTATTTTATTTTATTTTATTTTATTTTATTTTATTTTATTTTATTTTATTTTATTTTATTTTATTTTATTTTATTTTAAAATTTTTATTTTATTTTTTTAATTTTTAAATTTTTATTTTATTTTATTTTTTAATTTTTATTTTATTTTATTTTATTCCTGGAGATTAAAGGGATTAATCTGGAGATTTAGGGAAGGGGGGGAATATTGATTTATTGATTTATTTTACCATTTCATCAATAAATATTCCCTCTTTTCCCTAAATCTCCAGATTCATTAATTTATTTTATTTTACCCTTTCTTTCTTTCTTTCTTTCTTTATCTTTCTTTCTTTCTTTTCTTTCTTTCTTTCTTTCTTTCTTTCTTTCTTTCTTTCTTTCTTTCTTTCTTTCTTTCTTTCTTTCTTTCTTTCTTTCTTTCTTTCTTTCTTTCTTTCTTTCTTTCTTTCTTTCTTTCTTTCTTTCTTTCTTTCTTTCTTTCTTTCTTTCTTTCTTTCTTTCTTTCTTTCTTTCTTTCTTTCTTTCTTTCTTTCTTTCTTTCTTTCTTTTTGTTTTTCTTTCTTTCTCTTTCTCTCTTTCTTTCTCTCTTTCTTTCTCTCTTTATTTCTCTCTCTCTCTCTTTCTCTCTTTCATTATTTATTTCTTTGCTCCAGGATTTTTGGCTCCAAACTCTTCCAAACTTTGCCTCCATGGAAAATTTCTCCCTCTGATGGAAATCCCCCCTCCCCAAAGTCTTCCCTCCCTCCCTTCCCAAAGAGTTTCCTCCTAGACCAACAACAACAACAAAAAAAAGAGATTTATTGTGAATTTATTCTCTTTTCCTCACTCAAAATGCAACTTGAAATTCTGGAGAAACCAATCCAAGCCAGGAGGAAACCCCAAAAAGAGGGAATTTTAATTCCTAACAATCAGAGCTCCCCAGAAAAGGGAAAATGCCCTGCAGGGATCACCAGAATTTTCCACCTATTTGAATCCATTTCTTCTTAAAATTCAGGGACAGAGAGAGGAGGGAAAATGCCCTGCAGGAATGCTGGAGACACAGGATCACCATCAGAATTTACCTTTTTTAATCTTTTTTTCTTTTTAAATAAATGAGTGATAGGGATTCAAGGAAGAAGATGCTGGTGGGAATTTTTTCCTTAGAAATGGAGAAAAGGGAAATGCTGCTGGCACAGGGTCACAATTTAGCTGTTTTTAGGATTTTTTATAAATAAATGGGGGATGCAGAGGGAAAGGGAAATGTCCTGCAGGGAAGGCTGGTGGCACTGTCATTTCCTGCCTCTTTTCCTCTTTATCTTTTCTTAGAAATCAGGGATGCCCCGTCAGTGTCACTGAGAGCTCACCCTGAAATCTCTCTCAGCGAGGTTCAAGAGAATTTCAATTTCTTCACAAGCTACAAAACCTGATTCAAATTAAAAAAAAAAAAAAAAAAAAAAAAATCCCATCCCAAATTTTAACTCCTGATGGATTCTAATTTTTGATTTCTATTTTACCCCTCTATTTTTTACCCCTCTATTTTTTCCCCTCTATTTTCCCCATCCATTTTCCCCCTCTATTTTTCATCCCTTTATTTTATTCCCTCCATTTTCCCCCTGCTATTTTCCCCATCTATTTTTTCCCTCTATTTTCCCCCCTCTTTTTTATTCCTCTATTTTACCCTCTATTTTTACCCCTCTATTTTATCCCTCCATTTCCCCCCATTTATTTTATCCCTCCATTTTCCCCCCTCCATTTTTCCACTTCTATTTTCCCCCCTCTATTTTGTCCCCCTCCATTTCCATCTCTATTTTCCACCCTCTATTTTCCCCCTCTATTTCCCCCCTTTATTTTTCCTCTAATATTTTTCCCCTTCTGTTTTTTCCCCCTCTATTTTCCCCTTTCTTTTTCCCCCTCTATTTTTACCCCTCTATTTCCCCCCTCTATTCTCCCCCTTCATTTTCATCCCTCTATTTTTACCCCTCTATTTTTCCCACTCTAATTTTTATCCCTTTATTTTTTTCACTCCATTTTCCCCCCTCTATTTTCCCCCTCTATTTTCCCCCCTCTATTCTTCCCCTTTATTTCCCCGCCTCCATTTTCCCCCTCTATTTCCCCCCTTTATTTTTCCTCTTCTATTTTTCCCCCTCTATTTTCTCCCCTCTATTTTTCCCCCTTTATTTTTACCCCTCTATTTTTCCCCCTTTATTTTTCCTTCTCTATTTTCTCCCCTCTTTTTTTTTACTCCTCTATTTCCCCCCCTTTTTTTCCCCCTTTATTTTCCCCCTCTATTTCCCCCTTTCTATTTTCCCCCTCCATTTTCCCCCCTCTATTTTCCCCCTTTATTTTCCCCTTCTATTATCCCCCCTTTATTTCCCCCCTCTATTTCCCCCTCTCTATTTTCCCCTTTTATTTTTCCCCCTCTATTTCCCCCCCTCTATTTTCCCCCTTTATTTTTCCTCTTCTGTTTTCCTCCCTTTATTTTCTCCCTCTATTTCCCCCCTTTATTTTTCCTCTTCTATTTTTCCCCCTCTATTTTCTCCCCTCTATTTTTCCCCCTTTATTTTTCCCTTTCTATTTTCTCTCCTCTTTTTTTTTACTCCTCTATTTTCCCCCTTTATTTCCCCCCTCTATTTTCCCCCTTTATTTTCCCCTTCTATTTTCCCCCTTTATTTTTACCCCTTTATTTTCCCCCTCTATTTTACCTCCTCTATTCCCCCCTCTATTTTCCCCCTTTATTTTCCCCTTCTATTATCCCCCCTTTATTTTCCCCCTCTGTTTCCCCCTCTCTATTTCCCCCCCTCCCTTTTCTCCCTTTATTTTCCCCTTCTATTTCCCCCCCTCTATTTTCCCCCTTTATTTTCCCCTTCTATTTTCCCCCTTTATTTTTACCCCTTTATTTTCCCCCTCTATTTTACCTCCTCTATTCCCCCCTCTATTTTCCCCCTTTATTTTCCCCTTCTATTATCCCCCCTTTATTTTCCCCCTCTGTTTCCCCCTCTCTATTTCCCCCCCTCCCTTTTCTCCCTTTATTTTCCCCTTCTATTTCCCCCCCTCTATTTTCCCCCTCTATTTTTCCTCTTCTATTTTCCCCCCTTTATTTTTCCCCCTCTATTTCTCCCCCTCCATTTTCCCCCTTTATTGTCCCCTTCTATTTTCCCCCCTTTATTTTCCCCCTCTATTTACCCCCTTCCATTTTCCCCTTCCATTTTCCCCCTCTATTTTCCCCTCTATTTTTCCTCCTCTATTTTTACCTCTCTATTTTCCCTTCTATTTTCCCCCTCTATTTTCCCCCCTCTATTTTCCCCCTCTATTCCCCCCTCCATTCCCCCCACCCACCCCCGTACCCCCAAATCCCGTGCCCCATTCCCTCTCCCACCCCCACCCCTCTCTGTTTTCCCAGCAATAGCTCAAATTTCAGAGCTTCACAAGAAAATCCCCCAGAACTGGGCAAAGGGAATAAAACTGCCATTCTCTCTACCTGTTTGTGCAGCTCCTGCCCAGGGCAGGCAGAGCCCGGCTGTTTATTTGGAGAAGGAAAGTTGTGGAAATCTCCTCGGAGGGTGTAATGTGGCCAGCACGTGTTGCTGGGAGCTACCTGAAGTCTGGGCCCTAATGGCTTGCAGATGTCCCTGGGTCACCCATTTCCTCTGCCTGCTCCTCAAATCCGAATAAATTAAAAAAAATGAAATAAAAGGAAAAAAAATTTAAAAAAAAAGGGGGTGTTGGGGCAGGGAAAGGAGGGGGTTTGGACTTCTGGAACTTGTAAAATTGTTTGTTTGGGTTGTTTCCAGCTGCTGGCCCCGCAGTGGGTTGGAAATTGGAGCTGCCAGCTCCGGGGAGGGGTGGGGGGGAGGATGATTTATTTGAAAAATAGAGAAATCTGCGCCGGGATCCCTCGCAGTTTGCTCAGGGTGGGGAGTTTATTTACACGGGGATTATGGATGTAAAAAACCCCGCGGTTGGCTCGGCTGGGCCATAAACAGGGATTTGTTGGAGCTGCATACACAGGCTTTAAAGCCAGGCTCAGCTAGGCAGGCCTAGAGCTGGGCCTGGCTGTGCCAAGCGCAGGCTCTGTGTCCGTTCTGTGCCCAGGCTCTCTCTCTGTGTCCATTCTGTGCCCAGGCTCTGTGCCCATCCTGTGCCCAGGCTCTGTGTCCATCCTGTGCCCAGGCTCTGAGTAAATCCTGTGCCCAGGCTCTGTGTCCATCCTGTGCCCAGGCTCTGAGTAAATCCTGTGCCCAGGCTCTGTGTCCATCCTGTGCCCAAGCTCTGTGCCCATCCTGTGCCCAGGCTCTGAGTAAATCCTGTGCCCAGGCTCTGAGTAAATCCTGTGCCCAGGCTCTCTCTCTGTGTCACTCCTGTGCCCAGGCTCTCTGTCACCTCTGTGCCCAGGCTCTGTGTCCATCCTGTGCCCAGGCTCTCTGTCACCCCTGTGCCCAGGCTCTCTGTCACTCCTGTGCCCAGGCTCTGAGTAAATCCTGTGCCCAGGCTCTCTCTCTCTGTCACTCCTGTGCCCAGGCTCTGTGTCACTCTGTGCCCAGGCTCTCTCTGTGTCACTCTGTGCCCAGGCTCTCTCTGTGTCACTCTGTGCCCAGGCTCTGTGTCCATTCTGTGCCCAGGCTCTCTCTCTGTCACTCCTGTGCCCAGGCTCTCTCTCTGTGTCACTCCTGTGCCCAGGCTCTCTCTCTGTGTCACTCCTGTGCCCAGGCTCTCTGTCACTCCTGTGCCCAGGCTCTGTGTCACTCTGTGCCCAGGCTCTCTGTCACTCCTGTGCCCAGGCTCTCTCTCTGTGTCACTCCTGTGCCCAGGCTCTCTCTCTGCCAATCCTTTCTTTCACACAAACCATCGATTTCAAACCACAGCTCAGAGCCCAGCTCACTTTTGGGGGTTTTTGTTCCATTTCCACCCCGGGGCTGTGGCAGTGGGAAGGGGCTGAGTCCCCTCCTGTCCCCGATGTCACCCTGGGGGTGCTGAACCTGCCATGCTCTGGGCTTGCTCGGCTCCAATTTGGGGATTTTTGGGGATTATTTTTGGGGGATTTTTTGGGGGAATTTAAAAAATTTTTTTTGGATTATTTCAGAGATTTTTTTGCGGGGGATTTTTGGGAGTTTATTTTTGATTTTTGGTTTTTTTTTGGATTTTGGGGATTTTTTTGGTTTTTTTTAGGATTTTTGTTTTTTTTTTATTTTGGGGATTTTTTGGTGATTTTTGGGAGGTATTTTTGGGATATTTGGGATTTTTGAGGATTTTTTTTGGGATTTTTGGGTTTTTTTCAGTTTTTTTTTTATTTTGGGGTGGTTTTTTGATTTTGGATTTTTTTGTTGATTTTTGGGGTTTTTTTTGGTATTTTGAGGAGTTTTTTGGGGGATTTTTGGGGTTTTTTTGGGAGATTATTGGGATTTTTTGTGGGGATTTTGGGGAGTTTTTTTGGGATTTTTGGGATTTTTTGGGGAGCTTTGTTGGGGATATTTTTGGGGATTTTTGGGATTTTTTTGGGATATTTTGGGGAGTTTTTTGGGGATTTTTGGGTTTTTTTTGGGGATTTTTGGGGTTTTTTTGGGGTATTTTGGGGAGTTTTTTTGGGGGATTTTTGGGATTTTTTGGGGTATTTTGGGGAGTTTTTTTGGGGATTTTTGGGATGTTTTTGGGGGATTATTGGGATTTTTTGTGGGGATTTTTGGGAGTTTTTTTGGGGATTTTTGGGGATATGTTTTTGGGGATTTTGGGGAGTTTTTTGGGGGATTTTTGGGATTTTGGGGATTTTTTGGGGGATTTTTGGGATTTTTTTGGGGTATTTTTGCCTCTGTCGCATCCCTGCGTGGCTCAGGGATGGGATGTGACCCCTGCAGTGGTGCTGAGCCTTTCCCAGCTCTGGAATTCCATTTCCCCGCTCCCCAGGGATGCTGGGGGAGCTCTGTCCCAGCCCCAAGTGGCTCCCGAGTCCCTTTCCCACGGGAAAAGCCTCCCCAGGGCATTTCCAGGTGCCCATTCCGGCCCTGGGGGTCGGGGCTGCATCCCTGAGACCTTCCCGGAGTTTCCATTTTCTGTCTGATAATTCCAGGACTTTCCAGAGGGGTTGGGCTGAGGGGCCTGGATCCCCTTCAGGAGGGGCTGAAATGGAATTTTAGCTGATTTTTCTGGAGCCTCCAAGGGACAGGAAAAGCCCTGGAGCCAGCGGGGCAGCTGAGAGGTGCTGCTTTAATTCCTCTCTAAATCAAAATTCATCAAATTTATTGATTTATTTCCTTTCAATTTTGCCATGAGACCTTGCAGAGGAGCATCATTTATTCCGTTTTCTTTTGCTGAAGTGGCAAAGAAGCAGGGACAGCTTATGGTGAGAAGAAAAACACTCATTAAAAATTCAAATGAAATGAGGGGAAGATAAAAATCCAGAAATGAGGAGGGCAGGGAGTGCTGGATTTTCTGTTCCTGTCTCTCTTACCTGTGACAGATTAGAAACACGCTCTGGCCATTTAGCTTGGCAAAAATCAGATTTTATTTAAAATTTTTTTTTGGTGAAAAAAACTCATCCTGCTGCTAAGTGGGAAAAGTTTATTCTGAGCATAACACCCTCCAGCTCTCGGATTTTGTTTTATTTATTTATTTTTTTTTACCAAGAAATGTTTGCTAGGTCTTAATAATAACACAGAAAGTCTCGGAGTGCCTGACAGAACATCACTGAATTTTCTGCGGGGAAAATCCGATTTTAAGCAGGGCTCTGAACGGTTTGCATGGACCTGGGTGTGGAGTTTAATTCGCTGTCAGGCTCCAGCCTCTCTTGATCACAACCCTGGGCTCCCGCACAACATCCAAACCCATTTCGGACCGGGAAGAACCGGAGGGAAAACAACAACAAAAAAATTCCCGAAATCCCGGTGACATCCCCGCAGCCCTGGCGGGCACAGAGCGCGGTTTAATTTTTAACACCCAATTCCTAAAGCTGCGCTGGGGAAATTCGGGTTGCGAGCGAGCTCTGCCGGCCTCAGTCCGAAATAAAGCCCGGCTTAAGGGGATGCTTGAGCGGAGCTTAAAGGAAAGAAGCGTCGGGAGAACGTACCTGGGTGCGGAGCGCGCCTGGAGGCTTAGTCCCGGCTTTAAGCGCGGTCTTTGCAGCCGCTGGAGAGGGATTGGGGGAATTCAGGGGCTGAGGGCAGGAGATGGGTTTGGGAGAGGAGCTTTGAGCCAGGTGCTCGCCGATCCCCCCCGGGCTGCGCTCAGGGAGTTAAAATTCACCCAAATATTGATGGCAGCTCCCTCCGCTGCCAGCTCTTATCGGAGCCGGGCTTTGGCAGGGCCTGAAAGGAGGTATTGTTACCTGACAGGGGGAAAAGAGGAGAAAAAGGAGAAAAAAAACCCGGCAGGAGTGGAGGAACAAAGGAGGATTTGGGATCGGCTGCGGCTCTGGCAGCCGCGGGATGGGACCGTCCCCGGGGCCTGGCAGAGGGGAAGGTTTGCTCCTCACAGAACACGCCGGGCTGGCTTTGGGAAGCTCTGAGGCTTCCGACATCACCAGAATTTCCGACTCATTTCAGCCCAGTTTTTCTTAAAAACCCGGGATAGGGAGAAAAGGGAAAATGGCCTGCAGGGAATGCTGGAGACACGGGATCACCATCAAAATTTACCCATCTTTATCTTTCTTTTTTTTTTTTTTTTTTTCTTTTAAATGAGTGATAGGGAGAAAAGGGAAAAGATCCTGGTGGGAATTATTTCCTTAGAAATGAGTGATGTGGAGTTTTGTGTGCCTGAGCTCAGTCCAGGCAGGGGTTGGGGACAGCTTTGGGTTTGTGTGGGATGATCTGATCTGATCTGGGGGATGATCTGATCTGATCTGGGGGATGATCTGATCTGATCTGATCTGGGGGATGATCTGATCTGGGGATGATCTGATCAGATCTGATCTGGGGGATGATCTGATCTGACCTGGGGGATGATCTGATCTGATCTGATCTGGGGGATGATCTGATCTGACCTGGGGGATGATCTGATCTGATCTGATCTGGGGGATGATCTGATCTGATCTGATCTGATCTGATCTGGGGGATGATCTGATCTGGGGGATGATCTGATCTGATCTGGGGGATGATCTGATCTGATCTGATCTGGGGGATGATCTGATCTGATCTGGGGGATGATCTGATCTGATCTGGGGGATGATCTGATCTGATCTGATCTGATCTGGGGGATGATCTGATCTGATCTGATCTGATCTGATCTGGGGGATGATCTGATCTGATCTGACCTGGGGGATGATCTGATCTGATCTGATCTGACCTGGGGGATGATCTGATCTGATCTGATCTGGGGATGATCTGGTCTCTGTCCTCCTGCTCCAACTCCACACACGGCATGTGGAAGGGATCCATTTTTCTGCTGATTTGTGGAGGTTTGGTAAAACCCTGCTGAGGAAGAGAGCAGCCACGTGCCCTGCCCCTGTCCCAGAGCCCAGAGGATTATCCAGGGGAAAGCAGGATTCTCTTTCCTCCTGCACATGCAGCTCCTCGTGGGCTTTCATTTCACTATTCCCTTATCTGTCACCTTATCATTTGTCCTCAGTTGGCTCCAGAACAGAATCAGATATTTTTTATCCTTTGGCATCAAATGCTCCAGGTTTGGTGTCCAGGCTGAGTTGTTTCCAGGAAGTTCCAGCCTGAGCAACAACCCCCACCAAGGTGAGCTCAAACCTGAGCTCTCCCCAGTGACCCGAAACTGCTCAGCAACACCCACATTTTTTTGGTGTGACTGGGCCACCAGGGATATATTTGGGGACAGGGAAAATAAAAATAAACAGAAATCCCCCAGAGAGAACCCGATCCGGTCCTGCTGGTCTGGCAGCTTTTGGGAGAGGGAAAACCAGGAGGACAACGGGGTGACCACGGAGTGTTCTTGTGTGGGGAGAGACCTCTCTGCCTGGGAAGGCTCTCCTGGCAAATTCTGGCTCTTTTGGGGCTGTTTTGGGGGGATCTGGGGGCTGGGCAGAGGAAGCTCTGTCCCACAGCTCCTGCCACCGTGGGTCAGGGCTCTCTGGGGCAATCTGTGCTTTCCTCCTGGCCATGCTGGGGATGGACCTTGGGCTGTGACCCTGGGGGATGCTGAATGCCTTCAGCTGCCCCTGGGGTGGGGCTGGCACGGCTGGGTGTCCCCAGGAGCCCCCCGGCAGCAGGAAGAGCCCTGGGAAGGGCTTGGAGGAGTCCTCACTCTGCTGAGACCACGAGGCTCCACTTCCCCAATCAGCAGCTCCTTCCTGATCCAGCAGCTCCTTACTCAATCCAGCAGCTCCTTTCCCCCATCCAGCAGATCCTTTCTCCCACCCAGCAGCTCCTTTCTGATCCAGCAGCTCCTTTCTGACCCAGCAGCTCCTTTCTCCCACGCAGCAGCTCCTTTCTGATCCAGCAGCTCCTTTCCCTGATCCAGCAGCTCCTTTCCCTGATCCAGCAGCTCCTTTCCCTGATCCAGCAGCTCCTTTCTGATCCAGCAGCTCCTTTCCCTGATCCAGCAGCTCCTTTCTCCCACGCAGCAGCTCCTTTCCCTGATCCAGCAGCTCCTTTCCCTGATCCAGCAGCTCCTTTCCCTGACCCAGCAGCTCCTTTCCCTGATCCAGCAGCTCCTTTCCCTGACCCAGCAGCTCCTTTCCCTGATCCAGCAGCTCCTTTCCCTGATCCAGCAGATCCTTTCCCCACCCAGCAGCTCCCAGCCAGCCCCTGAAGGGGATTCATTGATTAATTTCCAACATCTTGTGCCTGATCCGAGGCCTGGACTGGGAAAACAGGAAAGGTCACTTTGAGTCACCCCTGGCGGTGGCATCCAAAGCAAACAGTGCCGTGGCCTGCAGGGGGGCTGGGGAGATTCCCACGGGAGCAGAGGCAGCTCCGGGTCCCTCCTCACCCTGTGCCACCCAGGGAGGGGGGAAAGCCCTGGAGCACCTGGTGGGTGTCAAACCAGGAGCGTTTCTGTGAGGGTTTGAGTGGAGGAGAGGAGGGAGAGCCACGAGGGCTGGGAAGGAGCGGAAGTGTCCTTGTTTGTCCCGCAGGATCCTGGATTTTAATCCCCTTGGCACAAGGAGGGACAGCCCCAGCTGAGGGCTCAGGGAGGGGTTTGGCTGTCCCGAGGCTCTGCAGGACACAGGGGGAATCTCAGCCCAGAATTCCCGGGGGTTTTGGGGTGGGCAAACAGAGCCTGGCCGAGGGAGCGAGCCCTTGCTGTGCCCTGGGGTGGCTTTTGAGTGGGGAAATGGGAAAAGGAATGGGGATAGGGAAGGGCTGGGGAGGGATGGGATGAGGGATGAGGGATGCTGATGGAGGGATGGGATGAGGGGTAAGGAAGGGCTCTGGAGGGATGAGGAATGGCTGGTGAAGGGATGGGATGAAGGGATAAGGAATGCTGGATGGAAAAGGAATGGTTGATGGAGGGATGGGATGAGGGATAAAGAATGCTGATGGAGGGGTGAGATGAGGGATGAGGAAGGGCTCTGGAGGGATGAGGAAGGGCTGTGGAGGGATGGGATGAGGGATGAGGAAGGGCTGTGGAGGGATACAGAATGGTGGATGGATAAGGAAGGTGAAGGGATGGGATGAGGGATGAGGGATGTTGATGGAGGGATGGGATGAGGGGTAAGGAAGGGCTGTGGAGGGATACAGAATGGTGGATGGATAAGGAAGGGTTGGTGAAGGGATGGGATGAGGAATGAGGAATGGTGGATGGATAAGGAGTGGTGGATGGATAAGGAGTGGTGGATGGATAAGGAATGGTGGATGGATAAGGAAGGGCTGGTGAGGGATGGGATGAAGGATAAGGAGTGGTGGATGGATAAGGGATGGTGGATGGATAAGGAAGGGCTGGTGAGGGATGGGATTTACCCAGACCTGAAAACAGAAGGATGTTCTTGCCTCACACAGAGCCAAGCTCTGCCCTTTTCTGTCTGTGCTGTTTTTCCATGCTGGAGACTCCCAGCGTGGATCTCTCCCTCTGGAGAGCAGCACAGGCTGCAGGAATGTGGCTCCAGGAGTGCCAGAGCTCCTGGCCAGGCTCTCTGCTGGAGCTGGGTGTGACCTGAGGCTGGCCCAGGGCTGTGCAGTAGCTGCTGCACATCTGGCTCAGGAGTGCTGGGAAAACCTTCTCCCATCCCAGCCATGCCATTCCAGAGGGGGCTGAAGGAGGAGAAGCTCTCCCTCCACCATCAGGGCAGATGGGGAAGAGCTTTTCACATTTCTGGGCTGCTCCCAGGAGCTTTCCCTGGGTAAATCTCCTCCATCCCACCCATCCATGTCCTCTCCCAGCCACCACATCCACGGGCTTCCCTCTATCTCCCTGTCCATCCTCTGGCACAGAACTCCACCCTTTAGGAGCTCTGTTTTCCCCCAAACAGGCTTAAAAACCTTGAAATATTCCTCCAAATAATTTTGGAAGCTCCCACAACAACAGATCCAGGAGAACACGGCACAACTTTAAGAAAAGAAGTAAAAATACAAAAAAAATACCAAAGCTGCTTTTTTTTTTTTTTTTTTTTTGTTGTGTGTGTGGCACCTTTCAGATTGGGCACCCAGCACAATTCTTGGCCCACCTTGGTTTTCTTTTTTTGGGGTCCTCAACAGAAAGCAAAACTGTCCCCTGGGGAATGAGTTTGTACAGAAGGGTTTGTGTCACTCAATTTTTTTTTTTTTAAAGAAACCCCAGAAGCTCTGACCAAGCCCTTGGCATTTTCGGACTGATTTTCCAAAGCTGCAGGAGCACAGCCTCTCCCTTGTTCCCCCAAACGTGGGTGGGAGCAGCTGGAGGTGGGCGAGTGCTCGCTGGTGGCTCTGGCCAAGCCTTGGCTGGGGCCCAGCTCAGCTTCCAGGGCTCAGGAGAAGCCAAACCAGTGGGAAAAGTTCTCCAGCACCGTCTCCTGCCATCCACAGCCCTTCCCATTGCTGTGTTTGCTCTTTCCCGTGCGGATGGGCACCAGTGGTTTGCAGCCAGAGCCAAGCCAGGCCTAGCCCTGGCTCAGCTTCTGAGCAGCTCCAAGCCCCGCTGTCCACCTGGGCTGGTTCTCCCTCTCTAAGTGGGCAGCTGGTCCCACAGGCTCCCAGCAGGAGCTTTCTGCCTGTTTGCATCATAAAATTGTGTTTAAAGTGTGGTCATGGGCAGCACGGAGCCAGAGAGCAGCTGGAAAATCGACATCTCTGGGGTTGTTTTAGGATTTTTCAGGATTTCTCCCTTGTTAATGGGAGTCTGCTCCCTTCAGGAGGTTCCTCCTTCCCCAAATCCAGCGTGGCACTGGGAGCTGATCCACTCCTCACTGGGCATGGCCCAAGGAGGGTTCTGGGGAGCCAGCGTGGCTTTGGGTCCCTCAGGCTGTGCCCAGCTCGGTGGCCGTGCCCAGCAGGGGATTCTCAGGGTGGGAATTCTCGGGCTGTGCCCTCCCTTTTCCTGTTGGGATCACCAATTTTGGGGACAGGACTTGCCTTGGCTTGTCTGGCCCTGCTGCTGAACCGAAGAGTGGCAGCTGGGGTGTGTGTCACCCCAGAGACACTTTTGGCTGGCTGGCTGCTGCAGCTGGGCAAGTGGGGACAAGTCCAGGCATGCTGGAGCTCTGGTGGTGGTGGGATGGAGCTCCCTCTCTGTTGGAATCCAAGAAATCCCTCTGGCTGCCCTGGAGGACTCGAGACCCTGCCAGGGGGCTCGGAGACCTTGGCACAGAGCCCCAGACCCCTGTGCCTCTGATCTTGACCCATGGGAAAAACAATTACCAACCTCTGTTTGAAGAATTACAAGTCAAAAGAGTTTAAGTGGAGCGATAGTGAATTTATCACAGGGTGGAAAAATAGATTTTTGGGGTTTTTAGAATGGGGGGGGTCAGGAGGAAAGATGGAGGAATCTGGGCGTGTCCAGCCTTTCTTCTTCTTCTTCCTGGCCTCCACCTTCTGGGTGATGGTGGCACTTTTGGGTTGGTTTAGAGGAGGTGCTCAGTGTCTGACATAGTGTTGGGCAGTTTTGGTCAATAATGTACACGGAGTTTTAATATAAAAAGATAACACCAGAGTGCCTCAGCCCGACCTGCCAGACAGACCTCGGCGGGTCGGAGAGAAAATGACAGAGATAAACAATAACCAACCTTGAGAAGGAGAACAGAAGAATCCTGACTCCTTCTTCGACTGCCGGGCTGGGGAAAGAGGCTTGGGTGTTATCTCAGAGTCCCTCTGAGCAGCAGAGACTCCGAGACCTCTCGTGGAGGGGCTGCTCCTCAGGTTTCCTTCTGTGGAGAAGCTTGAAGGTGATGGTGAAGGAAAGGAGTCGGTTCTGATGGAGGGTTTGGATCCAGAGCTTTGTTCTGGCCCCAAAGCCCCATACTGGGTGCCCCAAAGCCCCATACTGGGTGCCCCAAAGCCCCGTGCTGGGTGCTCCAAAACTCCATGTTGGGTGCCCCAAAGTTCCGTGCTGGGTGCCCCAAAGCCCCTGCTGTGCCCCAAAGCTCTGTACTGGGTGCCCCAAAGGAGGCCCCGTGCTGGGTGCCCCAAAGCCCCTGCTGGGTGCCCCAAAGCCCCTGCTGTGCCCCAAAGCCCCTGCTGTGCCCCAAAGCCCCTGCTGGGTGCCCCAAAGTTCTGTGCTGGGTGCCCCAAACTCTGTGCTGGGTGCCCCAAAGCCCCTGCTGGGTGCCCCAAAGCCCCTGCTGTGCCCCAAATCCCTGTGCTGGGTGCCCCAAATCCCTGTGCTGGGTGCCCCAAACTCTGTGCTGGGTGCCCCAAAGCCCCTGCTGGGTGCCCCAAAGCCCCTGCTGTGCCCCAAAGCTCTGTGCTGGGTGCCCCAAATCCCTGTGCTGGGTGCCCCAAAACTCTGCTGTGCCCCAAAGCCCCTGCTGGGTGTCCCAAAGCCCCTGCTGGGTGCTCCAAAGTTCTGTGCTGGGTGCCCCAAACTCTGTGCTGGGTGCCCCAAAGCCCCTGCTGGGTGCCCCAAAGGAGGCCCCTGCTGGGTGTCCCAAATCCCTGTTCTGGGTGCCCCAAAGCCCCTGCTGGGTGCCCCAAAGGAGGCTCCAGCCCCCCTGAGCTGGCAGCAGAGCCTGCCCGTGCTTTTTCCAGGCCAGAGCAGCTTTTCCCCGAGCAGATCCCAGCAGAGGCTGTGCCCATCCCACGGGAGGGACGGCTCGGGGCAGGAGGGCTCTGCTGTGGGAGCCTCTCCAGCAGCCCCATCAATGGGGGGGATTGTCCTGCGGGGTTTTGCTCCAGCTGAGAGCTCAGCAGCTCCATTCATTTGGGTCGGGACGCACAAATATTCCCTGGAATTCGCCTGCTGGGCCAGGCCGAGGGCTGGCCAGAGCCCAAAGAGCACAGGGCGAGGTGGGGAGGAGGCACAGCCACCCCTGCCTGGCGGGGTGCAGTTCCTAGAATCTGTGGGGTGGCACAGGGACAGGGGTGGCACCGCTGGAGGGGCTGGAGGGGGCCCTGAGAAATTCTCAGCTGAGCTCTGTGAAAATCTGGGGGCAAACGTTGGAGGTAAACTGAGAAATCAGAGCTCAGCTCCCTCCCAGCTGGAGGGGGGATGTGAAAGGCTGAAATCACCCTCAGCTTTGGCCTTCCCAGCTTCTCCCTGGTGATCCCAGAGCTCCTGGAGCACGGGGGACACACAAACTGCCCCAGGCAGGGCTGATCCTGGCTGCTGGGGGCTCTGCCCTGCCCTCCCCACGGGGACATCTCCAGGTCTGGGAGCTGGGAAAAGCCCTGGCCCAGAGCCTGAGATCCTTCCCCCACCAATTTGTGTTTTCTCAGTTGGAAAGTCTCAGAGAGAAAATCCCTTGGTGGACGTGGGGGTTTGGGGATGGAATTTGGGATCTGCTTGGGAACAGGGAGCTCCAGCCCAGCTGGGAAACGAGTTTGGATTTTTGGGGGTGATCGGAGCAAAGCCGGTGCTGGAGAGCCCAAATCTGGGGAAACCTCGTGTGGGAGCCGAGGTGGGATTTGTTTTGTGCTGGAATTGGGAAGTGAGGGACATCCCCAACGCTGTGTTTTCAGTTTGCTCTCCAAGCTGGTGCCTCACCCTCATCTCCTGACCCTTCAGGGACTGGCAGAGTGTCCCCAGTGCCACCTCACGAGGCCACCTTTGGCACTGCTGCGTGTCCTTGACATCCCTTGCCACCAAACCAACACAGAGGTACCCTGGGGAGCGTGGGAACAGCCCCCTGACCCCCCTGTTTGGTTTGGGGGGTGAAAGTCCGCGTGAGGAATGAGAGGAATCCTGCTGGAATCCTGCTCTGGGAGCAGCTGGCACTGGGATGCTCCCAGGGCAGGAGCAGCCAGCCCAAGGGAATTCTGAGGCTGGACCTGCTGGGAGCCATTGGATTTTTGGGCATTCCTTCAGAGCTCTCCCCCTCTCTGCCCTTTTCCTCGTCCTGCCATTGAGGAATATTCAGAATTCCCTGTCCAAGCCTTTCCCCCCTCCTCCTGTTCCTCCAGGAACTCTCCAAAGGCTCCCTCCTATCAATTTTCCCCACCATATGTTCTCATTAAAACATTTATTTATTGTGTGCTTTATCTGTGGATTATTTGCCATCAATTAATAAAACGTGGGGGGAGCTCCAAATGAACATCTTCGCTCTCCCCACTTCCCCTTAACGAGGGAAAGGACAGAGAAACAGGGGAGAAAAAAAAATACCATGACAGATGGTGTTTTTTAACCTTTCTTTTGCTCAATCTGGGGAAAAAATGGCATTTTTCTCAGAATATTGGCCTGGGTTTTTCCTGATGAGTTACAGCACTTGGAGGGGCTAATCCTGGGCTTGGCTGAGCTCAGCCTGAAATGCGTTGGGGTGTTAGGGGGTGGGTGATGGCACAGGGACACTGCTGGAGCAGGGATGAGCAGGGAAAGCTGCAAAACCCACTCTTGGAAGGAAAATGTGCTGTGGCTCACGGGCTTGGCAGCCAAAAGGGCCCATCATCCTTGGCAGGAGCTGCCTGGGCTTGTGGAGCCTTCAAAAAAAAAGTGGTTTTGGGGTTTTGTCAAGAGTTCCTGCAGGGAGAGACCTCCCGGGGGGAACACCATCGCTGGTTGAGGAGGATGGAGGGAGCGGGATCGACCCTCTCCTTTCCCACCTGGGGAGATCAGGAGCATCCCGTGGCTGTTTGGAATTCTGGGCTCTCCAGGGTGGCTGCTGGGGAGCTGGGGAGGGAGGGAAGGCAAACAGAACCTTCCCTGTGGGTGCTGCGGGCCGGGACACCGCGTTCCAGCAGGGATAAATCAATCCAGGGCTAACTCACACCCAGGGGTTTCTTGGATAAACAAAACTCTGGGGAGAGACCTGCCCGCGGGGAATCTGCTGGGAAAGCCCTGCTGGGCTGGGAATGGGGGACTTCAACACCCCAGACCAGCCTGGGCTTTGATTTCTCCCCGGGTCTGGATGTTTGCCCAGCCTGGTGGCAGAGCTGGCCCAGCAGCACGTGTTGACACTGGGCTTTAGCTCAGGGGAAAGTTTAAACTGGGCTTAGCAGGGCTCTGACACCTCACCGAGGCTTCCCTGCCTTCATGCCACCCCACCCCGGGGCTTCTGCTGCCTCCCTGGCCCAGGTGCTCCGAGAAATTAAAAAAAAGCCACATAAACTCATGGAAAAGCTCATTTTAATTTTAAACCCACCCCCCTGCCCTCGAATTTTGTGGCCAATTCTCTGCTGGCTCGTGCTGGTGGAAGAGAAATGTGGGAGGAGAGATTTGGGGTCAGCCAGGCCCTTCCAGCCCTGCAGCTCAGCCTCAGGGAGCAGGAAAAATTGATTTTTGGGCAGTGAGACTCATCTGGATGGGGTCAAAGTGGTCACTCTGGCTTGGGACCACCGTATTTATTCTCCCTAATCCATCTTTTGTTTGATTTTAGTGGGAATTGCTCAAACTGACCCTGCCAGGGTTGTTCCCAGCTGGAAAAGGGTGGAGGCTCCTGCTCTGGGAGCAGTTTTGGGGGCCGAGGGCTGCCCCCAGCTCCTCCTGCACCCTCCCATGCAGGAAAAGGGGCACGGGACAGTACAATCCCTCTTAGCCCTGCTGCCCACACAAGGCCAAGCTCAAGGCCCAACAGAGTGGGGTTTAACCCACACCAGGAGTGGGGTTTAACCCACACCAGAAATGGGATTTAACCATGCAGAAATGGGGTTTAACTACACCAGGAGTGGGGTTTAACTACACCTGAAGTGGGGTTTAACCACACCACAAGTGGGGTTTAACCCACCCCACAAGTGGGGTTTAACCACATCACAAGTGGGGTTTAACCCAGCCCTGAAGTGGGGTTTAACCCACATCACAAGTGGGGTTTAACTACACCTGAAGTGGGGTTTAACCCACCCCACAAGTGGGGTTTAACCACACCAGAAGTGGGGTATAACCCACCCCACAAGTGGGGTTTAACCACACCAGAAGTGGGGTTTAACCACACCAGAAGTGGGGTTTAACCACACCACAAGTGGGGTTTAACCCACCCCACAAGTGGGGTTTAACCACACCAGAAGTGGGGTTTAACCACACCACAAGTGGGGCTTAACCCACCCCACAAGTGGGGTTTAACCCAGCCCACAAGTGGGGTTTAACCCACCCCACAAGTGGGGTTTAACCCAGCCCACAAGTGGGGTTTAACCCACCCCACAAGTGGGGTTTAACCCAGCCCACAAGTGGGGTTTAACCCACCCCACAAGTGGGGTTTAACCCAGCCACCCCCAGCCTTGCCTTTGAATCAATCTCGTGCTAAATTGCACTGAACTAATTTAATTTTCTGCCTTGATTTTTATGAGCAACAATTAAGAAAAAAAACCCAAAACCCAAACAAAAAAACCAACCCCAAAACCCAAAGAGAAGGTAATGACACCCCCCAAGGCCTGAGCTGGGGCTGGATGTGGCAGCTTTTATCTGGGATCTGACAGGGGCGTTATTCATGGTGTTAAAGCTCTGCCAAGAGAGGCTTGGCTGAGAACGACCCTGAGTTATCACAGGGAGCAATATCCTGCTTTTATCAGGTGGAATAAATAGATAAACCCAGCTCCAGGCTGGGCTTTAACGAGGTGACACCCAGGGCAGGGGAAAAGGTGATTGAAGGGGAGCTGGAACTGGAGCAGGAGGTGCCCCCAGATTTCTTGCACAGCCACAGAGTTGTGTTCCCATAAATTGATTTATGGAACAGGAATGGGGTGGGATTTGGCTCTTTCTGGGTTTGAAAACTCTTTGGAAACATCTCGGTGATTTGTCTGGAAAATTCCACCTGGGTGATGCTCCTGACATCGTTTTCTCACCTTGACCCTTGAGCCATCCTGCCCAAAAAATCACTTTTATCCTGCCCAAAAAAATCACTTTTATCCTGCCTAAAAATCATCTTTATCCTGCCCAAAAATCACCTTTATTCTGCCTAAAAATCATCTTTATCCTGCCTGAAAAATCACTTTTATCCTACCCAAAAAAATCACTTTTATCCTGCCTGAAAAATCATCTTTATCCTGCCCAAAAAACCACCTTTATCCTGCCCAAAAATCACCTTTATCCTGCCCAAAAAATAACCTTTATCCCACCTAAAAATAACCTTTATCCTGCCTAAAAATCACCTTTATCCTGCCCAAAAATCATCTTTATCCTGCCCAAAAATCACCATTGTCCTGCCCAAAAATCACCTTTATCCTGCCCAAAAATCACCATTGTCCTGCCCAAAAATCACCTCTGGGAGCCTTTTCCATAGGATTTCCCCGGTGCCTTTCCCACCTGGAAGCCCCAACCTGCTGCTGTAAATCCAGACTGGAAGTGATGGTGGAGAAGGGGTGGGAATGCCCAAAATTGGGATTGCAGCAGCTCAGAGTGGGGAGAATCCATCCGGGATCAGCTCATCCAGGGCATGGCTGGAGATCCCCATGGGAAGTGGGAATTTGGGCTCACGTTCATCTGGAATTGGAAATTCCATGAGAACAGGCATGGGTGATCAGATCAGCTCAGGTTTTGGGTTTAAATATTTATTTCTAAAATTTTATCACTACAAAAGCCTGGATTTTTTTTAAAAAAAAGTTTTAACATTGATTTCCACGTTTTTCCATGAAAAACAGAAACCTTTTTCAGGGAAGAGCAACCAAAACCTCCAGATTTCTGCCCCAAACCAGTCTGGAGCAGCCATCCCAACAATGCAAGTTCAAAAAAAGGCCAAAAAAAGAGAGAGAAAAAGAAAATTAAAATCACCAATTTAAAAAAATTCAAAAGCAGGAGTTTTTGCCATCCGTGGTGTATTTTTCCTTTGGAACCCGGCCACCCCAAGCACACACAGGGCTCTCTGTGAGCTCCCTGGCCCTCCAGGAGGGAGCAGAGCAGGAAAAGTCCCCGTGCTGGGATGGGATGGGCGGGGGGGAGGGCTGGGGCAGCCTCTGGAGCTCAGTTCCTCTCTCTGCTGCAATTCCAGCAGGTTCTGCTCAGCAGGGCCAGCTCTTCATTAGAGCAGCACCCCCTGCTCGGCCTTCTAAGGTTTCACGAGGGAAGTTGTCTTGCCCCATTTCCTGAGCTCCGTGTTCCAGCCGAGAGCGGGGATTCCAAGGGGAGGAAAGGACATGTAATTTAATCATCTTTATTGGATTCTGGGCCAGGGAGGGGGCAGAGCACCAGCAGCCCTGTCCTCTCCTCCTCTCTTGATTCTCTCCTCCTCTCTTGATTCCCTTCCCTTCCCTTCCCTTCCCTTCCCTTCCCTTCCCTTCCCTTCCCTTCCCTTCCCTTCCCTTCCCTTCCCTTCCCTTCCCTTCCCTTCCCTTCCCTTCCCTTCCCTTCCCTTCCCTTCCCTTCCCTTCCCTTCCCTTCCCTTCCCTTCCCTTCCCTTCCCTTCCCTTCCCTTCCCTTCCCTTCCCTTCCCTTCCCTTCCCTTCCCTTCCCTTCCCTTCCCTTCCCTTCCCTTCCCTTCCCTTCCCTTCCCTTCCCTTCCCTTCCCTTCCCTTCCCTTCCCTTCCCTTCCCTTCCCTTCCCTTCCCTTCCCTTCCCTTCCCTTCCCTTCCCTTCCCTTCCCTTCCCTTCCCTTCCCTTCCCTTCCCTTCCCTTCCCTTCCCTTCCCTTCCCTTCCCTTCCCTTCCCTTCCCTTCCCTTCCCTTCCCTTCCCTTCCCTTCCCTTCCCTTCCCTTCCCTTCCCTTCCCTTCCCTTCCCTTCCCTTCCCTTCCCTTCCCTTCCCTTCCCTTCCCTTCCCTTCCCTTCCCTTCCCTTCCCTTCCCTTCCCTTCCCTTCCCTTCCCTTCCCTTCCCTTCCCTTCCCTTCCCTTCCCTTCCCTTCCCTTCCCTTCCCTTCCCTTCCCTTCCCTTCCCTTCCCTTCCCTTCCCTTCCCTTCCCTTCCCTTCCCTTCCCTTCCCTTCCCTTCCCTTCCCTTCCCTTCCCTTCCCTTCCCTCCCCTCCCCTCCCCTCCCCTCCCCTCCCCTCCCCTCCCCTCCCCTCCCCTCCCCTCCCCTCCCCTCCCCTTCCCCTTCCCCTTCCCCTTCCCCTTCCCCTTCCCCTTCCCCTTCCCCTTCCCCTTCCCCTTCCCTTCCCATGGAGTGATGGGATTTTTGTCCTGATTTAGGGATTTTTGTCCTGATTTGTGGATTTTTGTCCTGATTTGTGGATTTTCCAGAGCTGGAGCTGTTGTTTCAGTCTCAGGCAGCTCCGTGCCTCTCCATGGCTTTGTTAATGACTAATTTGTGATTAACAATTGTGATTTTTAATGCATTTGGTTACAGGAAGGAGAATCCCATCCTTCCAAAGGGTGTTTGGGAGTGGGGTGAGAGGCTGCTGGGGCTGGCTCAGGGAAAGTGGGGAAGGAAAATGTGGAGTTTCCCCAATTGCTGGTGTTTTTTGGGGATCCAAGGAGGGCAGGCAGCCTCCACCAGGAGTGTCCTGGGCACGGCTCTGCCCAGCTCCCACTTCCAGAGGGCAGGGCAGAGCCTCCCCCAGCCCCTCTGTGCCAAGGGGGAAAGTTAGAAGAGCAAAAATTGGGGAGTTTTTTGTGAACTAGAGAGGGTGAGGGAGAAAAAGAACCCAAAAATCATTCCTCAAAAGTTTGATTGTTTTTCTTCTCCCTGCTGGGCCAAACTGATGGGAATGCACAGAAGGGCACCAGAACTCTTCATTTTCATGGATGAGGACCCCTGCCCTGCCAGGCCCTGCCCGTGCCAGCTCTGCCCACACATATTCCCAGGTTGGATTTAATTTAAGCCGCTGCTGACCCACTGCTGCCAACAAAGCCAGGCTTTCCCAGCCTCGCCTTTCTCATCCTGCACACTCAGCTGTGACCCCACAGCCTCAGAGATATTAAACCAGGCTCAGTGGGGAGCAGGGGGGGCCCATCCCCCTTTAATTCAGACGAAATCAAACCCGGGATTTTTTTAATAAATCCATTTTACGGCTGGAACAAGGGCGGGAGCAGGGAATATTTGGGGCCTGGAGACCCCAGCCCTGCTGCCTCTCCCCGTGGGTCGGAGTTATTATTTTCCTGGCTATGAAAAGCTCCCGTGGAGGCTGGGAGGGGTTTATAAGTCACTAATGGGTTTCTCACCTCCAAGTGGTTCCAGTTTTTCTCTCTGGGATGGGATGGTTTCCATTATGTTGTTAATGGGCAGGAGCTGCTCCCAAGGGAGGGCTGAGAGGGGCCAGGAGCTCTGGGGACAATCAGGGGACACCAACCAAGCCCAGCTGGTGCTGGGGGACAAAACACCTCCAGCCTGTGGAAATAACTTTTAAAATGCCCCTTTTTTGTTCCCTGGAGGAATTTTCTTGTTAATGGGCAGGAGCTGCTCCCAAGAGAGGGCTGAGAGGGGCCAGGAACTCTGGTGACAATCAGGGGACACTGACCCAGCCCAGGTGGTGTTGGGAAGCAAAGCACCTCCAGCCTGGTCTAGGTGTGGAAATAATTTCCTAAAATGCCCCTTTTTTGTCAAAGCTGTCCCCTCAGGGGATAACTGCAGCTTCCAGCCCCCCTGAGTAACACCAGGAGGGACAAAGCTGTGCCCTCATGGGGCAATTGCTGCTTCCAGCCCCCCTGAGTAACCCCAGGATGTCCAGGAGGGACAAAGCTGTGTCCTCATGGGGCAATTGCTGCTTGCAGCTCCTCTGAGTCACACCAGAAGGGATGAAGCTGTCCCCTCAGGGGACAATTGCTGCTTGCAGCTCCTCTGAGTCACACCAGAAGGGACGAAGCTGTCCCCCAGGAGCAGAGGCTGCACCCCTTGCCGTGCCTGGACAGGGGTACCCTGATCAACCCCACGGGGGAAGGGGAATGTTCAAGCAGGAGCAGGTGGGATGGTGTCCCCAGGATCTGGGGCTTGGCAGAGCCAGGAGGAAGCTCTGGAATCCCAAATTGCCTCGAGCCCAGCCAGGATTCACTGCAGGCTCAGCACAGGCCAGGCCAGCCCGGGCCTTTCATGACCCCCATGAGGAACAGGAGCAGCTTGGAAAATTCCCGGGATGAGAAAAAGGGAAGAGTTAAAGACCCCATAAATGGCTGCAGGACCAAGAAGATGATTTCATGTGGAGCAAGTGGACCACCATGGACACATAATTGTGTTATATTTTTCTCCTCGCTGATGAGGCCCACAGTCCTGCTCTGGGTGGTTCTCCTGGTAATCAGCAGGAAGATTCCCAGGATAAGAAAAAGGGAAGAGTTAAAGACCCCATAAATGTCTGTAGGATCAAGAAGATGATTTTGTATGGAGCAAGTTGACCACCATGGACACATAATTGTGTTAATTTTTTCTCCTCACTGATGAGGCCCGGAGTCCTGCTCTGGGTGGTTCTCCTGGTAATCAGCAGGAAGATTCCCAGGATAAGAGTTAAATTCCCAAGCTGACCACCATGGACACATATTTATGTTCATTATTTCTCCTCACCAATGAGACCCAGAGTCCTGCTCCAGGTGGTTCTCCTGGTAATCAGCAGGAAAATTCCCAGGAAAAGAAAAAGGGAAGAGTTAAAGACCCCATAAATGGCTGTAGGACCAAGAAGATGATTTCAGGTAGAGCAAGTGGACCACCATGGACGCAAAATTGTGTTAATTTTTTCCTCCTCACTGATGAGGCCCAGAGTCCTGCTCCGGGTGGTTCTCCTGGTAATCAGCAGGAAAATTCCCAGGATAAGAAAAAGGGAAGAGTTAAAGACCCCATAACTGGCTGTAGGACCAAGAACACGATTTCATGTGGAGCAAGTTGACCACCATGGACACATAATTATGTTCATTATTTCTCCTCACCAATGAGGCCCAGAGTCCTGCTCTGGGTGGTTCTTCAGGTAATAAGCAGGAAATTTCCCAGGATAAGAGTTACATTCCCAAGCTGACCACCATGGACACACGATTGTGCAGATTTCTCCGGCTGCAGCCCCGGGAAGCTGCTCAGCCCTGTGCCCCAGAGCAAGGGAGTCCCTGCTGTGGCCGTGACCTGCTGGCCCAGCTGAGGAGTGCCCAGAAATGAGAGGCAGCTGCAGAATTCGCCTCCTCCCAGGAGCTCCAGGTGACCCAGAGCAGGAATGAGCCCACGCAGGTGGCACTGCAGGACGGGCTGAGTGGCTCCTGAGCGGCCCCGGGTCAGGATTTACAGCAGCCGGGGGAATTTCGGGTTTCCCAATCACGGCTTTGCAAAGCAAACAGACAATTCCTGCCGCTCTCTAACCTCTCCTTGACCTCTCCCTCTGCCTTCCAGACCCAGCAAGCTGACTGTCACGGACAAATAATTGTGTTCATTATTTCTCCTCACCGATGAGGCCCACAGTCCTGCTCCGGGTGGTTCTCCTGGTAATCAGCAGGAAAATTCCCAGGATAAGAAAAAGGGAAGAGTTAAAGACCCCATAAATGGCTGTAGGACATGATTTCATGTGGAGCAAGCTGACTACTATGGACACATAATTATGTTAATTTTTTCTCCTCACCGATGAGGCCCAGAGTCCTGCTCTGGGTGATTCTCCTGGTAATCAACAGGAAAATTCCCAGGGTAAGAAAAATTCCCAGGATAGAACTTAAATTCCCAAGCTGACCACCATGGACACATAATTATGTTAATTATTTCTCCTCACCAATGAGGCCCAGAGTCCTACTCCGGGTGGCTCTCCTGGTAATCAGCCGGAAAACTCCCGGGATAAGAAAAAGGGAAGAGTTAAAGACCCCATAAATGGCTGCAAGACCAAGAAGATCATTTCATGTGGAGCAAGCTGACCACTATGGACACATAATTGTATTAATTATTTCTCCTCACCGATGAGGCCCAGAGTCCTGCTCCGGGTGGTTCTCCTGGTAATCAGCAGGAAAATTCCCAGGATAAGAAAAAGGGAAGCGTTAAAGACCCCATAAATGGCTGTAGGACCAAGAAGATGATTTCATGTGGAGCAAGTTGACCACCATGGACACATAATTGTGTTAATTTTTTCCTCCTCACTGATGAGGCCCAAAATCCTGCTCTGGGTGGTTCTCCTGGTAATCAGCAGGAAAATTCCCAGGATAAGTGTTAAATTCCCAAACTGACCACCATAGATACATAATTATGTTCATTATTTCTCCTCACTGATGAGGCCCAGAGTCCTTCTCCTGGTAATGAGTAGGAAAATTCCCAGGATAAGAAAATTGAGAGGTGGGGAGCAAATTCCTTCAGGCTCTTTCTGGGATCTTCTCCTGCTGTTTGGAGATGCATCTGCCTTGCCATGGAGGAGGAAACTCGGATAGTTGGGAAGCTCCTGATCCAGGAGAAAATGCCATGGGAAGAGCTGAGCTGCTCTGCTGGGGAGTGACTTCTTCATCAGCTTTGACGAGCGCTGCCATGCCCATCCTGGTGGAATTATCATCACTGTCACGTTGGTAAGAAAGGAAATAAAACCCCAAAATGATGTTGGGATTCACCCAGATCACCTGGCTAAAATCAGGAACACTCCCTGAGCCACCAGGAACAGCCTGAGACTGGAGCCCAGTGGCCTCCACGCCTCTCTCTAACCACCAGACGACCCACCCTGTGTGAGCAAACGGAATAAAATCTGAAAGAAAACAAAAATCTGACTGGAGAAATGTGCTCCGCGCAGAACCAGAACGTTCAGCGCGGGGAGAGAGGATGCAGTCCAGCGTTTTACTTCCAGGCAAACATTTCAAAATGGACTTATAATGTAGCCTTTCATTTCGCTTTTATGTGAAGGTTTTACTTGAACTTGTAACGGAGATGGAAAAATCCGAGGTTGCCACGGCTCCTGGCGCTCTGCCTAATGCACTCCAATCTTTTTCCCCTAATAAAGGAGATTTCTGAAACCCCCCCAGAAAAAGGGAAGAGTTAAAGACCCCATAAATGGCTGCAGGACCAAGAACATCATTTCATGTGGAGCAACCTGACCACCATGGACACATAATTGTGTTTATTATTTCTCCTCACCAATGAGGCCCAGAATCTTGCTCTGGGTGGTTCTTCTGGTAATCAGTGGGAAAATTCCCAGGATAAGAAAAAGGGAAGAATTAAAGACTCCATAAATGGCTGTAGGACCAAGAACATCATTTCATGTGGAGCAAGCTGACCACCATGGACACATAATTGTGTCCAGTTTTATCTCCTCACTCATGAGGCCCAGAATCCTGCTCCGGGTGGTTCTCCTGGTAATCAGCAGGAAAATTCCCTGGAAAAGGGTTAAATTCTCAGGTTGACCACCATGGACACATAATTATGTTAATTATTTCTCCTCACTGATGAGGCCCAGAGTCCTTCTCCTGGTAATGAGTAGGAAAATTCCCAGGATAAGAGTTAAATTCCCAAGAAAAGAGATAAATTCCCAAGCTGGCCACCATGGACCCATAATTATGTTCATTTTTTCTCCTCACCAATGAGGCTCAGAGTCCTGCTCTGGGTGGTTCTCCTGGAAATAAGCAGAAAAATTCCCAGGATAAGAAAATTGAGAGGTGGAGAGCAAATTCCTTCAGGCTCTTTTTGGGATCTTCTCCTGCTGTTTGGAAATGCATCTGCCTTGCCATGAAGGTGGAAACTCGGATAGTTGGGAATCTCCTGAGCCTTCAGCTCCATCCCAGCTGGGATGGCCCCTCCCGGGTGGGATTCCAGCTGTGCCAGGGGCTGCTCAGCTCCCACTCCAGCACAATTTGGGATAGCTCAGGGTGCTGGTGCCGAGCAGAGGCTGTGCCTGCAAGATGGAGAAGGTTTGGTCCAAATCCTGGGCTGGAGATGGGTTTGGGCTGGGATTTTGGGCTGGGATGGGAGATGGGCTGCTTGGAGCTGGGATGGACACCTCGGAATGAGGGCATCCTTGGGGTCTCTTCCACCCAAAGCAAGCCAGGGTGATTTGATGATGATGGTGATGATGATGATGGTGATGATGGTGATGATGGTGATGATGATGATGATGGTGATGGTGATGGTGATGGTGATGATGATGATGGTGATTTGATGATGATTTGATGATAATGATGGTGGTGATTAGATGATGATGATGATGATGATGATGATGATTTGATAATGATGATGATGGTGATGATGATGATGATGATGATGGTGATTTGATGATGATGTGATTTGATGATGATGATGATGATGATGATGATGATGGCGATTTGATGATAATGATGATGATGATGATGATGATAATGATGGAGGTGATTAGATGATGATGATGATGGTGATTTGATGATAATGTGATTTGATGATGATTTGATGATGATGATGATGTTGATTTGATAGTGATGATGATGGTGATTTGATGATGATGATGGTGATGATTTGATAATGATGATGATGATGGTGATTTGATGATGATGATGATTTGATAATGATGGTGATGGTGATTTGATGATGACAGTGATGATTTGATGATGATGATGATGTGATTTGATGATGATTTGATAATGATGATGATGGCGATTTGATGATGATGTGATTTGATGATGATGATGATGATGATGATGGTCATTTGATGATGACAATGATGATTTGATGATGATGATGATGTGATTTGATGATGATGATGGTGATGACGATGGCGATTTGATGATGACAATGATGATTTGATGATGATGATGATTTGATAATGATGATGATGATGATGATGATGGCGATTTGATGACAATGATGATTTGATGATGATGATGGTGATGATGATGGCGATTTGATGATGACAATGATGATTTGATGATGATGATGGTGATGATGATGGCGATTTGATGATGACAATGATGATTTGATGATGATGATGGCGATTTGATGATGATGTGATTTGGTGATGATGATGATGATGATGATGGCGATTTGATGATGACAATGATGATTTGATGATGATGGTGATGATGATGATGTGATTTGATGATGATTTGATAATGATGATGATGGCGATTTGATGATGATGGCGATTTGATGATGATGATGATGTGATTTGATGATGATGATGATGACAATGATGATTTGATGATGATATCCCAGGCAGAGAGCAGCTGGAAGGAGGAGAAGGGGCAGCCTATAGCCCTCTCCTGACCCTCTGCAGCTCCCTGGCCAAGCCAGGACCCAGCAATTCTCCTCTCCAGCTTCCTTCTCCTGACACCCTTGTTCCCCATCCGTGGCAGCAGAGGGGCCCTGGCCATTCCATTGCCCTTCCCAGGATGGATTTCCTCCTTGAATTCAGGGCCTTTTGCAGCTTTTCCCCTGGCAGTTTCCTTGGAGATTTGGTGGGACATGATTCGATCCACACCGAGCTGGGCTTTGAGGTTTTCTCAGGGCAGCCTGGGCCTGCTGGAATTTTGGGGATGGATGGGCAGTGGGAACACTCAGGAATCACCA
The DNA here is from genome assembly GCF_027477595.1 of Haemorhous mexicanus. Classification (NCBI taxonomy): domain Eukaryota; kingdom Metazoa; phylum Chordata; class Aves; order Passeriformes; family Fringillidae; genus Haemorhous; species Haemorhous mexicanus. Next base: position 10,667,178 of record NC_082360.1, on the reverse strand, counting down.
GAGATGGTTCAAAAATGGTTGTGATATTCCTGTAGGCAGGAACCAGCATGTGGAGACGTGATAAATCCCCAGAGTTATCCTGGTGCTGAGGACAGCAGGGAAGTGCTGCTGATGCTCCTGCTCTCTCCAGGCTTTCAGGGGGATCCTCCCAGAGCCAGAGCTCCTTGGCTTTTCCAAGTGGTGGCTGCCTGCCAGCCCCGTTTATTCCCAACATGTGGTTCTGATTTGAAAATGTCCAGATCTCAACATCTTTAATCTTCTCACACCTCGGGATTTTTTGTTTTGGTTTGGTTTTGGGAAAGGCTGAACCATGTGCTCGGGATAATGGTTAAAAAGCAACACAGACAGTTTAACGGGGAAAAAAAAAAGAAAAGAAGAAAGATAAACTAAAATTATTTATTAAAAAAAAAAATAAAATCCAGCTGGCACTTTTCTGGTCTGAAAGGTGCAGTGTGGAAACTCAGGGATGCTTTTGTTTGTCTCAGCTCATAATCCCTGAAGAAACTCCGGGAATTTAGTGATTAAAAAGATCCTGACAGATCCCACCAGATGACAAAAATTTAAATATTTTTAATGTTGAAGAAAGTTGTCTTCCTAGAGGTTCAAATCCCATCCAGTTCTGGTGTACAGTGGAAGGCCTGGGTGCCCTCCCTGGGCAGGATCAGCAGGGCAGGAAGGTTTTCCTGGCCTTTGGAAGGTCCCTGGATCCCTCCAGGAGTTTGGGAAGGTCACCTGATCTCCTCTGGGATTTGGGAAGGTCACCTGATCTGTCCTGGGGTTTGGGAAGGTCACCTGATCTCCCCTGGGGTTTGGGAAGGTCCCTGGATCTCCCCTGGGGTTTGGGAAGGCCCCTGGATCTCCCTGGGGTTTGGGAAGATCCCTGGATCTCCCCTGGGGTTTGGGAAGATCCCTGGATCTCCCCTGGGGTTTGGGAAAATCCCTGGATCTCCCCTGGGGTCTGGGAAGGTCCCTGGATCTCCCCTGGGGTCTGGGAAGGTCCCTGGATCTCCCTGGGGTTTGGGAAGATCCCTGGATCGCCCCTGGGGTCTGGGAAAGCCACCTGATCCCTGTCCTGCTGCTGCCTGGCTGACATGGAGATGTTGAGAGGGGATAAATCATGGACTCCTGGAATGAGTTGGGTTGGAAGGGACCTCACAGCTCATCCTGTTCCACAGGGACACTCAGGCTGCCCCAAGGTGACTTTGGATGCTCCCAGGGATAGGGCAGCCAGAGATTCTCTGGAAAACTCTGCCAGGTCCTCCCCACCCTCCCAGGGAAGAATTTCCTGCTAATTACTGATGGAAACCTGCCCTGGTTTAATTGGCAGCCTCAGGGATGTGGCAGCTGTGGTGGTACAGCCACGGGGACACAGCAGCCAGGGGGGAATCCCAGAATCATGGAACAGTTTGTGTTGGAATAGACTTTTAATTCCAAATTCCTAAATTCCAACCCTCCTGCAACGAGCAGGGACATCTTCAACTCAACCAGGTCGCCCTGTCCAGCAGCCTCCAGCAATGATGTGCCAGCAGGAACGGGCTGGGAGGAAAGAGCTCAGCCCCTGTTCCCGCCCAACACTGGGACTGGGGCTGCTGCCTCTGCCCCATGATGGCTCAGGTTTGAGCTTTTCTGTGTTTCAGGTTCTCTGCTCTTCAGTGTGTGGGGCTGGGCTCACACCAGGGGATGCTGAGCTCTGTGCACAGAGCAGGGAGACAAAACAATTCCTGCTCCAGCTGGGCACCAAGGACAAATGATCCCAATCTCAGGCCAGGAGCACAAACCCCGTGGGCTGGAGAGAGAAAAACAAGCAGGGTGGGACTGGCTGGGCCAAAGCTGGGCTGGGACAATGAACTGCAAGGTGCAAATGGAGCAGAGCTGATCCCAGGGAGAGACCCCGTGCCCGGCCGTGCATTTTGGGGCCATTTTGGGTCATCTTGGGGGCAGCCCTGGCTGGGCTCTGGTGCTGCCCAAGGTGGGTCCATGGAGGAGATCCTTGGAATCAATCCCTGCTTTGTTCTGGGACCCTGCCCAGCCTCTGCTCCAGCTCAGCCTGCACAAGGCATCGCCTCCTTCCCATCCCTGGGGCTCTCCTTGGAGCACGAGGGCTTTTCCAGGTCTCCCTGTGCCCCAAGAGTTAAGGGGATGGAGTAGTTGGGAAGATAAGAACCAGATGATAAAGGCTGGAGGGGATCACATTTCCACTGCAGCCTGTGCAGACTCATTAGAATGCAGCCTCCAGCCCCAGAACACGAAAAAAAAGGAAAAAGCACAAAAATCCCAATTTTCCTCCCCAGGAAAGAAGCTGAGTGAGCACCAAATCCATGGGAATGGGGAACAGAGCTGGGAAAGCTCCATTAGCCAGGGTGGGCAGGGCTGCTCCAGGGGCTTTACTGGGAGCACTGGGAGGTGGCTGTGCAGGCACTGGGCTCTCTGGGAATCACTTTGGGATTCCCCCTGTTCCGGGCGGGACTGGAGCACCCTCTGCTCCTCACTGGGCTGTCTCTGCTCTGGTTCAGAGGGACAGGACTTGCAGCAGGTCCTGGCAGGAGATTTTAGGGCACTGAAGGAGGGGACGTGGCACAGCTCACCAGGGGCCCTGGCCTTTCCAAAGGAAGCAGAAGAGCCTTGTGGCTCCCTCCCAGCCCGGGATATTCCATCATTCCACGAGTTCATTGCTGTTTCACCCTCAGAGAGACCTGCCGGGCTCTCCTCTCCCCAAGGCAGAGGTGAGCACCTCCATACCTTTCTGCTGACCTGGTACCTGAGGATTCTTTGTGCCAAAATGGTTGGAATGCTGCTATTCCCGGGCCTTGAACGCCACCTATCCCTGAGCATTCCCAGGAAAGGAGATCTCTCCTTATCTGGTGGCTCAGACCCTGCAGCTCCCCGTGGATCAGCTGGATGCAGTTGCCTGCCCAGCCTCCAGTTTCACTTCCATTCGTTTGTTTTCCTTTTCTTTTCAACTTTATTTTTCTCTCCTCTGCAGTTCATTAGCATCTTCCCTTTCCTTGCTTGCCTTTCCCCCCCTGCCTTTCTCCTGGAACTCAGAAGTATTTCACTGTGGGCTGCCAAGTGATTTCTATCTCGGTGAAAAAGAACTTGCTATTTCCTGAAAACCTACCGCTGTTTTCTCTCTCTCTGCCCCCCCAGATCCTCTCCGAGCCCTGACACAAATCCAGGTAACCCGATGAGAAGGCAGTGAAAACAAACGGATTCTGCTTGGCAAAGGTGCGTCAACAAGTCTGGGAGCTTGGGGATTGTCTCTGCCCAGATCTGGGTTTTAAATTCCCCCCAGAGCCCAATTCTTGCAGGGGAGCAATGACAAAGGAAGAGGCTCTGGAGTTTTCCACTTTGTGAGGGGATTTTTTGGCCTTTTAGGCATTGTTTGGGAGAAAACTCTGCGTGCTGGCGTTGGGTCAGTGTGGTTTGATGTGGTTTCCCTGCCAGCAGTGGGTGCTGGGCGTGCCTTTAACCCAACCTCCTGCAGCCATCCCACCTGCCCATCCCATAATATCCCAAAAAACCCACGGCCACACCTGTTAATCCCACTGAAATTCCCAGCTGAACCATTGCCCTGTGTCCCAGGAGCTGGGGTGGGCACCAACCTCTCCTGGCTGCTGTCCCCAAAGTGCCTCCAGTGCCATGGGGATGTCACCACTCCAGGGATAAGATTTATATTTTATATTTTACAATTTACATTTTACATTTTATATTTTACATTTTACATTATTTTATATTTAGTATTTTATATTATTTTATATTTTACACTTATACTTTATATTTAATATTTTACATTGTACATTTTATATTTTATGTCTTATATTTTACATTTTACGTTTTATATTTTATATCTGATATTTTACATTTTACATTTTTTATTTTATAATTTACATTTTACATTTTACATTTTATATTTTACATTTTATATTTTATATTTTATATCTTATATTTTACATTTTACATTTTATATTTTATATTTTACATTTTACATTTTACATTTTATATTTTAATTTTACATTTTACATTTTCTGTTTTCCATTTTATGTTTTATATTTTACATTTTACATTTTGCATTTTACATCTTATATTTTATATCTTATATTTCTGTCATGGTTTGAGAAGAAGTGAGTTTTTTGAGATGCTGTAGTCAAACTAATAAGCGCTCAGATTTAAACATGACGATTTCAAGCCACGACAATTTCATTTTATATTTTATTTCTCTATCTATATTTTATTTTCCACCGGGTTATTTGATGAACTGGAGCAAAAAGAGAACTGAAACACTCTCTTAACGAGGCCATTCTTAGACTGGGCCGATTTTCAAGCGCATTTTACCTTTCAGCACAGGGGAAGTCAGCCTTTTGAGGAGTTTATTTCTTCAGGGTGCCTTCATTTCCGAAGGCTTCTCTGGGCTCCGGGCTCGATTTCTGTTTGGGTTGGGACTGGGAGAACCAAGCCTTTGAACCAAGCGCTGTGGGATGAGGAGCTCTGTTTGTCAGCTGGGTTTTGGTGTTGCATAACTCCCAAATCTCCTCCAGCATCCCAGAAAATGGATGAGCTCGGGGTTTTTTCCTCACCCCTTCCCCCTCTCCAGCCCTCCCCATCTTCGCTGGGATTTGTTATGGTCCGTGATTGGAAGCAAAAGGTCTCAAAGAGAGAGGAAATCAAGCCCGTCAATAAATGCTAAAAATATTTAGTGTGGCAGGCTCTGTATTTTCTTTTTTGTGAAACGCTGATTAATATTCAGTGGTTGAAGGTTAATACCCCATTCATTTTATTCCCTTTACATCCTCTGCACAGCAGTGGCTGCTCCAATTTCGACTCCTAATTCATGCAAATCTGGTTCCAATCAGGATATTAGGAACTCACTGCATAAGCAGGGGGGGAGTTAAAGAAAAAGAAAAAAGAAAAAAAAAAAAAGCAGGAGAAATCACCCAGTTGTTAAATTATCTCTGAGGACAAGCCCCCCCCACACACATGGACACCCCAGGTGCACGGCCCTGTCAGGGCAGAGTGTTTATTGTGCATTTCTCTCCTTCCAGACACGGAGGGAACATCCATGGAGGAGTTTTTGGCAGGATAACCACCAGTTTTTGTTTGGACACGGCAGTAAAAAAAGTCTCTGGCCTGGCTCACAAAGGAGCTGGATGATAATAAAACCTCATGCTGAGCTTAAACCCAAGGCTGAGAGCAGGGACTGGGGGATCCCAGCTCAGGTGAGGTTCTCAAGCCCAGCTTGGTGCACAAGGTGCAAGAGTAGTGCAGGGAAAATGATATTTGTTTCCTTTCCCCGTTTTTTCCCCCCATTTTTCTTTCAATGTGAGTGGGAAGCCCTTTTGTCTGTGGATCCTGGGTTTTCCACCCTCTGTGGAGGTTCTGTGTGGTCCTGGCAGGGCTGGATTTGGGATCTCAGGGCTGGGTTTGGGATCTCAGCTCCTGCAGGGAGAACCCCAGTGATCCCAGCTCCAGGATCCCCTGGAGGGCTGCCTGTCAGGAATATTCTGGGTGGGCCTGGGTCCTGAGGAGAGCCCCCCTGTCACCCTGCTGGCCTGTGGGGGTCCCAGCTCTGGGTTTCTCTGGGTCTGGACTGAAGGCACTTGAGATGATAATTCCTGTTCACACTCAGGTGTTCATTATTTCTTATCACTAAAACAGTCTCACTGCTGTGAGTTCTGCAGCTTTCCATGAGAAGGCACAAAATGCCCAACAATCTCTTGGTCCAAGGGCTTTTAAGACTGAACTGTCCAATTAAGAGCTGACACCTGGATTATTTCCCTTTTACCCCAATAACTGATCCCACAGAGCCCCCGTGGGGACTTTTCTGCCCAATTCCAAAATGCCACCCAAACCCCTGGAGAAGGAGGAAGAAGAAGGTGAAGAAGCAGCCCAGGATGACACCCTGTGCCCACATCTTGCTTCCACCCACAGCACACTAAAAACCCCAAACCCTCAATTTCTCACCCACCCACACTGCTCTCTGTAATCTATTGCACACTTTGGTGGGTTCCAGTCCATTCTGGAGTTTGGGAAACTTTCTCCATGGATGAGGGTCAGAGTCAGAGCTGCCCTGGGGGTCAGGGCACCCCAGAGCAGACACAGAAACATTCCCTGAGCCCTGGGTTTGCCCAGTGGCCCGTGGTGACACTGCTGTGACACTTCCAGGCTGTGCTCAGAGCAGTTCCTCATCCTCCTCAGCGCTGGGAGCCTTTCCCTGCTGGTGACTCCAGCTCTGCAAAACAAGCTCAGGCTCCAGAAGGGCCCTGTCTGGCCAAAATGCAAAACTTCCCCACAGGGCACAAGTGGGCTGTGTTTTTCCGACCAGGGAACAGCGTTGGGCCCCTTTCATCACCTTTTTTTTTGCACTTCTTTCAGGAGTGATTTAAATTGGAGGCAATGGTACTGAACCTCTGACACTCTGAATCACACACTTCAGCTCCAGCCTTTTTCTAGAACCACTTTGCCTGCAGCTCTTGTGGTTTGGTCTGGTTTTTTCCCCCCTCAGCATTTGTTCTTTCCACTCTGTTTGTGCCACCTCTGTGAAATTTCAGTTCATTTTTTTTTTTTTTTTGCCTCGGTATAGGAGAAAGTGCTGGTGACTGCTGAGGGCTCCTTTCCCAATTCTATTCCAAACCCAAGGCTTGCTTCCAACCCTTCCAAAAACGTGCTGAGCCCTCCTCCCCTCCTCTACGGCCCGGGAGAACACCCTGCCAATCCCAGATTGCTCAACAGAAAGGAAAAAGCAGCTTGGGAGCCCCTCTGGGAGGGGGCCAGGGCACAATCCGAGGGGTGGGGTGAGAGCAGCAGCGTCACCCTGGGAGCTGGATGGAGCAGGAGCTGCTCCCACCCTCTCCCACCCAGCTGCTGCCTTTGCAGCCCTGCTTGGAACCAGCTGAAGGAAAACACGGGTGGGCAGCAAAAACCCGGCTGGAGAGCCGGGTCTGCTCAGGGTGGGGATGGCTGGGGGCTGCTGGGGGCCGTGGCTGATGGTGGGGACTGTCACCAAGGAGCTGGGCTGGGCTGGGCTGGGCTGGGCTGGGCTGGGGGGGTCACAGAGCCGGGTCTGCTCAGGGTGGGGATCGCTGGGGGCTGCTGGGGGCCGTGGCTGATGGTGGGGACTGTCACCAAGGGGCTGGGCTGGGCTGGGCTGGGCTGGGGGATCACAGAGCTGGGAGAGTGCCTGTGCTGGCTCTCCAGGGACCCGGGGTGCCAGGCTGAGGAGCTGGGCACGGCTCTGGCACAGCCAGTGGCACAAACTAAATTTATATTTATATTTATATTTATATTTATATTTATATTTATATTTATATTTATATTTATATTTATATTTACATATCATCTACATCTACATTTACATCTACATCTAATCTACATTTATATTTATATTTATACTTATACTTATACTTATATTTATATTTATACTTTACTTATATTTATATTTATACTTATACTTATACTTATATATTTATATTTATATCCATAGTTATAGTTATACATATACATATTAATTAAATGTATATTCATATGTATATGTATTTATATTTATATCTATTTTTATATTTAATTTTATAGTTATATATTTATATTTATATCCATAGTTATAGTTACACTTATACATATACATATTAATTATATGTATATTCATATAAATATTAATGTTTACATGTATGTATACATTTATATTTATATTTATATTTATACCCCTAGTTATAGTTACAGTTATACATATACATAGTAATTATATGTATATTCATATAAATATTAATGTTTACATGTATGTATACATTTTATATTTCTATTCACAGTTATATTTATATTTATACTTATATTTATACCCCTAGTTATAGTTACACTTATACATATTAATTATATGTATATTCATATAAATATTAATGTTTACATGTAGGTATATGTATATTTATATGTATATGTATATTTATATGTATATTTATATATATGTATATGTATATTTATATTTATATTTATACCCCTAGTTATAGTTACACTTATACATATACATATTAATTATATATATTAATATATATATAAACATTATATATTATATATTATATATATATTTTAAATATACATATATATACACACACACACACACACATATATATATATATATATATACACACATATATACATATATACACACACACACACACATATATATATATATATCTTTATATATATATATCTATATCTCCACTTCAGTGTATAATTTAATCTACAAATTCCCAGCGTCTCCCTCTGTGCTCTACCTGCCGTGGAAAAACAGGAAAAGGCACCAAAGCAGCTGGGCCCCTGAAGCTCCCCAAAGCCACAGCCCGGATTTGGAGCTCCCTTCCCTTGGTGTTTCCTGCCCTCAGCAGCCAAGGGCTTGGATTTGGTGTCCCAGCTGCTGTGGGGAACGAGGGGGGAAAAGGAAAGGGTGAGAGTGACAGTCAGGGTTTCCCTTTGCATTGTCATTATCCTCTTCCCGAGCTGGAAAAAGGCTCCAAAACAGACTCCAAACCCATTTTCCTGCAGGGCTAAATTAGCCTGGAGCGGTGGCAGGGACAAAATTGGCCAGCTCTTGGTGTTTTGTGTGGGGCAAGACAAAATTTGTGTGGAATTTGGGAATTTCAGTGCCTGGTGGAGCTGGGATCCAGCCACAGCTCCGGAGGGCTCCAGGATGAATTCCCATGGAATGCAGCCGTGGCTGTGTCACATCTCCTGTGGCTTGGCCCGTCCCCCGTGGTGACAAGAGCGCTCCAGCAGCCTTGAAATGTTTCCAGGTGGTTCTTGAGTGGCTCTGCTTTTGTCCTGCCGAAAAAACCCAACCAAAACCTCAAAGCCCAGCCCCGGAATGTGATAATTGGAGCTGGGGTTGTCTCAGCCGGGAATGTCAAGGGTGTTTTCTGCAGAGGGAAGGACCTCGGAGATCATGATGGGGAGAAGCCCAGAGGGCTGAGGAATGAGCTGAAGAAAGGGAGAAAATCCCAACTTCCTGGGAATCTCTGAACCTGTGCGAAAAACCAGGGGGTTAATTCTGGAGAAGTCTGTAAAGACAATTAAATATGAAATCTGGAAACTCAAGCTACTCTATGGTGCTTTAGGAAGGAAAGATTTCCTCCAGAAGGGAATTTCAAGGGAATGGGAATGAAGCCTCCCCAGGCTGCACACACCTGGCTGCCCTGCTCCAACCCCTCCTGTAAAAAGTGCAATTATCCTTCAAAATGGTGGACTGAAAGTCATTTTGGCAGGGCTGGTAGGGCAGACCAGGGGAGCACAGAGGGATTCAGGGTTTATTTCACCCAGAATTGTTTGTTTCTCCCCTCTGTGCTTCCGTTGTTGTGATTCCTGATTCTCGACTGGTAACATTCCCCAGTGCCCCCATGGTCGGAGCCCTGCCTTGCTTGCTCCTGGCCCAGAGGGCTGAGGAATGAGCTGAAGAAAGGGAGAAAATCCAAACTTCCTGGGAATCTCTGAACCTGTGCGAAAAACCAGGGGGTTAATTCTGGAGAAGCCTATAAAGACAATTAAATATGAAATCTGGAAACTCAAGCTACTCTATGGTGCTTTAGGAAGGAAAGATTTCCTCCAGAGGGAATTTCAAGGGAATGGGAATGAAGCCTCTCCTGGCTGCACACACCTGGCTGCCCTGCTCCAACCCCTCTTTTAAAAAGTGCAATTATCCTTCAAAATGGTGGACTGAAAGTCATTTTGGCAGGGCTGGTAGGGCAGACCAGGGGAGCACAGAGGGATTCAGGGTTTATTTCACCCAGAATTGTTTGTTTCTCTCCTCTGTGCTTCTGTTGTGATTCCTGATCCTCGACTGGTAACGTTCCCCAGTGCCCCGTGGTCTGAGCCCTGCCTTGTTTGCTCCTGGCTCTTCACACGAGCCTTGCTCCTCTCTGGGGGTGCTCTAGGTTGGAGCTCTGCACGTCCAGCACTGTTTTTTGGGAAGGAGAGAAAGGATTGGAGGCAGTGAAAGAAAAGGTGGGAAATGGGAAAGGCTGGGGAGTGTGAGATGGACCTCGGGGTGGGGCTGGGTTTGGTTGGTCGGGGCTGTCGGGAAAATCAATCCACAAACTCCAGAGGTTTCTGTCCAGAAAAGAGCCAGAGCAGTCCTGGAACTTTATTCCAGTCAAGGCAGAGGCCATGGGGCATCCCCTGGGGTCTCTCCAACTTTTGGAGGGCGCAGCCTCCTTTTTATCCCAATTTCCAGCCACATTTCCCTTCTCTCTTTCCCCATTTCTGAGGTACCTGAGAGGTTCAGACTTCCCAGAACACCTGATCCCAGAGATTCCCCTCTAATGCACAACCCTCCCTTTTCATTTTTAATTCTTCCTGAATTTAAGGGTTTCTCTTCCCTGTTGTTTCTTTCATCTTTCAATGTCTAATTTCATTTATCAGCCAACCTGAAGTTTATTTGTAAAAGCAAATCTCTTTTCCCATCCATCAATCAGTGGAACCCTTCCCATTGTTGCTTTTACCTTCCAGTGCTGGTTTTATGTTTTATCCACCAGCAGAGCCCAGCTGGTTTGGAAAGACAAATCCAGCATTCCCCTCAGGGCTGATGCAGCTTCCCCTTCCTGCTGTGGGGCTGGTCCCACTGGAGCACATCCCAAACTCCCTGCATCCACCTGTGGGTCCAATCCCAGATCCCAAACTCCCTGCATCCACCTGTAGATCCAATCCCAGATCCCAAACTCCCTGGATCCACCTGTGGATCCAATCCCAGATCCCAAACTCCCTGCATCCACCTGTAGATCCAATCCCAGATCCCAAACTCCTTGCATCCACCGGTGGGTCCAATCCCAGATCCCAAACTCCCTGCATCCACCTGTGGATCCAATCCCAGATCCCAAACTCCCTGCATCCACCTGTGGGTCCAGATTGTCACCCACAGCTGCCAGCTCCTCGCACAGCTTTGGGCAGAGTGGGACCCTCAGGAGCAGCAAATTCATTTTTAGTCCTTCCATTGCCTCCTGATCCCGCTGCTCCTGTAGAATCCTGTCTGCAGCCCCTGTTTGTGTGCTCTGTCTGGGTGGTTTAGGCTCAGCTGGGCCGTGCCACTGGCCACACCTCTGGGCAAAGCACACGGAATTGCAAAGTTTCCTTTTTTTTTTAAATTTTTTTCCCCCTTTTTCCTCCTGTTTCACGTCAAACCAGCCGACGCCCGTCACCGTCCTCAGCCCCGGCTCTGATGCAAACTTTTTCCACCTGGGCCAAGTCAGGCCTTCAAAAATATAAATAAATAGGAAAGAAAAGGGAAAAAAAAAAGAAAAAAAAGAAGATATTTTTAGGGATATTTTACAGGCATGACACAGCGGAGGGTGACACACGGGCTGTGCTCAGTGGGTGGGAGCAGGGCTGGCTCCTGTTGTTCTTGTCCCTGGGCCCAGCATTACGAGTGGCCACCTTGGTTTGGGCTCTGGTGGTGGTGTGGGGCACAGCCCCGGGTGCCAGGGGGGCTGGGGAGGGTTTGGGGGTGCTGCAGGGGGGGTTGGTGCCTCTGAGCAGCGCTGGGGTGGGGGGCTCCAAATTAGGGACCTTTGATTTCCTTCTTCACCCTGTTCTGCTCAGGCGCTGCTGCAATTCCATCTTCCCGTGGTCACACGTCCACCTGAGGGGGGCTGGTCCTCAGGTGGGGGTCTGGGGATGGAGGGGCCAGGGAGGGATGGGGGTGGGATGGGGGTGGGATGGGGTGGGACTGGGGTGGGATTGGGGTGGGATTGAGGTGGGATGGGGTGGGACTGGGGTGGGATGGAGCTGGGATTGGGGTGGGACTGGGGTGGGATGGAGGTGGGATGGAGGTAGATGGGGGTGGGGTGGGATGGAGGTTGATGGAGGTGGAATGGAGGTGGGATGGGATGGGATGGGATGGGGGTGGGATGATGGTGGGATGGCGGTGCAGTGGAGGTGGGATGGAGGTAGGATGGGATGAGGGTGGGATGGAGGTGCAGTGGAGGTGGGATGGGCTGGCGGTGGGATGAGGGTGGGATGGAGTTGCAGTGGAGGTGGGATGGGCTGGCGTGGAGAGGGGATGGAGGTGGCAGAGGCTGATGCCAGCCAACATCTGCCAGGCTCATCCACGACCTCGTGGTTTTATAGCCCCGTAAAGGGCAGCTGAGAGAGGCTCCAGCAGAGGTCCTGGCTTTGGAGGCTCCAGGAGAGGTTCTGGCTTTGGAGGCTCCAGGAGAGTTTCTGCCTTTGGAGGCTCCAGGAGAGGTTCTGGCTGTGGAGGCTCCAGGAGAGGTTCTGGCTTTGGAGGCTCCAGGAGAGTTACTGCCTGTGGAGGCTCCAGGAGAGGTTCTGGCTGTGGAGGCTCCAGCAGAGGTTCTGGCTGTGGAGGCTCCAGGAGAGGTTCAGGCAGGAGCCAGCCTCATCCCCTGGTGCCAGCAGGGAGAGCCAGGCTGGCATTCGGGGCTGCCCCGGGCAGGAGCTGGGCACTGCCCCGGCCCTGGCAGCAGCTCTGGGCTGCTCCTGCCTGGCTCTGCCCCTGGAGACTCTGTGCAACACCTGGAGGGGCTCTGGAGCTCCTTCCCTGGCCCTGCAGGGCAGGAGGAGCCAGCTGAGCTCCCGGCACACGAACACCAGGGGCAGAGCTGGTGGGAAGCAGCAGAGTCTGCTCCACAGCTGGTTCCCACCCTGGCCTCTCCCTTTTGCTCTGAGCTCCTCTTCCCTGGCTCTTCCCACCATCTCCACTCCCAGATTCCATTCCTGGCCAGTCCCTGGACACCTGGACTGGGCCCTGCTCCCTTCCCACCACTCAGGGATGGTGGCCACCAGCTCTGGAGCCTGGGAGGGACTGGGATGGGCACCAGGATGGGCACAGGAACAACTCCTGGAGACGCCTTGGATCCTTCAAGTCGGGGCAGGGGCAGAGCTGAGCACGGCCCAGGCATTCCCAGTTTCACTGGGACCTTCCTGCAGTGTTTATTCCCAGTTTTTCTCAGGACATTGATGGGAACCTTGCTCTCATGGCATCACGCTGGGGTGAAGGTTTGCTGCTGGAATCAGGGATGCTCCCTCTGAGCAGGACTCGGTGGCCAGCTCAGAAACCTCCTCCCAAAGCAGAGGCAGCGAGGAAAAGCTGCCTGGAAAAGGGAGAATTGCCTTTTAAAGTGAGATTAATTTATGTAAAAAAAAGGAACAATTTGGAGATGTTTGGCTCAGGTTTGTTCTGTAAGGCTGGAAACAGAAAAAGGAGAATTACCTTTTAAGTTTAATTTTAATTAAAGTGAGTAAAAAAAGAAACAATTAACCCCCTGGAGATGTTTGACTCTGGATTGTTCTGTAAGACTGAAGCAGAAAAATGAGAATTACCTTTATAAAGTAAGATTAATTTATATAAAAGAGGAGCAGTTTGGAGATGTTTGACTCAGGTTTGTTCTGTAAGGCTAAAAACAGAAAAAGGAGAATTACCCTTTTAAAGTAAGATTATTTTATGTAAAAAAAGGACCAGTTTGGAGATGTTTGTCTCAGGTTTGTTCTGTAAGGCTAAAAACAGAAAAGGAGAATTACCTTTATAAAGTAAGATTAATTTATATAAAAGAGGATCAGTTTGGAGATGTTTGACTCAGGTTTGTTCTGTAAGGCTAGAAGCAGAAAAAGGAGAATTACCCTTTTAAAGTAAGATTAATTTATATAAAAAAGGATCAGTTTGGAGACGTTTGACTCAGGTTTGTTCTGTAAGGCTAAAAACAGAAAAAGGAGAATTACCTTTATAAAGTAAGATTAATTTATGTAAAAAAAGGATCAGTTTGGAGATGTTTGACTCAGGTTTGTTCTGTAAGGCTGGAAACGGGAGGAAATCAGTTTTCTGGCTCATTTCTGTGTGAAAACCAGGAAAACTCCCAGTGAAAGGATGGGCTGTGGGATGTGCTGCTCCAGTCCTGCACCCCCAGACTCCCTGGCAAACGGGGAGAGGAAGGACCCAGCAGGGCCCCGAGCTCTCCCCATCTCCCTCAGCCCCGTGGTGCTCCCAGCCCTGGTCCCCCACCTCGAGCAGGGGATGCTGGCCCTGTTTCCCTGCTTTTATGGGGACTCCCCACCGAGGCAGACTCCAGTTAAAAGGTTACTGCCCAGCTGTGAGGGATGCAGACAGGCTCACAGCTCCGTGCCGGGGTGACCTCATATCTCATATTTATTGACTAAATGTGGCTTGAACTAGTCACCACCAGTAAAATAAACCACAGCCCCGAGTGCTGCAGGAATATTCCATGGCACACGCTCTCCCAGGTCCTCGTCACACCCCTGCTTTCACTTGGATTTACCAAAAATTAAAAAAGAAATAAATTAAAAAGAAAAAGAGGTAAAAGCCTCGTTACCAATCTCATTTCTTTTACAAGGTGGGTCCTGCAGAAACCCTTTCAGTGCAGGGTTGGTTTGTCCTCTGAGCAGAGCTGGGAATCTCTCTGGCTTTGCTCTGCTGGGGAGGGGGGAATGAAACCTTTGGGTTATTTTTGTGACAGAGCTTGGTTGGGTTAGGATGGACATGTCAGGCTCTAACAGGAGCTTTTTTGTGTCCACGTAACCCTTGCTGTCCCGTGGGGGAGAAATCCATGAAAAACCAGGAGGCTGCCATGGTTCAGTCTGCCTGAAGAACTCTTGTTGGTACAAAGTGATGAGTTTCTTACTTCTGCTGTGAATTAAACCTGTTCAGTGTCAGAGATGGTTTTTTGGAGCATCTCCACCTGAAGGCAGGGACAGCACCCAGCAGGCGTGGGGGAAAATTGGGAGAAGCTTTTCCAGCTTTAGGCTGTGTCTGTCTATATCCTTACAGGTGATACACTCAGGATCCCTGGAAAATTTTGGAATACTGGCTTTAGTATCCAGTGCCAGGGGCAGGATCTGTGGAGCCTGGACCTTGAGGGAATCTGGGCCGGAAACGCCGCTGCACACCCAGAGTGGCCTTCTCCATCTGCCAAAATCTCCATCCCCCAAAATCTCTGTTCCCCAAAATCTCCATCCCCCAAAATCTCCATCCCCCAAAATCTCTGTTCCCCAAAATCTCCATCCCCCCAAAATCTCCATCCCCCAAAATCTCTGTTCCCCAAAGTCTCCATCCCCCAAAATCTCTGTTTCCCAAAATCTCTGTTCCCCAAAATCTCCATCCCCCCAAAATCTCTGTTCCCCAAAATCTCTGTTCCCCAAAATCTCCACCCCCCCAAAATCTCCATCCCCCAAAATCTCTGTTCCCCAAAATCTCCATCCCCCCAAAATCTCTGTTCCCCAAAATCTTCATCCCCCAAAATCTCCATCCCCCAAAATCTCCATCCCCCCAAAATTTCTGTTCCCCAAAATCTCTGTTCCCCAAAATCTCCATCCCCCCAAAATCTCTGTTCCCCCAAAATCTCCATCCCCCCAAAATCTCTGTTCCCCAAAATCTCCATCCCCCAAAAATCTCCATCCCCCAAAATCTCTGTTCCCCAAAATCTCCATCCCCCCAAAATCTCTGTTCCCCAAAATCTCTGTTCCCCAAAATCTCCATCCCCCCAAAATCTCTGTTCCCCAAAGTCTCCATCCCCCAAAATCTCCATCCCCCAAAATCTCTGTTCCCCAAAATCTCCATCCCCCCAAAATCTCCATCCCCCAAAATCTCTGTTCCCCAAAATCTCCATCCCCCCAAAATCTCTGTTCCCCAAAATCTCTGTTCCCCAAAATCTCCATCCCCCAAAATCTCTGTCCCCCCAAAATCTCTGTTCCCCAAAATCTCCATCCCCCAAAATCTCTGTTCCCCAAAGTCTCCATCCCCCAAAATCTCTGTTCCCCAAAATCTCTGTTCCCCAAAATCTCCATCCCCCAAAATCTCCATCCCCCAAAATCTCCATCCCCCAAAATCTCTGTTCCCCAAAATCTCCATCCCCCCAAAATCTCCATCCCCCAAAATCTCTGTTCCCCAAAGTCTCCATCCCCCAAAATCTCTGTTTCCCAAAATCTCTGTTCCCCAAAATCTCCATCCCCCCAAAATCTCTGTTCCCCAAAATCTCCATCCCCCCAAAATCTCCATCCCCCAAAATCTCTGTTCCCCAAAATCTCCATCCCCCCAAAATCTCTGTTCCCCAAAATCTCTGTTCCCCAAAATCTCCATCCCCCAAAATCTCCATCCCCCAAAATCTCTGTTCCCCAAAATCTCCATCCCCCCAAAATCTCTGTTCCCCAAAGTCTCCATCCCCCAAAATCTCTGTTCCCCAAAATCTCTGTTCCCCAAAATCTCCATCCCCCAAAATCTCCATCCCCCAAAATCTCTGTTCCCCAAAATCTCCATCCCCCAAAATCTCTGTTCCCCAAAATCTCTGTTCCCCAAAGTCTCCATCCCCCAAAATCTCCATCCCCCAAAATCTCTGTTCCCCAAAATCTCCAGCCAAGTGCCCCTTTCTCAATCCCTGCTGACCCAAACCCCTCCAGGGTGTTATGAACTCTCTGGTTTTCATTTTTTAGCATAGAGCCATCAGCAGATCCAGCAGAAGCCTGGACCACAAGGGCTGGAAAAGCCACCGCACACCCGGAGTCGCCTTCTCCATTCCCCAAAATCTCCAGCCAAGCGCCCATTTCTCAGTCCCTGCTGACCCAAACCCCTCCAGGGCGCTGTGCACAGTCTGGGCTGTGGTTTTTTGGCCCAGGGCTGCTGGCAGATCCCCTGTGAGCCCGGCCCCTGAGGGGATCTGGGCTGGAACCCTCTGTGTGTGGCAGGTGCTGCCGTGCCGGGGTGCCTGGATCACCTTTCTGGCCACAGCTCCTGATGCCGTGTTTCCCTTTGGAGATTTACGTGGAGGGGATGTGGAAAGGGGTGGAAAAAAGAGGAGCTTGACAAGGGGATGGGGTGCAGATGTTCCAGCTGTGAGCCCACGAGCAGCTCTGTGTGGCTGCCCCCCTCAACTCTCCCCGTGCAGAAATCTCCTCCCTCACCCATTAATTTCCAGCTAAACTCATCAGGGACTCAGAATTCCAGGCCTGGATGAGAATGGTTATCTGGATGTTGCCAGGGATGTGCAGCAGTGGCCCCTTGGCTGGTCAGAGTTCATCCTGGCCATGTCACCTGGGATCTTACCCTTATTATTATAATCAGTCATTTATTATAATTATTATTATTAATTTTCCAAGCTGATGTATAGATGGATAATGAGGATCAGAGAAAGGAGAGGGAGTGGCCTCCTTAATGCCCTGGAGGGATGATGATTCCTGCTCCTGGCTGGGGGGAGCTTTGCCAGCAGAGAGCAGAAAAATTGGAATTTTGGGACTGAAACCTTCCCTCTTCCCTCTCTTTTTTTAGGACACACAAATAATTGAGTGTCCTGCTGTCTGTGAGGGTGTTTTGGGAGGTGACCAGAGGTTACTGGGGTGGTTTTGAGCCGTGTCCTGGCTCAGAGGACACCACAAAGCCACCCCTGGGCTGGGGCCACCACCCACCCTGGGGTTTGGGGCTGGACCCGCCGTGTTCCACCACAGTTTCCACCTGAGGCCATAAATCAGCGCGGGGCTGCAGTGAAGCTCAGCTTGGATTCCCTGGCAGCTTTGCTGTTTGCACTGAACCTTGCAGAGCTCTGGACGTGAGCTGGAGATTTATGGGTGTTTGCAGAGCCCACGGTTCCAGGTCACAGCTTGGACCCAGGCGTTTCCAGGGAATCATTGCTTCCCCCGGCGTCTTTGGTGGCCCCGTCTGGAGAGAGGAAAACGCTTCCAGGGCTTATCTCCCCGCCAGGTCTCCTTGGCAGGGCTGAGAGGCTGGGTGAAACAGCCCCAAAATGCTGATGGAAACATTGCCCAGCAAAAACGGGATCTGTGCTTGGTTGGGACTCCGTGTCGGAGCCTTGGCGGAACAACCCTGGGCAGATCGTGTGGGGAAAAGGAAAATGGGGGTGGGATCCAGGGGTTGTTTTGCTTTTCTGACCCCAAAGTGGGCAAAGAGGAGTTGTAGAAACCCCGGCTCTGCATCCCTGACATCCAAATAGCTCCTTGAGCACAGGTGAGCCACGCCAGGCTCCCCTGGACATTCCCTCAGTGATCATTCCCACACTGATCAATCCCACATTGATCAATCCCACATTGATCAATCCCACACTGATCATTCCCACATTGATCAATCCCACACTGATCATTCCCACATTGATCATGCCCACATTGATCAATCCCACACTGATCATTCCCACACTGATCAATCCCACACTGATCAATCCCACACTGATCATTCCCACATTTATCAATACCTCATTGATCATTCCCACTCTGATCATTCCCTCATTGATCAATCCCACATTGATCATTCCCTCATTGATCAATCCCACACTGATCATTCCCTCATTGATCAATCCCACACTGATCATTCCCACTCTGAGCATTCCCTCAGTGATCATTCCCACTCCAATCCTTCCCCTTTCACTCCACAAATCCCTTCCCATTTGTCCCTTTTTTGCTGAACCGTCCCTGGGAGTTTTTCCAGGCTATCACTCCAATTTTTTGAAGCTCAAGGCCAGATTTTGGCATAGTTTTTTTTAGGAATTATTGATTTAATTATCATTTCCAGAGCTGAGGTGATGCTGGGAAGAATCAGGGGGATTCCCTCAAAAATCCCTCCGTCAGGAGAAGGGTCTGGAGTGCCCAGCTGGGTACAGCTGCCACCTGAGCCACCTCCCTGCTGTCCCTGCTGCCCCGTGCCAGCCCAAGGACACATCCCTACGTGCTCAGCCACACGTGTTCCCACCCAGATCCGCTCTGGAATTGCAACTGGAGCCATAACAATATGGCAGTAAAAAATAATGAAATGCCATCATAAAAAAAAAAAAAAAGGAAAAAAAAGATGTGGAAAAGCAATTATTTATTTATACCTTGGGAGCTAGGAATAATACACCTGTTTCGTGGGGATGGCTGGCACAAAGCTGGCATTGCAGAGTGGTACTTAATAATTTCTGACCACACTTTATAGGCTCTTTCCTGCAATTAATGCTAAATAAAATCAACATTTCTCCGACGGGTGTTTCTGGCTCTCATTAACTCCCTTCTTGCCATTCAGCATCTCTTTCCCTCCGAATATCTTTTCTTTTTTGTGTTTCTCTTTTACATTTTTCTTCGCTCTTCTCCTCTCATGAGCTCTGCTGGCGAGAGCAGGGCCTGGTTTTAATTGAATTAACTGAGATTAGTGCAGGATTTTTTCTGCTCCAGGTGGAACAGAGGCTCCTACCCAAGGGCAGGATGAATCCAGAGCCACGAGCAGGGCAGGCAGCAGCTGGAAGGGCAACAAAGCAGCTTGGACCACAGAAATGAACCCATGGAAAACCTGATGGATGCCCTGGAAGAGGAAAGCTGGAAATTCAGACTCATCCTCCCAGGTGAACTCATGGATGAAGGAATGTGTGAAGAAAAATGTTGTTGGTGCTGGGAGGTGAGCTGGGGGCAAAACTGGTCCTGAATTAATTGGCTTTGTTTGTTTAGGAAGGAGAAACTTCCAGGACTCCAAGAGCCACCTGAGGTGCTGGGAGGTCTCGGTGGGGAACTGTTGGTCCAGCTCTCAGCAGATGGGAATCCTCTTCCCTCCTTTTTCCTACTTTTCCTCCTCTTCCCACGTTTTCCTTCCCTCCTCGAAATTCCTGCTGCTTTTGATCCCAAATGATGGGATTTCAGCACTTGCCAGGGGAGGAGGGAGGTTCTGAGGTAACAAAAATCTTCCCTTCAGGAACAAAATGATTGGATTCATAAACTCCAGAGTCACTAAACCAAACCTCGTGTGGATGGAAGAGCCCAGAGCTGAGCAAACCCAGATTTTCCCAAGGAAACACCGACTGGCTTTAATCAGCAGGGCCAAATCAAGTTTTGTTTTCTGAGGTTTCTTTTCCCCTCCCATCTCCTTTTCCATGTCAGGAGAGCCCTTTGGCCTGGGGTGAAGAGGGGAACTTTGCCCATCTCTTAATGAATATTTTAAAAAACACAAAAGAGCTCTGTTTGGCCTGGCCAGCTCTCACGTTCTCTCAGGACCTCAGCCAGCCTTTCTGGACGTTATCCCATGGTTAAAGCACTGCTGTTTGTCCACAGGTTTGGGATAAATTGGGTTTATCCCCTCCAGAAGGTGAGAGAGGCCTGGCCATCTCCTTCCTTCCTCTTTTCCTTCTGCCTCTCCAACGCTTCTCTCTTTCAGAAAGTCACGTTGGCATCGAATTCCTGCCAGGAAAGGTTGTAAATCCCTCTAAATCCCCGTGGTGAGCAAGGAAAAGGGAACTTCCCTCTCAACTTTGCTTTCCTCACCCCAAATCCAAGCTCTTCTTTGCGGTGAAGATGTGGAAGAGTCAGTCCTGGAGGAAAAGCTTGGGAGAAAATGACCCTTGCTGGGGAGCACCTTGATTTTGGGGGAAGCTGTGATGCCTGTTCACAGGTTCGTGTGCAAGTCCTAAATTTGGTGCCACATGTGGGGGAGGACTGGCAGGTGACACACGGATCAGCCTCATTGTCACCATTAGCCTGGATGTGACACTCACACGTGATCAGGGTCCAAGACGAAAAAGGATTTTTATTCTGCGTGTTCTCTGACTTATATACTCTTCACAAAGCGTGATCTGAACTCCTTAACTGCATCACAATAACTTATTATAGTTATTGGTGCAAAGCAGTTAGCATCAATAGGATTGGCAAAAGTTTTACAGAAATTTAATAAGGCACATGTACACATCTACTTATGCAGGTCATTCAGCTTACAAACATTTTAATGTATTTTTCTAATCTGTTTCCGTGCTGATGGCCTTGTCTTCTCCCTTGCTATGGATAAACTCGAAAATCACCAATTGTTATTTCTTCTGTGAACTCAGCTTTGCTTGCAGGCCAGCTGTCAAGCCCCTCCACACTTCCCCCTTTTTGTATCTGAGCGACAAACGCAGCTGACAAGGATTTCTGCAGGGCCCGGTGCAAAAATCCAAGCAGAGCAATAATTACAATCACCAACAAAATTAACAATCCAGTCTTCAACAGTGATCAGCGAGCGACCCTTGTGTCGCTGGGGAGCTCCTCGTTTTTAGGGGAAGCTGTGGTGCCTGCTCACAGGTTCATGTGCCAGTCCTAAATTTAGTGCCACGCTGGCAGTGCCACGTGTGGGGGAGGACTGGCGGGTGACGCACGGATCAGCCTCATTCCTCATGGGAAACTTCCAGCCTGTGCCACTTTCACCGTCTGGAACAAATGAGCAGCTCCTGGTGATGCCATGGGAGCAGCAGCCAGGGCTGGAGATGTTCTTGGAAGCCGTAGGAGTGTGGGATTGTGTAAGCAGTTGGCAAAGGTGTGTGCATCTCTCAATCTGTTGTATCCTGCTCCAGGTTTAGGTCCAGATCAGCAGCGGGATTTAGTCACCCAGCTCTCGGTAATTCCTTTGGAATGTCGATGTTTAATTACATTTTGTCCTCAGCTGAGTCCGTCCTTTTAATTTATCGCTGGCAAAGGCTGAGCACAAGGATTTGGAGTGGCTTTGGAGCAGCTGCCAGTTCCTGGGGGAGCTCAGACCTTCACTCCCCAAAGCCATTTATAAATTCTGACGTTGGTGATCTTTCTCCAGGTCTAACCCAGCCTGAGGTCCATAAAAATGGCACTGGCACCAAGTGTTTCCAAACAGGAGTGACAGAGCCCTGTTGAAGGATGAAGGGAGTGAAGTAATTCCCTTCTGATGTGCCTTGAGATGGTGACAGTGACTCAGAAGAGCTGGGAAGCTCCAGATTCTTGGTCTGGGTGAGATGTTCCAGTGATCTTCGAGGGTCTCACACCTGGGAGAGACTTGGAGTCCCCTCATCCTCAGGGATGAGTGCCTGGATTCTCTTCAGGAGATCCATCCAGGACTCTTGGACCACTGTGAATCATGGAATTGTCAAGGATGGAAAGACCTCCAAGATCACCAAGTCCAACCATCAAACGCTTTCCAACTGTAAAATGCTTTTAGCAACTTCACTTAAACCACTCCCTCTGATGCAAATCAGTTAAAACCTGAACATGACATAGAACAGCCACAATAAACTGGTTTATTCTGGTTTATAGTGGTTTATAGTGGTTTATAGTGGTTTATACTGGTTTATACTGGTTTATACTGGTTTGGGGGACAGTTTTATGGCCAGCAAGTTCAGTGGTGAGTGCTGGGGGCACCATGGCAGCTCTCTGGGATGAATTTTTAGGAGCTGAGGATGACGAAGCCCCAGGGATAACTGGATTTTCAGATGATATTCCCATGGCCTCACTTGTAGGTGTTTCTCCAGATGAACTCATGGAGTGCAGCATCGTCAGCATCACCTGAGACAATTCCTTGAGGCTCTGGTGGCATCACCCAGGGATTTGTCCCAGCTCAAGTCCCCACACGCCTCATCCAGCGTGACTCGGGCGTTACTCACCGTGTTTATTTTCCTGGGGCTCGGAACCAGCTGTGCCAGCTCCCAAATCCACCTGAGCAGCATGGGATGGACTTCCCGTGGGCTTGCTGTGTGAGGTCGTGGAGGTCCTTCCCAAGGGCTGGAATTAGGGATGGCCACACCCGCCTTGCCCAGGTTGGGTTTGCCAAGGCTTGTTGGGCTGAACCCCTGGTAGCCAGAGCTGTTCCAGTCCCATGAGGAGCCAAATCCATGGATGGAGACTCCTGGATTCACAAGGAGCAGTCCTGACAGCTGGCTGGCTCTGCTGTCCCATCCCATCTCTCTCCAATCAGAGTAAATTTGGCTTTTTCCACTGCTGCTGCTTCCAGCAGCATAAATAGGAATGGATCCTTTTTTAGGTTCTTCTTCTTCAGGTTCTTATTTGGTGGAATGGCAAAAGGAAAATTGTGAAGAGGTCAAAGCATCTGGGAAAATTTTCACTTGTTGAAAAAAAAAAAAATTCAATTTGGAAGGGCTTTTCCAAGAGAAGATGGGAAAACAGAATATCTGCTCCACCTGGAAAGGAACTGCCTCTTTAATTGACAAGAGGCAGAGAGGAAACTCTTCTTGTTTAAACTCAGCCCAAACCTGCAGCTCATAAACTTCTTGTCAGTCCTCCTGGGCTTGTGGTTCCTTTTTTGCTTCTCATCTTCAAATCTGGTTTTTATCTCTTTTTTTTGGTCCTTCGCAGCTCCTTTTCTGTCGCATGTAGGTGGTCAGATTTTCAAAGCTTGGGTCATCTTGCATCCAGAATCTGTGTCCTTGCACCAAAACATCCCAGAATTATTTGGATATCAGAGAGGTTGCGGCTTTCTCTGCAGGATCTGCTCCAGGTCACCCAGAATTTTGGGCTGACCCAAGCTGGAATTGCCCATTTCCAGGTCAGATATCCCAGAATATCCAGACAAAAAACCCACAGCCTTCAGAAGATTATGAGGAAACTTCCACTTAAGAGGTGGAAAAAATATCCTGTATTTCCTTTTAGCTGATTTTTTAAACTCTGCCTTTGCAAAAAAAAAAAAAAAAAAAGAAAATAAAGGCAGGGATGAGGCAGAGCAGGATGTTTAAAACCCAACCTACGTCAGCCAGGAGCTTGCTCCTAATCAGCCCATCCACCTGGAATTCCCGGGGGCAAGGAAGGAGCCTGTGGGAACAGGTTGGGACAGAGCGGAGCCATCCCGGAGAGGAGCTGCCACCCAGCCACAGGGCTGGAAAAACGCCTTGGGAGCCACTTGTGCAACGCCTCCCGTGTGATCCAGAGGGCTGGAAAGGCTCATGCCATGAAAATCCCCCTCCTCACCCCGGCGGGTTTGTTGTGCCAACCGACCCAAGGCGCCCGGCGCTAAATTCCCGCTTCAGAACGGGATCGGCACCGGGAATTTTCCACTTCGTGACAGACTTTACAATAAATAATTTCAGAAATCATAAATAGCAGCAGGATTAGATCACTGGAGCTCAGGAACTCGCTGGAGTTTAAAGAATGGCGTGGAAAAGAGGACTTTTTTGGATGCTGCATCCTTTAACCCCCCGTCTGTGCTCCTCTTCTGCCATAACTCAATTATTGCTCACGAGAACATTCACTTGGTCCAAAAAAAAAGGAGAAAAACCCCCAATTATAATAAATCCACCTCAGTGTTTTCCATAAAGTTGGCCAATAACTCAGCAAAGAGCAGGGGAAAAAGGTAGATATTGAATACTTGCTAAAACTTGGCGAGAAATGACCTTTTATTGTCGACTTTTTTTTTTTTTCCATGCCCAACTTGGCAGCTTGGGCCGAACTCTGTGCCAAATTTCTCTTGTGTGTTCTTTTCCTATGTGTTAAAAACACTTCAAAAGCTGCCCCCCAAAGGGTTCTGGGGAGGTTTTGCACGGACGAGGCTGGAGGAGCCTGGATTTGAGAGTGAGGATGATGGAGTTTGATGGATATTTGTGAAGATTTATTATTTGCTCTTCTTTAATGGCTTTCTTCCTTCCCCCTGCCCTGTCCCCCACCACAGCGAGGTCTCCAGAAGGGCTCTGCTGGCAGATGCAGCTGGAGACAGCCACGAGATGTTAACATAAACTCCTCTGGCAGCTTGGACAGGCCCCAGGAATGGTTTTGGCTCCGTTCGGTGCCCGTGGTGCCATCTGCCCTCAGCTCCGTGCGGGCACAGCCCTGTCCCCGCTGCCTGGGGCACCCTAAGAGGGTCCTGTTGTGCCTGAGCACATCCAGGGCTTTTCATCTCAAAAAAAACCCCAAAAAACATCCAAAGCCAAGCGATTTTGGCTGTGAAAGTCACCCCCCAAAGCAGTTTCTGTCATTCCGGCTCATCCGTGTCACTCAGCCGTCGCTTCGGTGATGTCTGAGTTGTGACAAAAGAAATCTGCTTCTCTCTTCATGTTTTAAAGGTGATTTCTCTTGGATTCCCTCATGAAAAGCATCACCTTGCGGTGAATATAAAGACCAAGTCTCGCTAGTTTTCTTTTTTGCAATAATTTCATTTTAAAAAGGAGAAAATACTGATTTAAAAGTTTTATCCAACTCTCCTGTTGTGCCCTTTCAGTTTGCACTGCTCTGCATTTGGTCAGAGATGTTTAATTTACCTCTCTTTTTTTACACTTAATTCATTTTCTGGTTTCCCTGAAGCCCCCCAGCACTGTTTTTGGGGTGAGCTGCCGTGGTGGTACCATCACTTCTGAAATATTGCAGGCAAAAAGACACCACTTAAGTGAGGGCAAGCCTGGCCCAGCTTTTATTTCCTTTTTGCATTTTTTCCCTAAAAAAAGGTAAAACTTTCAGACTCCCTGATGCTACAACTGCTCATAAATACATTTAATTTTATTCCACAGCAGCACATGAATGCAGCTACAGCACAGAGGCACCAGCTCTCATTTTGAACTGAATTAAGCATCAAAAAAGGAAATAAAAGTGCAATTTCCAAACGCTGCCCAGTTTTCTCTCAGCATCTTGCCACAACAAAGCCATCTTTAGAAACCCAACCCCAAATGATTTAGGGGCGAGCTGAGGGAAGGGCCTGCATCAGAAAACTGGGAGATGGAGCCTTTTTAGGGATCCTCCTGCTCCCACAGGACTGCTCTCCCTCTGGAGGGGATGGATTTGCTCTCCCTGAGCGTTTTTGGCTCTGCTCCGTGCCCTGCTGGGGTTTTCGGGGCTGTCAAACGCGGGGAGGCCGCGGAGGAGAAGCGCCGGAGCGCAAAGGGAGCGCGGGGAGGGGAGGGAAGGTCCTGCTGGGCACGGCGCTCCCAGATGGCTCATTATGGGACCAGGTGGCACAATCCAAGCTCATCCCAGTCTGTTCTCCTGCCACAGAACCCTCCCGGGGCTCCCGCTGCCTCCCGGGTGCCGTTCACACCTCGCTGACCCCGCAGACGCCACGCAGTCGTCGCGGATTTGAGCCTGGCGGTGTAAATTTAAATTTTCAGTGCAAAGCTCGGAGTGGGATGGAGATTCAGCCAAGCTTTTGGAGTTTTCCTGGTCCCTCCACCCTTACTCCCAGGTTTCCAGGTGATTCCAGAGAGCACAGGGACATTTTGGGGCGTCACCTTGCAGGAGTGAAAGCAAGCCACCAAAACTTCTTCCCAACGGATCACTCCTTCCCTTTCCCCTGCTCAGGGATCACCCAGAAAGCCCCAGTCAAGGCACTGAAGGATTTATACTGGAAATAAATCCCCACGGATCAGGACTTGAACAACACCTCCAACCCTGCCCTCCTCTTCCAGGCCTGACCTTTCGCAATCTCCATTTCCTGACCAGCGACTCCAAAGAAAACAGAGCAGCTCCTTGGTATTCCATGGAAATCTGCTCCAAACTTGTCAAAATACCCCCCCACACCCATCAGCTGCCGGGGACGAGACCTCTGCCGCGGTTTGCAGAGCCCCAGTGCAATTACTCCCATTTGGAATTATCTTTAATTGGCGGCTGTGAGCTGCAGGAGCGTTTCCCCGCTCTCGGAGCAGGACCTCGTGATTAAGAGTCACCCCCTAATTGCAGCCGAGCTGGGGGGCTCTGGGGGGCAGCTGTGCGGGGCAGCCAGGGCAGCAGGGGTGGCAGAGGAGGTGACAGCGCTCAACGGGGCCGCCAATTATGGGGGGGCACGTTGGGGTGCAAATCTGGGAGGGGATTTAATTTAATTACCTGGCCAGATGTTTTAATCCCAGCTCCTCGTCCCCTCCCCTGCCTGCAAACCCTCCTGAGATTCAAAAATCCCTTTATACAATTTAGAGTGAATTCATTGAATTTTAATTTTTTTTTTCCTCCCAGGAATTGAGGATCCTTTTGCTTCCAGAGAGATGAGATGATTCAAGTACACTTTAAAATTTTTTTAGGGAATTTAATCACCTCACCAGATGTTTTAATCCCAGCTCATCACCCCTTCCCCTGCCTGCAAATCCTCCTGAGATTTAAAAATCCCTTTATACAATTTAGAGTGAATTTGTTGAATTTTATTTATTAATTTTTTTTTTCTCTCAGGAATTGAGGATCCTTTTGCTTCCAGAGAGACGATTCAGGTAAACTTTAAAAATTTTTAGTGAATTTTATTACCTGGCCAGGTGTTTTAATCCCATCTCCTCATCCCCTCCCCTGTCTGCAAATGCTGCATTGGTGGAGCTCCTGAGATTAAAAAGACTTTTGCAGAATTTGGAATGAATTTATTGAATTATGGGGTTTTTTTGCAGGAATTGAGCATCCTTTTGCCATCAGGGAGATTACCCAGGTAAACTTTTAAACATTTTAGCAAACTTAATTACCTGGACAGGTCTTTTAATCCATTTTGTGGCTCCTCTCCTGCCTGCAAACCCTGAACTGGTGAAGACTCTGAGAAAAAAAAGTTTTACACGATTTAGAGTGAACTTGATGAGTTTTTTGCCTTTTTTTTAAATTTTTTTTTTTTTTCGGAATTGAGCATCCTTCTGCCATCAGGGAGATGATATTGGCTGATCTGGAACTTTTCTGGTGGGATTGCACTGCATGAGAATGAGCAGGGGGGTCAGGGAGGGTGCAAGACTGGCGAGGGAGAGCGGAGCTGGTGTGAAACGCTCCCAGCCCGGTGCCAACTGCCAGCCCCGAGCCAGCAGCTCCTGTCAGGAGCATCCCTGCTGCTCCAGCAGATTTCCCAGGGCTTTTTGCACGCTGACCCAATGTTCCTGTTGGCACCGAGCCTTGCAAGAGCAGCTGAAAGTGGCATGGCTGATTTGAGAGAGAAAGGAAATGTCTGTGCAGCCAGGAGAGGGGAACAGGGGGTGAGGGAGTGAGCTCTGCCTCGGATCCAGGATGGGAACAGGGAGTGAGCTCTGCCTCGGATCCAGGATGGGAACAGGGAGTGAGCTCTGCCTCGGATCCATGAGGGGAACAGGGAATGAGGGAGTGAGCTCTGCCTCGGATCCATGAGGGGAACAGGGAATGAGGGAGTGAGCTCTGCCTCGGATCCATGAGGGGAACAGGGAATGAGGGAGTGAGCTCTGCTTCAGATCCATGAGAGGGGAACAGGGAATGAGGGAGTGAGCTCTGCCTCGGATCCATGAGGTGAACAGGGAATGAGGGAGTGAGCTCTGCCTCGGATCCATGAGAGAGGAACAGGGAATGAGGGAGTGAGCTCTGCCTCAGATCCACAAAGGGAACAGGGAGTGAGGGAGTGAGCTCTGCCTCGGATCCATGAGAGGGGAACAGGGAATGAGGGAGTGAGCTCTGCCTCGGATCCATGAGGGGAACAGGGAATGAGGGAGTGAGCTCTGCCTCGGATCCATGAGAGAGAAACAGGGAATGAGGGAGTGAGCTCTGCCTCGGATCCATGAGGGGAACAGGGAATGAGGGAGTGAGCTCTGCCTCGGATCCATGAGAGAGGAACAGGGAATGAGGGAGTGAGCTCTGCCTCAGATCCAGGAGGGGAACAGGGAATGAGGGAGTGAGCTCTGCCTCAGATCCAGGAGGGGAACAGGGAATGAGGGAGTGAGCTCTGCCTCAGATCCATGAGGGGGGAACAGGGAATGAGGGAGTGAGCTCTGCCTCGGATCCATGAAGGGAACAGGGAGTGAGCTCTGCCTCGGATCCATGAGAGAGGAACAGGGAATGAGGGAGTGAGCTCTGTCTCAGATCCATGAGAGGAACGGGGAATGAGGCAGTGAGCTCTGCCTCAGATCCATGAGAGGGGAACAGGGAATGAGGGAGTGAGCTCTGCCTCGGATCCATGAGGGGAACAGGGAATGAGGGAGTGAGCTCTGCCTCGGATCCATGAGAGGAACAGGGAATGAGTGAGCTCTGCCTCAGATCCATGAGAGGGGAGCAGGGAATGAGGGAGTGAGCTCTGCCTCGGATCCATGAGAGGGGAACAGGGAATGAGGGAGTGAGCTCTGCCTCGGATCCATGAGGGGAACAGGGAATGAGGGAGTGAGCTCTGCCTCAGATCCAGGAGGGGAACAGGGAATGAGGGAGTGAGCTCTGCCTCAGATCCACAAAGGGAACAGGGAATGAGGGAGTGAGCTCTGCCTCAGATCCATGAGGGGAACAGGGAATGAGGGAGTGAGCTCTGCCTCGGATCCATGAGGGGAACAGGGAATGAGGGAGTGAGCTCTGCCTCGGATCCATGAGGGGAACAGGGAATGAGGGAGTGAGCTCTGCCTCGGATCCATGAGGGGAACAGGGAATGAGGGAGTGAGCTCTGCTTCAGATCCATGAGAGGAGAACAGGGAATGAGGGAGTGAGCTCTGCCTCGGATCCATGAGGGGAACAGGGAATGAGGGAGTGAGCCCTGCCTCGGATCCATGAGGGGAACAGGGAATGAGGGACTGAGCTCTGCCTCAGATCCATGAGAGGGGAACAGGGAGTGAGGGAGTGAGCTCTGCCTCGGATCCATGAGAGGGGAACAGGGAATGAGGGAGTGAGCTCTGCCTCGGATCCATGAGAGGGGAACAGGGAATGAGGGAGTGAGCTCTGCCTCGGATCCATGAGAGAGGAACAGGGAATGAGGGAGTGAGCTCTGCCTCGGATCCATGAGGGGAACAGGGAATGAGGGAGTGAGCTCTGCCTCGGATCCATGAGGGGAACAGGGAATGAGGGAGTGAGCTCTGCCTCAGATCCATGAGAGGGGAACAGGGAGTGAGGGAGTGAGCTCTGCCTCGGATCCATGAGTGGAACAGGGAATGTGGGAGTGAGCTCTGCCTCGGATCCATGAGGGGAACAGGGAGTGAGCTCTGCCTCAGATCCATGAGAGGGGAACAGGGAGTGAGCTCTGCCTCAGATCCATGACAGCTCCTTCCAGCAGGGAAGGAACCTGGCAGCACCAGGAGGAGCTTCCCTCTCATTCCTGGTTGGGATTTGGAGGGAAATCCAGGTGTGCATATGCCACACCTGGAAAAATCCCTGGTTTTGACCACTCAGACCCCTGAGCAAACGCACAGCCCAAACCAGGGGAGGCTCAGGCTGTTCTTTGTCCCAGCTCCACTTGGATGGGGTTTGTTCTCAGCAATTCATCCCATTCCCTGTTGCTTTTGTCCCATTCCCAGGTGGGAGAACACTCTGTGTTTTCCAGGGATGGGACAAGCCAAGCAAACAACAAAACCAGCAAAGCTGTTTAGAGAGGCTCAGCACGTGGAGAGGAGCCCAGGTTTCCATGTGAAGGGCTGAACGGGACAAGCCTGACGTGAAACACGTGGAAAATATGGAAAATGTGGAATAAGTCATAAAATTATAAATAAAACAAATACAATAAAAGGGGAATGCAGCTTTAGCCCTAATGATTTGTGTTCCTAGTAACCCAAGCCTGCCTTACCTTTGGAAAATGGTGTGTTTTTCCAAGGGGGAGCTGCTGCAGGTACTGAGTGCAGGAGCTTGGCTCAGGGAAGGGCTGGAGCATTCCCAGGAAAGCTGCCCCTGCTCCAGCCCTTCCTCTGACAGTGACTCCATCGTGATGTCAGGAAAAATCACTTCATCAAGCTGTGCTGGGGCTTAGAGCAGGAATTACGGCCAGGAATGAATCCTGGCTTGTTCTGGGGAGGGGGATTTGCCTGCGAGGTGGTTTAGGGTTTTCCCTGGATTGTCGTGGTTGCTCCCTGGGTGTGCTCTCCTGGGGGAGCTGGTGGCATGGGGACTCCAGGCTTGTCACAGACACATTTTATGAACAATCCTTTCCTTGGGATCTTTTCTCCTGAGAAGCTGAGAGGCCTCAGAAACGAAATGTGAACAATGATTACCTGCTGCTGTGGGATGCAACAGGTGAATCCTTGATTGGGCTCACGTGGTTGTTTTTAATTAATGGTCAATCCCAGTCCAGCTGTCAGGGACTCTCTGGTCAGTCACAAGATTTTATTATCATTCATTCCTTTCCTTTCCTTCTGATGAAATCCTTTCTTCTATTCTTTTCGTATAGTTTTAATAGATCATTTTCTTTTCTTATAATATATATCATAAAATAATAAATCAGCCTTCTGAAGCGTGGAGTCAAGATTCTCATCTCTTCCCATGTCAGGGCTGCCTTCACATTTGACACTGCCAGGAGCACTGGCATCTCTGGATTTCATATTTTGGGGTGGCCTGCGAAGCCCTGCTTCTGTCAAACACTCCTTAACAGCTCCAGGATCTTTGCAGTTCCAGGGAGGAATCCACAAAACAGGAGCAGCCCATGGATTGTGGCTGTTCTTCCAGGGAAGGAGCTGAATTCCCATTTCCCTGGGATTTTAGGGCTGAAAATGGGAAGGAACTTAATTCCCATTTCCCTGTGTTTTTAGGGCTGATTAAGGGAAGGAGCTGAATTCCCATTTCCAGGGGAAGGAGTTGAATTCCCATTTTCCCTGGGTTTTTAGGACTGATATGGAAAAGGAGCAGAATTCCCATTTCCCTGTGTTTTTAGGGCTGATATTTGGAAGAAGCTGAATTCCCATTTCCCTGGGTTTTTAGGGCTAATATGGAAAAGGAGCAGAATTCTCATTTCCCTGTGTTTTTAGGGCTGATATGAAAAAGGAGCAGAATTTCCATTTCCCTGGGTTTTTAGGGCTGATATGGAAAAGGAGCAGAATTCCCATTTCCCTGGGTTTTTAGGGCTGATGAAGGGAAGGAGCTGAATTCCCATTTTCCTGAGATTTTGGGCCTGATCAAGGGAAGGAGCTGAATTCCCATTTCCAGGGGAAGAAGCTGAATTCCCATTTCCCTGGGTTTTTAGGGCTGATATGGAAAAGGAACAGAATTCCCATTTCCCTGGGTTTTTAGGGCTGATATGGAAAAGGAGCAGAATTCCCATTTCCCTGGGTTTTTAGGGCTGATATAGAAAAGGAGCAGAATTCCCATTTCCCTGGGATTTTAGGGCTGATATAGAAAAGGAGCTGAATTCCCATTTCCCTGGGATTTTAGGGCTGATATAGAAAAGGAGCTGAATTCCCATTTCCCTGGGTTTTTAGGGCTGATGTGGAAAAGGAGCAGAATTCCCATTTCCCTGGGTTTTTAGGGCTGATGTGGGGAATTCCCATTTCCCTGGGTTTTTAGGGCTGATATGGAAAAGGAGCAGAATTCCCATTTCCCTGGGTTTTTAGGGCTGATATGGAAAAGGAGCAGAATTCCCATTTCCCTGGGTTTTTAGGGCTGATATGGAAAAGGAGCAGAATTCCCATTTCCCTGGGTTTTTAGGGCTGATATGGAAAAGGAGCAGAATTCCCATTTCCCTGGGATTTTAGGGCTGACCAAGGGAAGGAGCTGAATTCCCATTTCCCTGGGTTTTTAGGGCTGATATGGAAAAGGAGCTGAATTCCCATTTCCCTGGGTTTTTAGGGCTGATGTGGCCCTGCCTGGCCAGTGATGGTGCAAATCCCCTGCGTGTGCCAGGCCTGGGAAGTGTTTGTGCAGGACCTGGGGCCTTTGCCAGGGAAATCAGCTCGTCCCCTTTGTTTATTGCACTGAATCCTGATAAAAGAAGCCCTGGGAGGGGGAATTAAAAAATCCCTGTTTGTGGTGTGAAATGAATGTTCCCGTCTGGGCTCCAGGAGGAACGGGTGGGCCAGCCCTGCTCCAGAAATCCAAATTATTGTGCTGCATCCTGGGCTCTGCTGGGACAGGGGCAGCCCCTGCACCCCAAGGAAGGCCTGGGCTGGGAATTTTGGGGTGTTTCCTGCTGGGCTCAGGAGGATGGGAGTGCTCCACACTGGTTCCTGGGAATGGCAGACCCGTGGAAGGGGGTTTGGAGACCCCAGAATTCAGAATTCCCAATCCCCTGTTCTGCTGGAAAAGGTCTGCACACGGCAGCTGCTCCTGGATCAGCAGGGAAAACCCTGACCAGATGGAATGGCTTTTCCTTTCCCTTTTTCCCCTTTCCCCTTTCCCCTTTCCCCTTTCCCCTTCCCTTCCCCTTCCCCTTCCCTTCCCCTTCCCCTTCCCCTTCCCCTTCCCCTTCCCCTTCCCCTTCCCCTTCCTCTTCCTCTTCCCTTCCCTTTTCCCACCACTAACAGGGATGATTATTTTAATCAGAGGATTATTTTTAATCTCTTATTGTAAGGTTTTGACAAGCAGCTCATCCCTAATCCCTGGATAATCAGCAGTCAGCCATTGGCTCTCAGGGAATTACAGAAGGAGTCGGGAATAAAGAGTCTGCACATCCCAGGACTATTATTATTATTATTATTATTATTATTATTATTAATAATAATAATAATGTTATTAATGTTATTATTAGTATAATAATCTATTATATCTTATTATATTTATTTCATTTTATCTTTTATTTCGTTATTATTTTGAGGCTCTTTGGGCTGTTTTGGAGTTAATTTGGGGTTGTTTTGTGGTTGGTTTGAGGCTGTTTTGGGGCTATTTTGGGGGATTAATTTGGGGCTGTTTTGGGGTTGTTTTGGAGCTGTTTTGGGGCTGTTTTGAGGTTGTTTTGGGGGCTGTTTTGGGACTGGTTTGAGGTTAATTTGGGGGCTTTGGGGGCTGTTTGGAGCTGTTTTGGAGGATTAATTTGGGGCTGTTTTGGGGTTGGTTTGGAGTTAATTTGGGGTTGTTTTGGGATTGGTTTGAGGCTGTTTTGGGGCTGCTTTCGGGGATTAATTTGGGGCTGTTTTGGGGTTGTTTTGGGGCTGTTTTGGGGCTATTTTAGAGCTCTTTGGGACGGTTTTGGGGTTGTTTAGGGGCTGTTTTGGGGCTGGTTTTGGATTGTTTAGGGGCTGTTCTGCAGTTGTTTTGGGCCTGGTTTTGGGCTGTTTTGGGGCTGTTTTGGAATCATTTGAAGCACTGGGAGGGGGGCCAGGCAGTCAGGGATCCCTCCAGGGCACAAGGCACATTCCTTGGGGTTTCCAGGCCTGCAGTGAAAAGCCCCAATTAACCCCTAAGGGGCCGAGCATGGAAAAGGCAGGAGCTGGGGGTGCAGCCTCAGGCTCTGGGGCCAAAGGCCAAAACCCATGCCAGGAGCTACATGAGCTCCCTAATTGGGAATTCTGCCCATCCCTGCGTCCTGACAGGGATGAAATCAGTGACAAATTCCCCCTTTTCCCCCCCTCACACCATCCCCTTGCTTCCCCCTAGTAGTCAAGAAATTAATTACTAGGATATAGAATAATAACAGAAATTAATCAGATTTAGGGTCACGACAAAAACGAAATAATAACTTTATTATTATTTCATTTCAGAAATGAAATCATGCTCCAAGGAGAGGCTGGAAGCAGATCCAGCCCTGCATCCCGAGCAGCTCCTGGTTTTCAGGAGAGGGGATGAGTTCTTCACCTTCCAGGGTAGAAAAATCCATCAAGAAAATCCATCTGCCTCTCCCTGATCCCGAGAACTTGGACTTAGGGAGCAAAAGGAGCCACAGAAATGGGGGATTTTGTGTGGGATTTTCTTTGGGATCATGGAATGGGCTGGGTTGGATGGAGAACCACAGAAATGGGGGATTTTGTGTGGGATTTTCTTTGGGATCATGGAATGGGCTGGGTTGGATGAAGAATGGCAGAAATGGGGGGTTTTTTATGGGATGTTCTTTGGGATCATGGAATGGGCTGGGTTGGATGAAGAACGGCAGAAATGGGGGATTTTGTGTGGGATTTTCTTTGGGATCATGGAATGGGCTGGGTTGGGTGAAGAACGCCAGAAATGGGGGATTTTTTATGGGATTTTCTTTGGGATCATGGAATGGGCTGGGTTGGATGAAGAACGGCAGAAATGGGGGATTTTTTATGGGATTTTCTTTGGGATCATGGAATGGGCTGGGTTGGATGGAGAACCACAGAAATGGGGGATTTTGTGTGGGATTTTCTTTGGGATCATGGAATGGGCTGGGTTGGATGAAGAATGGCAGAAATGGGGGGTTTTTTATAGGATGTTCTTTGGGATCATGGAATGGGCTGGGTTGGATGAAGAACGGCAGAAATGGGGGATTTTTTATGGGATTTTCTTTGGGATCATGGAATGGGCTGGGTTGGATGGAGAACCACAGAAATGGGGGATTTTTTTAAATGGGATTTTCTTTGGGATCATGGAATGGGCTGGGTTGGATGAAGAATGCCAGAAATGGGGGGTTTTGTGTGGGATTTTCTTTGGGATCATGGAATGGGCTGGGTTGGATGAAGAACGCCAGAAATGGGGGGTTTTGTGTGGGATTTTCTTTGGGATCATGGAATGGGCTGGGTTGGATGAAGAACGCCAGAAATGGGGGATTTTTTATGGGATTTGCTTTGGGATCATGGAATGGTCTGGATGGAGGGAGACAGAAATGGGGGATTTTGTGTGGGATTTGCTTTGGGATAATGGAACGGCCTGGGTTGGATGAAGAGCAACAGAAATGGGGGATTATTTTATGGGATTTTCTTTGGGATCATGGAATGGGCTGGGTTGGATGGAGAACCACAGAAATGGGGGATTTTTTTAAATGGGATTTTCTTTGGGATCATGGAATGGGCTGGGTTGGTTGAAGAACAACAGAAATGGGGGATTTTTATGGGATTGGCTTTGGGATCATGGAATGGGCTGGGTTGGATGAAGAACCACAGAAATGGGGGATTTTTTATGGGATCTTCTTTGGGATCATGGAACGGGCTGGGTTGGTTGAAGAACAGAAATGGGGAATTTTGTGTGGGATTTTCTTTGGGATCATGGAACGGGCTGGGTTGGGAGCAAGCCCAAAGTTCCTCAGGGGAAATCCCCAAAGTCCAGGTGAGCCCCATTCCCACCCCCAGGTGTCCCCTGGCCCCACCCTCAGCCCGGATTTTCAAGGGGGGCTTTTTTGGTGTTTTTATTTTGTGGTCAAAAGGTTGCACAGGCTTCTTTTTTTATTTTTCTTTTTTTTTTTCCTCCCTGATGCAGAGGCTTAGAAAGAGTGGAAAGGCAAATATTTGGATAATTCCTCAGGCCAGCGGGTTCCATCAAAAGTTCCACAGCCCTCTGCAGCAAACCTGAACAGTTCAAGCCACAAATGCTGTTTTTGCAGCCATAAAACACCCAGGGAAAGGGGAAAAAAATTTAAAAAAAAAAAAAAAGAGGGGAGAAAAAAAAGTGGAAAAATATTGAAAAAATAAAATCAAATAATAAAATCCATTTTCCATTCGCTTGAAACTTGTAAAATTCAATGTGGTGAAAAATGACAGTTTAGTCCCAGAAGGAAAGGGCCTGGAGAAGTTGGCATGGGGGGATCAGGGAAGAACTCTGGAATTGTGTCCTCAGTCCCAGGAAAGAAATGTTGGAGATGCCAGAAGGCAGCAGCAGAAAGCTCCTTTAATTCATGGATGAGATTGCAAAGAGCAATTCCCTCCCTGCAGGGAAGAAACACTCAGCCTCAACTCCAAAATCCCTTCAAATTCCGTGTTGAGGCATTCAAATGGGAAATTCAAAGGGGAAAATTCTGCCTTTAAAGAGTAACATTCCAAATGTAAAGGCTAAAATCCTAAATTTCAAGAGCAACTTTATAAATTGAGATAGTAAAAATCCCAAATTTGAAGAGTAAAATTCTGAAATGAGATAGTAAAGTTGTCGATTTAAAGAGTAAAATTTTAAATTGAAATAGTAAAATTCCAAATTTAAAGAGTAAAATTCCAAATTTAAACATTGAAATTTTAAATTTAAAGAGTAAAAACTCCAAATTTAAAGAGTAAATTTCCAAATTTAAAGCATGAAATTCTAAATTCAAAGAGTAAAACTCCAAATTCATTCCTGGTTGTTCCCAATGCTGAAAATTCCCCGGGAATGCCAGAAATCCCAGGATCAGGATCAGGATGGAGGGAAGCTCCATCCCCTCACACTCCAGCAACTCCCACCATGAAATTCCCAAGCAAAGCAGGGAATTCCACACAAAAATAGGAATTTTCAGCTTCCTGGTTCTCCCATGAGGGTTTTTTTCCCAATCCTCATCCCTGGAAGTGTCCAAGGCCAGCTTGGAGCCACCTGGGATAGTGGGGGATGCTCATGGAAAGATGAATTTTAGGGTCATTCCCAACCCAATCCATCCCAAATCCCATCATTATTTTTGCTTTCTAAGTGAAATCCTCACAATTATCGAGGATAAGATGAATTTTTTTATATATATATATTTTTTTTTTAAAACTCATCCCATCTCTCAAAATTCCAGGAGGACGAAATATGCGAAAAATTTCCCAAGAGTCAGCCACAAAACTCTGAGCAGCTAAAAACCAACATTATTCCCCCTGCCTGGGAGAATTTGACACTTCTGGGTCCTGGCAGAATTTTTCCAAAGAAAATTAAAAAATAACTGTGTCCCAATAAAACAAGAAAAATCCCTCTTTGCTTTCCCTTTTCCATTGGCAAAGGGAAAAACACAAAACCTCCCTTTCTGTCTTAACATGGGAAATGTTTAAAAGTCATCA
The DNA here is from genome assembly GCF_027477595.1 of Haemorhous mexicanus. NCBI lineage: Eukaryota > Metazoa > Chordata > Aves > Passeriformes > Fringillidae > Haemorhous > Haemorhous mexicanus. Next base: position 10,630,036 of record NC_082360.1, on the reverse strand, counting down.
AATCTCCCCAAACGAGCTCTAATTAACGAGCAAACACCAGAGAGAAAAAAAACCCAGGGCTGGGATTTTCTGTGGCTCGCTTCAACCCTGGGATCCTCGAAAGCCACAAAGGAATTTTCTTCCTTCTGGAGGTTCCTAACGAGGGGCTGGGGAGGAACTTGGGGCGCCAGGGGAACGCGGGATGCCTTTTCTTTTTGGGAAATCCTTTGGGTTTTTTGGGATGGGGATGCCTTGAGCTGCCTCTGCCAGGCAGAGCCACCCCTGATGTGGAGATCTCTGTGGGATCTCCATGGAATCTCCCCTCGTTTTTCCAAAAACCTTCTCCGGATTTTTGTATTTCACGGATATTTCGCATTCCCAGCACCTCCAGCTGGGCTTGGAATGCCAACGTTGTCCCTGGCAGATGAAATGTGGGTGTGACCCCACCAGGGCTGGGCTGGGCTCTTCTGGTGGCCACAAGCCCAACACCTGCCCCAGGTGCCCATGGAACCCCTGGAACTCCGGCTGGAGCTCTGGAGGTGCCAATGGGCTCACAACCAACCGTGTCCATCAGGGACACCAACCCTGGGACACCTGGGGAGGCAAAGGGAAAAAGGCCAAATTTAGGAGAAAATCCACACAAAAAACGGGATATTTTCCACCCCAGAACCATGAATTGTCTGAGGTGAAAAATGCCAAATTTAGGAGAAAATCCACTCAAAAAAAAAAAGAGGGAATATTTTCTAACACCAACCCTGGGATACGTTGAGGGGCAAAGTGGAAAAGGCCAAATTTAGCAGACAATCCATACAAAAAAAGGGAATATTTTTCAGCCCAGAGCCAGGAATCCTCTGAGGTGAAAAATGCCAAATTTAGCAGACAATCCATGCAAAAAAAAAAAAAAAGGAATAATTTTCACCCAGAGCCAGGACTCATCACTGGAGTGAAAAATGCCAAATTTAGGAGAAAATCCACTCACAAAAAAAAAAGAGGGAATATTTTCTAACACCAACCCTGGGACACGCTGAGAGGCAAAGTGAAAAATGCCACATTTAGGAGAAAATCCATGCAAAAAAAGGGAATATTTTTCAGCCAGAGCCAGGAATTTTCTGGGGTTAAAAATGCCAAATTTAGGAGAAAATCCATGAAAAAAGAAAATATTTTCTACTCCAGAGGCAGGAATCCTCTGAGGTGAAATTTGCCAAATTTAGGAGAAAATCCACAAAAAAAAAAAAAAAAAAAGGAATGTTTTCCAACCCTGGGACACGTTGAGAGGCAAAGTGAAAAATGCCAAATTTAGGAGAAAATCCATGCAAAAAAAAAAATGGGGATCTTTTTCACTCCAGAGCCAGGAATTTTCTGGGGTGAAAAATGCCAAATTTTGGAGAAAATCCAGTGTCTTTCCTTAATTGCTGCTTGTCTCTGAGGAAAGGATGAAGATGGGTTAAATAAAAAAACCCAAAAGCTTTAATTTTATGGGGAGATTTTACAGCATTTCAGGAAATAATGACCTCAGCCAAGGGCAGACCTCACGGGATTGATGGGCAGCCCCAGAGCTCCTCGAGAGAAGAAGGCCCTTAATTAGCACAGTGATCTAATTAATGAATTGCAGCAGGGCCTGACTGCAGCACAACCTGTGCAGATCAACACCTCCAGCCACCTCTGGATTCTCCAGGGAAAACCTTTCCAGATCATTGGAACTCACTGAGGTCATGGAGAAATTGTTCTCATGCCAAAACACTCTTTTTTAATTTAATTTTGTTTTTCTCTTCGTTTGGGATGAGGATTTTGTGAAAGTTGCTGCTTAAAGGAGCAGGGCAGAGGTTTTGGGAGCTGCTTTGGTGCTGCAGCTCATCCTTGGAGCCAAATTCCTGAGCTGTGCCCAAAAGCTGGGATGTCCCTTCAGCAGGAGCATTGGAACTGCAGGGAGAGCAGGACCAGCATTTCCAGCCTCTCCAAGGAAATCAAAACCCACCGAGAGGAGCTGTTCCAATGTTTCTACCCAAAATCAATGGATCAATCCTCAAAATTCAGCATGAGCCTGCAGGGTCCCGTTCCTGCGGGGAATGATCTGTGCAGTCCCTGGATCGAGGAATGGCCAAAAGTCCTGGGAACAGCTGGAGCAGGGCCAACATCTGGAGTAAACCCTGCTGAATCAGCGCGGTTTTGGTGTTATTTACATCCAAGGAAGAGAAATCCTGGCTTTGGTCACTTGGATTTCCGCGGATGGGACAGTAAAGGAATGGTAATTAAAGGAATCACCAGGCGCGACCATCCCAGCCCAAATGCTGCCACCAGGAGCTGGGACAGTTTGGGAAATGGGAATTCTTGTTTCAAGGTGTCTGTTCCAGGAGAGACGCGCAGTGGAGGTGCCCTCTGCTCCCACCTGCCCATCCCAAACCCCTCCTCATCCCCACAAACGCAAATCAGACGCATTTCCTCACCAAATGCAGATAACCAGAGGCTCAAAGGAGCAGCCCTGCTTTGCCAGAAAGTCCCAAAAATGTGGATTTAAAGGAGGAGCTGGGGAAGGGAGCTCCAGCACCGATTGTTTTCCAGCGCTGCCTCATTTAGCAAACATCCCACGAGGGCAGAAAAAAAAAGGGAATTTCATGAGCTGCCACAGCCCCAGCTCCGGCCTGGAAAAACTGAAAATCTTCCCTCTCCCCTGCCCACCCTGGCATTGCATCCACCGAGGGCATCCCGGGCAGGATTGTTATGCAAATAACGGGATTGGATTCTCGACATTCCCACCGGGACCTGGCGCTCCGCTCAGTCCCCCGCGCTGGGAAGAACAGATCCAGCCTTAATTAACTCCTGCTCCTTTCCCCATCCCGAGTTCTGTGCCAGGTTGCCCCAGCCCAGCTCTGCCTCTGCCCGGAGCCTGGCACAGCCCGGAGTGTATTATTTTATTTTATTTTATTTTATTTTATTTTATTTTATTTTATTTTATTTTATTTTATTTTATTTTATTTTATTTTATTTTATTTTATTTTATTTTATTTTATTTTATTTTATTTTATTTTATTTTATTTCATTTTATATTTTATATTTTATTTTATTTTATTGATTGCCATTGTGGGGTTGTGGGTTCTGCTTTTCCGAGCCAGTGCCTTGCAAAGCCCAAATCAGCCGTGGAAAAATTCGGGAGCCTGCTGCCAGTTTTATTCCCTGCTTTTCCCCCTCCTTGTTTTCACTCTTAGGGAGCTGTCTTTTCTGGTTTGGGTCTCTTTAAGGGATTTTATGGCTCTGGACAAAAAACCCGGCTTTTACATCCAGCAGCATCTTTAACGGGGTTTATTTGCTGCCCGTGCTGCCAGTGGGGTTGAGGAAAAAAACAAACACAGGGTTTGGGAAAAAATTCCCCATGTTTGAGGGTGGAAAAGCAGGGAGGTACCAGCTGGCCTTCCCTGACCCCTCCCGGCTCTGCTGGGAGGAGAGGACAGGCAGGGGACACGGAATGGCACAGCCAGCTGGACAGGGACAGTTTGAGCTCTCCTTCCAGCCCAAAGCCTTCTGCCACTCCGCAATTCCAGGGTCTGGGAAGGGGCAGAAGGAGAAGAGTTTGGATTCCATTTCCAACCCAATGAGAAGAGTTTGGATTCCATTTCCAACCCAAACTCTTCTGCCACTCCGCAATTCCAGGGTCTGGGAAAGGGCAGAATGAGAAGAGTTTGGATTCTCCTTCCAGCCCAAACCTTTCTCTCACTATGTTATTCCAGGAACTGGGAAGAGGCTGGAATGAGAAGAGTTTGAATTCCATTTCCAACCCAAACTCCTATGTCACTCTGCAATTCCACGATCTGGGAAGGGGCTGGAATGAGAAGATTTTGACTTCTCCTTCCAGCCCAAATGCTTCTGCCACTCCACAATTCCAGGATCTGGGAAGGAGCTGGGATGAGAAGTCTGAATTCCCTTTCCAACCCAAACCCTTCTGGCACTCTGCAATTCCATGATTTTGGGAAGGGGCTGGAATGGGAAGAGTTTGAATTCCCTTTCCAACCCAACCCTGCTCTCACTGTGTGATCCCGTGATCTCAGAGCCCAGATCCGCCTGCAAACCTCCCGGTGCCAGGAAGGAAGGAAGGAGAATTCCAGGGATTCCGACCCTGCGGGGCCGGGAGCCGGCACACCCCGGGGGATGCGGCTCTCGCTGCCCTCCCTGAAGGGGCAGTCAGCGCTGGGGAGGGCACGGAGCTGATGGTCAGAGCCTGAACAAGGGCTGGGGGACTCCGGGGGCTCTCCAAAATGCACTTTATTGTACCCAAAACAGTCCAGGGTCGTGGGTGACAGAGCTGTGCCCACAGCTGCCAGCTCCAGCTGCAGGCAGGCCTGGAGACCCTTTGGTTACAGTGCATTATCTACTTTTCCTTTGGTTACAGTGCATTATTTACTTTTCTTTTGGTTCCATTGCATTATACACTTTTCTTTTGGTTACATTTCATTTTACATTTTTCTTTTGGTTCCAATGCATTATACACTTTTCTTTTGGTTACATTTCATTTTACATTTTTCTTTTGGTTCCAATGCATTATACACTTTACTTTTTTGTTCCAATATATTTTATACTTTTCTTTTGGTTCCAATGCATTATTTTCTTTTGGTTCCAATGCATTGTACACTTTTCTTTTGGTTACATTTAATTTTACACTTTTCTTTTAGTTCCAATGCATTTTATACTTTTCTTTTGGTTCCAATGCATTTTATACTTTTCTTTTGGTTCCAATGCATTATTTACTTTGGGTTCCAATGCATTATTTACTTTTCTTTTGGTTACAGTGCATTATACACTTTTCTTTTGGTTCCAATGCATTATTTTCTTTTGGTTCCAGTGCATTTTATACTTTTCTTTTGGTTCCAATGCATTATTTACTTTTCTTTGCAGAGCATCTCAGTACAGGAGAACCCATCTATCCCTGAACTGTTATCTCTAGCCCATCACAACTCCTGTAATTCCCACATCCACGTCACTGCTCTCCAATCACTCACAGTCAGTACATCGCAGTTTAAGCCAGAAGTTGTTTTGCAGTTTTCTTGCAGTGGGAAGTTCTGAGCCCTTTTTTCTACTTGCCCCATTTGCTGCCTGGTTTGCCTGTGCTGTCTTTGTGCTTGGTAAAAACATCTTCTGGTTTGGGGTGGGTTTGAGCCATAAAACCCCTTCTAACCAACACACCCTTTGCTCCTTGGTCAGCCAGCCAGGCTGGCTCAGCAACGCTTTCCTTCTCTACCAAAACTTGCTCCCACCTCTATTCCTTCTTCAGATTCCACATTCAAAACTCTTCCTGCTAAGCACACACGGCTCTGAGACCTTCCTGCCAAACTCTCACCCTTCCCAACTCTGATATCTCCTTATCTCCCAGGGCACATCCAGGAGGATTCCCCAAAACCCTCGGATCCCCCTCTCCCTGCGGCGCTGCTTTATCCCTGCTGGAGAAGGGAAATATTTCCTGCTGCATCCCTCCCCTGCTGATTTATCCCCACCTGACATTTGCATTTCCACGGCCAAGCCAGGTTCTGACAAGAACCTCATTAAACGGGGCCGTAAATCAGGGAACTGCCTCCGACAGGGAACTGCTCCCTGCCTCGGGGAGGGAGAGCTGGAAACCTGTGCTCAGGTAAAAAAAAATAAAATGAAATAAAATAATAAAAAATGAAATGAAATGAAATGAAATGAAATGAAAAAAAAAAAAAGAATGAAATGAAATGAAATGGAATAATAATTAAAAATAAAATAAAATAAAATAAAATAATAAAATAAAATAAAATAAAATAAATAAAAAATTAAAATAAATAGAATAGAATAATAAAAATAATAAAAAATAGAATAGAATAGAATAGAATAGAATAGAATAATAAAAATAATAAAAAATAGAACAGAATAGAATAGAATAGAATAATAAAAATAATAAAAAATAGAATAGAATAGAATAGAATAAAATAAAATAAAATAAAATATAAAATAAAAGGAAATCCCCTTGACTCCACATCCTGAGCAGCTTTCCAGGGATGGAACCCCAGTCACGCTCCAGAGCAGGGGGAAAACGCAAGTTTGGGGTTCTAGACGAGGGGGAAGGGAGGAATTCGGTGGGAAAAGAGCTGGATCAGCTGTCCCAGGGGTGCAGGGATCTCCTCCAGAGCACAGGAGCTCCAGAAGCATCCGGGTATCACACCCACGGTGCCAAAACTAGGACAGGGACAAGGGCAGGGATTTCCGAGGAGAGCTGGAAGGAAACCTTGTGGAGAAGACATTCAGAAAGCAGCCAGGGGTTAAAACAAGGGAAAAATCCAGGTAAATTTGGCAAAGGGCAATGCTGAGGGAAAAGAAACAGTTCAGGAGCTGCAGCTTCAGCCCTGACAAGGGAATAGTTCTGGAATTTGGAATCCGTTTATGGAGCCTTGCAGAGACAATTCCCGAGCCAGAGGGAGAGAGGCTCCTTCTCTGCTGGTGTCAGAATGGCCCCTGTGGCTCTCCTGGTCCAAACGCTCCCCCAGGGATTGCTGTGAGCACACCAGCGCCTGGGAATGGCAGGGAAGGAACGTTTCCAGTGTGGGAAATGCCCCCAGTGCCCTGTGATGGCATCAGAGCAGCCGTGCTCCATCAACACCAACTCCGGGGCCTTGGGGGCTGTTCCAGCCTCGGGGTCCTGGGGTTCTCTGGGAGCCTCTCCCTCTCATTTTCTGGTGGATGGATTCCTGATCTAGGGCTCTGCTCAAGAGACTGAAACCACAGAGCGGTCCCAGGGCGACAAAATCAACTCCTCAGAGTATTTGCACCATTTTCTGCCATTTTTGGGATCCTTTTTCCATGTTCCACGTCCACTGTGGCAGCCACCATGGGAAGGGTTTTCCTTTGCATAAACTGGGAAGAACCACTGGAAAGGAGCAAAATCCTGGAGGAGGAAGAGGAAGAGGAAGAGGAAGAGGAAGAGGAGGAGGAGGAGGAGGAGGAGGAGGAGGAGGAGGAGGAGGAGGAGGAGGAGGAGGAGGAGGAGGAGGAGGAGGAGGAGGAGGAGGAGGAGGAGGAGGAGGAGGAGGAGGAGGAGGAGGAGGAGGAGGAGGAGGAGAAGGAAGAAGAGGAGGAGGAAGAAGAGGAGGAGGAAGAGGAAGGAGAGGAAGAGGAAGAGGAAGGAGCCCTTCCTGCTCTGTGGCTCACATTCGGGATGGTTGGCGCTGCTGGGGCGAGGATGGATAGCGGGAAGCTTTCCCTAAATCCCTGCAAACCCAGGGCAGAAGTGACTCCATCGAACCCCCTGGGGGGTTTTGGGCTGTGCAGAATTTCTTGGGATCCTCTCCCCGTGCCTCTGTTCAAAACAGAGACAGGAGCTGAGCCAACTCCTTGGATTTTGGCCAAAAGGCCGGAACACCCTGAGCTCATCCCACGGAAGCTCAGGAGCCTCAGGCCCCACCAGAGCTGGGATGAAAGGCCAGGCTGAGCCGAGGGGTCAGGGGGGAACATGAATCCAAATAAATCAAACCAGCTGGGAGATTCCAGCGGCTCCCAGCGTCACCCCCGGGCCGGCAGAGAGGGGCAGGGAAGAGAGGAGGAGTTCATTCCCTCAGCCCCTGCCAGGGCAGCTGCTCACCCATCCCAGGGCAGGGGGATCAACTGCTGCCATCAATCAGTCAGCTCTGGAGAGGGGAAAAGGCTGGAAAGGGAGCTGGGAGATGGGAAAAGAGGGGTTCAGGGGAAAGAGGAGTTCAGGGGAAAGAGGAGTTCAGGGGGTAAAAGGGGTTCAGGGGGAAAGAGAAGTTCAGGGGAAAAGAGGGACTCAGGGGAAAAGAAGGGTTTAGGGGAAAAGAGGAGTTCAGGGAAAAAAAGAGGTTTAGGGGAAAAGAGGGGTTCAGGGGAAAAGAGGGGTTTAGGGGAAAAGAGGGGTTCAGGGAAAAAAAGAGGTTTAGGGGAAAAGAGGAGTTCAGGGAAAGAGGGGTTTAGGGGAAAAGAGGGGTTCAGGGAAAAAGAAGGGTTTAGGGGAAAAGAGGAGTTCAAGTAAAAAGAGTTCAGGGGAAAAGAGAAGTTTAGGGGAAAAGAGGGGTTCAGGGGGAAAGAGGGGTTTAGGGGGAAAGAGGAGTTCAGAGGAAAAGAGAAGTTCAAGGAAAAAGAGTTCAGGGGAAAAGAGAAGTTTAGGGGAAAAGAGGGGTTCTGGGAAAAAGAGAATTTCAGGGGAAAAGAGGATTTTAGGGGAAAAGAGTTCGGGGAAAAGAGGCATTCAGGGAAAAAAAGGAGTTCAGAGGAAAAGAGGAGTTCAGGGCAAAAGAAGGGTTCAGGGGAAAAGAGGGGTTCAGGGAATGGGGTGGGTATTTTTTTGTGTCCATAACCACAGGGAGAGGTGGAGGTTGGGGATTGCCCACCTGGGTTTCAGGGCTCTGCATTTCCCAAAATCGGTTCTGGGAAGGTGGGATGCTCTTATTCCCATGGAAACTTCGACACCAAGGGTTTGGGTGCAGCACTGAGAGCTCATCCCACGGGGACTCACAGAGCAGAGTCAAAAACAAATGGAGTTACCTTTCAGCAGGGTGAGGTGTGGAACATGGAATATTTCTGGACACCAAGAGTGAAATTCCTGTCTCCAAAGCCCCACTGGAGCCTCCAGAGGGGCTGATCTTGAGCACTGTCCTGCTCTCAGCTCCTCCTTCTGCACCAGAGCAGCTCCCTCTCCCCTCCCCTGTCCGAGATATTGAAAATGTTCTGGGTAAACAAACCATGAGACAATTTATTTCACCATTTCCAGGAATGACTTTCTCCTTTCCCCCTTCATATCTCTGGCCCAGCTCTAAAGAATCCAGCGTGCTTTTGGAAAGTTGGATATTCTGTGATTCATCCATGGCTGCCCCACAGATTAATGTGCTGTGAGAGTGAGAAGATAGAAATAATGAGGTGCTCGCTGATTTATTTGTTGCTGTTAATATTTGTTCACAATTCAGGCTCTTTTTTTTTTTTTTTTCCCAGTTTCTTGCCTGTGAATTGTTCATAACCAGCTCTGAGTTTGTTGCAAAAATCATTTTTTTATGGATGTGGGACTGAGAAACTGGGAGGAAACATCTCCTGGTTGCACACAGTCCATGGCTGGATCATTTGCTGCTTCTCACTCCCAGTGTGGGGCAATCACCTGATTCCCAGGGTGCTGTTCCTGCCCCTGGTTTGGAGTTAATACCTCTTAGAATAAATCTTTGTTGTGATTATTTTCATGTGACTTGGAAATGTGTTTTTGGTCCTCACAAAAAACAACATAAAAAGGCAAAAATTCTCTGTGGGATGAGGAAATAAGGGCTGTGGGGAGGAAGAAGAGGAAAATGAAGCACTGTGCTCACTCAGTGCTGTCACCTCACCTTGATTTTGGCATTTCAGCCTTTCCCTGACTGAATTTGCCTCTGAGGCTCAGCTTTTTCCATGGATCAGTCTGTGGTGAAGCCCTGCTCCGTGAATTCCTCGCTCTGGGGCCTCTTTTCCAGCCCTGGGGTGGATTTCAGCTGGACAAGGGGCACCATGGAAATCTGCCCCTTGCACCTGGACGATCCCTTGGCTCTCCGAGTGTTTTCCTGATTTAAACAGCCACTGGCAGCAGAATTGGTCGGGATGTTCCTTGTGCTCCTCATCACAGAGTCATGGAATGGTTGGGGTGGGAAGGGACCTTAAAGCCCACCCAGTCCCACCCCCCGGGAAGGGACAATTCCCAACATTTAACCCGAGGGGATAAATGCCCAAAATTCAGGATAATGCCGGTGCTGAGGGAATTGGAGCAGTCACCAGGCAGATCCTGCAGGAGATAAAAGGAGAGCTGAGCTCCTATCAGCACTTTAATCCATCGCTTCCAGAGTGCCACTGTGCACTCTTGACCTGGGAAAGGAATGAATCCTGCAGGGGAATTGCAATCATTGCAGTGAAATTGGAGTTCAGGGCTGGAAGGTGCTAATTTTGCTTAATCTTCTCCAACCCGCCTGTAAAGTAATGAAACATTCAAAATAACACTTTTATTTCATGAAGATTGGCAGCTCCGAAGCTGAGAGTCCCTGTGGCTGCACAGGAGGGAAAGTGTGTGATCAGATAAAGGATAAATCCAACTGGAACTCCAGGGTGAGCTCAGGAACTTTCCTTGTGGAACTTTGTGGGTGCCTAAAACCAGGAGAATTCATGGGGATCTTGGTGGGAGAGTTTGATTTTTGCAGACTTTCATTTTTAGCTGGAGGTAAAGGTAACACCAGCCCGTGTGAGTCAGGGAAACCATCTCCTGTGTGATTCCCATAAAAACAACACAGTCCTGGCTCCTGGGCTTATTTCCTGTCCGTGTTCATGTGGAGGTTTGTCCTGTCGGGCATGCAGGGGGATTTCCACAACGCAGAGGGAAAACCTGGGACAAAACAAAGCCGAGCCACCAGGAGCTGATGATTCCCCTCATTTTTTCCTCTTTGCTGGTGCTGAATCTTCGAAAATCCAGCTCTTTTCTTCTGCCATTTTCCCCTGGGAGCCTGAATGTTGAATTTAACAGGATTCCCTGCCAGAGGGTTCCAAACCCGTTGGAGCATCCCAAAGGCGGAGCATCCCCCTTAGTAGCTGAAAAACCAGGTAAAAATCACCAAGATTTTAGGGTTTTATGGCTGTGGGGGATGGAATGGATTTTCCTTGCAAACTGCCTTTGCATCCCATCCCTGGGGATCAGGGAGCAGCACCTGCAGCTTTCCCCCTTTTCCCTGTCTCCATCCAGCTGCTCGCGTCTCGCCAGGGATCAGCACTTCATAGGAGGAGGAAATGAGAGGAGATGGAGCTGTCCTGGCCTGAAGGGCTGGGACAGTTGGTTAACAAAGAGCCTTCTCAGCCCCAGCGCTCTCCTCTTCCTCCTCCTCCCTGCCCAGAGGATTCTGGGCTCTGGTTACAGGGATGGGATCCCTGCAGCCCACGGAGCAGCTGGTGGGAGAAAATCCCTCTAAAGAGCCCCAAGCAAGGGGTTTGCCATGGGATGGAGTTGTATTTGTGGGGTGCCCTCATGAAAAAAGGAATGAGGAATCTGACTTTGTGTGCTCAGAAGGATAATTTATTATTTTATGATACTATATGATATTAAAGAATGCTATTCTGTACTAAAGAACACAGCAAGGATACAGACAGAAGGCTAAAAAGATAATAATGAAAACTCGTGGCTCTCTCCAGAGTCCTGACACAGCCTGGCCCTGATTGGCCAAAGAGTGAAAACAACTCACATGAAACCAACAAAACAATAAAACAATCTCCAAACACATTCCACATGAGCACAGCACAGGAGAAGCAAATGAGATCAGAATTGTTTCCCTTTTCTCTGAGGTTTTTATGTTTTTTTTTTTGCCTGGATTTTTTCCCAGGACAAAAATCCTGGGTGCGGGGATTTTCCAGAGGATGTGAATGACACAGGATGGGAAGCTCAGAGTGAGGGGATGGAACAGCAGCAGCACCAGGCTGAGCATTCCCTGTGCTCCTGGGGGCATGGACAGGCAGGGACAGCCCGGCTTGCAGTGGTGCCAGGCACAGGGCAGGAGTTTACCAGCACCCTGAAGGGCCTTAAACCACTCTGAACATCACCAGTAACTCCCCAGCTCCAATTCATTTCCCTTTTGGTCCCTCAGACACCGGGGCTGTGCACTCATCTTCATCCTCCATGCTCAGCCCTCTCCCCAAAATCCCCCTGTCCTTAAAGCCGTCTCATCCTTCCCAGCCAGACCTGCTCACTGCAGCTTTTCCTCAAATCATTTCTTTGATTTACAGGCACAGCAAAGTCACATAAAAGCAGCTACCTGGGGCAGGGCTTGGAAGTCTTTTTACAGCCGTGGCCTGAGCAAGAGGGATCAGTTTTACTGCAGAGACAGAGCTTAATAAAAATATCAAAATCCACCTGTCAGTACCTTCAGGAACTTTTACTCTGGGTTTTACATCCATCCCAGGGTAAGACATCTTTATTTTAAAGCTGGTTTTTGTTAAGGAGGAGTGAGTCCTAAGAATTAGATCCGAAGGAAATGAAAAGCTCTTCCCTGGAAATTCACCCCGAAGGAGACAGGACACTTTTGTTCAGTGGGGTTTGGACACAGCTGCGGATAAAGCTCAGCTTAAACAGGCTCTGGGTGATATCTAAGCCATCCTGAGGGGTCTGGGGGAGGGACACGGGTGGTCAGTGCATGGGGTCAGTGTGTGGATCTTTTTTAGGAGTCCCTGTGCCAGGACAGACCCCTCCAAAGCAAAGAATCCGTGTCCTTTTAGGAAAAAAATAAAGGCTGGAAAAATGGAGATCAAAAAAAAAATGGGAATTGATGGATGGGAGAAGCGGAGATGTGACTGATCCTAAGGATCAGCTGGGAAACCCCAGGTCTGCAGCTCCCTCTTCCCTTGCTTCAAAGCCACCCCAAATCCTTGCCGTGGGAACAGCTGGGGAGCTCAGAATTCTGATCCCAGCCTCCAGCAAAGCCAGGGATCTGCTGGCACCCCAATCCCAGAGCCATGGAAAAACCTCTGGGGAGCTGCAGGATGAAAGATCCAAACACACAAAAGTGTGAAACCTCTATTCTCCTGCGGAAGGACGGGGAACAGGAGATTCCCAGCGAATTACTGCAAGGACTTCCCAGAAAAACAATTATTTCTACTGTTTTATTATTTTTATTTTTTATTATTGGGACAGAGAGTCCCACAATTTTTGTCTTTCAAGGAAGAGCAGTGTGGAATATGAGGGGAAAAGGGTCTCTGCATTCCCAGCTCGGACTGAGCTGCTCCTCAAGCAGTGCTGAGCTTTACTGATGGATAAAAAAAACAATTAAAATCACCTGGGACAAGTTCATTCATTCATTTTCTCCTCGGAGCCTTCCTTTGATCCCAAATATTTTGCTGTGAGATGTCCCTGCACCGTTTGGAAGGAGCAGACACCTTCATCTGCCTTCACTGGATATTCCGGAGCTGTCCAAGCTCCCAGCCACACTGTGCTTCCTTTGATCCCCAAATCCCCTGCACCTCCATGGATGAAGGGCAATCCCAGTCCCAGGCAGCCCTGGATCCTTTTTCCTGGTGGGATGTCTTGGTTTGGGAAGCCAGGTGTGTGGTGAGGAAGGCAGGAGCCTCCCTGAAATGGAAAATGCAAACCACCCCTCTCCAAATTGCTATAAAATTTAGATTCAGGGGCTCTCAGGCAAAAATATGGGAGCAGGAATCACAGATCTTTATTAGGGAAGGAAATAAAAGGATTAAAATGAACACTGCAGCGAACTAAACCAGCCCTGGCAGAGCCAGAGCACAGCCTGACACCCTGTGGGTCAGGGGGCTGGCAGCAGTCCCACTGGAATTGTGGCTCAGCCCTCCTGCAGTGCCAGGGGTGGTTCTGCTGGAGCAGGGATCCTGGAGAAGGGTGCAGTCTGCCTCTGGAGATCCAGGGGAAGAGGCAGCTGCTGCTCCTCTGGGAATCCAGTGGGAAGCTGTGCTGGTGTGTCAGAATCTCAGATTATATCCAGGTAGGAATGCTTGGCTCCTCCCCCTGGGCTCATATCTCCCAATGGGATGCTGCAGCTCTTATCAGCCATGCAGGGACATCCAATGGCCTCTCATCAGCAGGGAGGGGTGGGTGTGGAAGAGATAAGGAAAACTGCCCACTGAACAGAAGCCAGCTGCCACTCAGATGGCGAATAGAATACATCCTGCCTGGCAATCTGGGATATGGGACAGGGAGGGATGAGCAGTCCCCACCGGCTGGGATGTCCCCTTGGCCACCACAGAGCCATTCCTGGATGCTGCTCCATCCAGGGAGAGCCGAGGGAGGGAAGGACACCGTTTGTTTCCCTTCCCTCTCCCTCCTGCACTGGAAATTTCCAATTGGTTTATGTGAGTTGCAGGCTAAGCTAAACATTTTAACTTGTCAATCACGCCGTGTTTGTTGACCCAAGATTGGCAGATACGGGAGACAGTTATGAGGGAAAAAAATGAGCCCGGTGGAAAACTCCTTCCTCGGGCTTTGTTTCAGCTCCATCATCTTGGCATCAGCTCCCGGGCTCTTTTTTTTCCCCCTCCTTCCTCGGTGAAATAAGGCTGTAAAAATAAACCCACACAATCGATTCATCTCCTCCCTGAGACACGTGTGTGTTTAATAATGTTTAACTTGTTTACTGCGGGGAGCTCACGACTCCAGGGGCAGTTCAGGAGGTTTCACTGCTGCACTTTCCTGGGCTTTTAGTGGAAAACGTCTTTTTTTTGGGGGGGAAGAGAGCAGCTGCTGCCAGGGAGCTCTTGGTGGAGATTTGTATAAATTTTCATTTTCATTTGGTAAATTTCAGGAATAAGCAGGTCAAAGCAAGCAAGGGGAGCAAAGGGAACAGGGAATCCTGGGGAATCAGGATTCCAATCAGGGAACAGAGCAAACATCTCCCCTCCAGCATCCTCCTGGCCGTGGGTTCCTCATCCAGGGAATCTGCTGGGAGCCCAGCTGCTCACAAACCTCTGCAAGGGCTGCCTCAGGCCCAGGATGAGCAGGAGCTGCACAGGGAGGCAGAGCAGCAATCCCTCTTGGAGCCAGGCAAGGACAGGATTTAATCCAGATTTAATCTGGATTTAACCCAGATTCAATCCAGCCCAGGATGAGCGGGAGCTGCACAGGGAGGGAGAGCAGCAATCCCAGCCAGGAAAGGACGGGATTTAATCCAGATTTTATCCAGATTTAACCCAGATTTAGCCCAGATTTAACCCAGATTTTATCCAGATTTAATCCAGATTTAACCCAGATTCAATCCAGCCCAGGATGAGCGGGAGCTGCACAAGGAGGGAGAGCAGCAATCCCAGCCAGGGAAGGACGGGATTAAATCCAGATTTAACCCAGATTTAATCTAGATTTAATCCAGATTTAACCCAGATTTAACCCAGATTTAACCCAGATTTAATCCAGATTTAATCCAGATTTAACCCAGATTCAATCCAGCCCAGGATGAGCGGGAGCTGCACAGGGAGGGAGAGCAGCAATCCCAGCCAGGAAAGGACGGGATTTAATCCAGATTTAATCCAGATTTAACCCAGATTTAGCCCAGATTTAACCCAGATTTTATCCAGATTTAATCCAGATTTAACCCAGATTCAATCCAGCCCAGGATGAGCGGGAGCTGCACAAGGAGGGAGAGCAGCAATCCCAGCCAGGGAAGGACGGGATTAAATCCAGATTTAACCCAGATTTAATCTAGATTTAATCCAGATTTAACCCAGATTTAACCCAGATTTAATCCAGATTTAATCCAGATTTAACCCAGATTTAACCCAGATTTAACCCAGATTTAATCCAGATTTAACCCAGATTTAACCCAGATTTAATCCAGATTTAACCCAGATTTAACCCAGATTTAACCCAGATTTAATCCAGATTTAACCCAGATTTAACCCAGATTTAACCCAGATTTAATCCAGATTTAACCCAGATTTAACCCAGATTTAACCCAGATTTAACCCAGATTTAATCCAGATTTAACCCAGATTTAACCCAGATTTAACCCAGATTTAATCCAGATTTAACCCAGATTTAACCCAGATTTAACCCAGATTTAATCCAGATTTAACCCAGATTTCCCAGCTGCTGCTGTCTGGAAAAGCCTGGTTTAGCAGCCTCCCCCGGTTTAACGAGGAGCTAATCCAGGGAAAGGTTTGGGGACAGATGAGCTCAGGCTGCGCTCAGGAATGCGAGAGGATCCGAGCCGGGAGGAGAATTCCTGGCAGGATTTTCCCTCCCTGCATCCCGATCTTTGCTCAGCTCCCCACCCTCGGGGCAGGGAGGATTCCCCAGGAGGATTCTCCGAGGAAAATGGAATTTTGGGGAAGGATTTCCCAGGAAAAGGGGCAAGGCTTCCCCTGAGGAGCATCCCGTGATCCCCAGGGATGGGATTCAAAGGCACTTTGTAGGGAAAATCCCATTCCATCCCCCACAGCCAGAAAATCCCAAAACCTTGGTGATTTTTACCTGTTTTTTTCAGCTACTAAATGCCACTAGGGTTGGAAAAATATGGAATATAGGATAACAGCAGTGAGTTTTCTATAGGAAAATCACTGTAACTCATTCATTAGAACCTTTATCAGAAATACCAGAGATAAATTTGGATTATCTTAATGAAGTGCCACCTCAGCATGGCCACAATCCATAAAGCTCAGATGCAAACTGCTCATAATGCAGATAATAATGTGAATGATGGAGATAATAATGTGAATTGTGTAAAAATAATGTGAATTGCATAGATAAAAATGTGAATTATGTAGATAATAATGTGAATTAGGTAGGTAATGACAAGAATTAAATAGTCACAAATGCAGAAATCATTTCTCCTTGTGGGGATGGAAAAGGATGGAAAAGGGGTGGAAAAAGGATGGAAAAGGGGTGGAGAAGGATGGAAAAGGATGGAAAAGGATGGAAAAGGGGATGAAAAAGGATGGAAAAGGGTGGAAAGAGAATGGAAAAAGGATGGGAAAAGGATGAAAAAGGATGGAAAAAGGATGGAAAAGGGGTGGAAAAGGATGGAAAAGGATGGAAAAGGGATGGAAAAAGGGATGGAAAAAGGGATGCAAAAAGAGATGGAAAAGGAATGGAGAAGGGATGGAAAAGGGATGGAAAAGGCTCCAACTGTGCCATTCCTGCCTTTCCCAAAGGCCAGGATGATCCATCTCCACCTGGGGAGAACCCAGCAGAGCATTTGCCCGGATTTACACCCAGGCCTCCTCTGGAGGTTCCCTAAGATTGGCCTTTCCCAGCTGCCACAATGTGCAAACCCAGGGCTCAGGGAATGTTTCTGTGCCTGCTCTGGGGTGCCCTGACCCCCAGGGCAGCTCTGACTCTGACCTTCATCCATGGAGAAAGTTTCCCAGACTCCAGAATGGACTGGAACCCACCAAAGTGTGCAACAGATTACAGAGAGCAGTGAGGGTGGGTGAGAAATTGAGGGTTTGGGGTTTTTAGTGTGCTGTGGGTGGAAGCAAGATGTGGGCACAGGGTGTCATCCTGGGCTGCTTCTTCACCTTCTTCTTCCTCCTTCTCCAGGGGTCTGGGTGGCATTTTGGAATTGGGCAGAAAAGTCCCCACTGGGGCTCTGTGGGATCAGTTATTGGGGTAAAAGAGAAATAATCCAGGTGTCAGCTCTTCATTGGACAGTTCAGTCTTAAAAGCCCTTGGACCAGGAGATTGTTGGGCATTTTGTGCCTTCTCATGGAAAGCTGCAGAACTCACAGCAGTGAGACTGTTTTAGTGATAAGAAATAATAAACACTTGAATTCTAACATGAATTATCATCTCAAGTGCCTCCAATGCAGACCTAGAGAAACCCATAACTGGGACCCCCACATCAGAGCTTTAACTCCAGCAACACCCTGGGAAAAACCTCCCCCTGCACTTCCTTCCACAGCCTGACGGAAATTCCGGGAACCAAGCTCATCCTTTTCCCTCAAACCCCACCTGTAAATGGAATTATCAGCCCCATCCACGGCCCTGCTCTTGAATAAACAGCTCCAACCCCACCAAGAACAAACCAACTGCACCCCCAGCACTGGAAAATCTGAGCCAAAGGCTCCTCAAAGGCACCAAATTGCCTCGTTTTTCCTGCAACAACTTGGGGTTAGGCACCGAAATACTCCTGGAAAGCCAGCGCCTTGTGTTTGTTTTAAATTAACTCACACAAGTCCAGACAAAAATGGTATTAAAAATATCTTAATGGGCTATTCTGCAGTCGTGCACTTAAGGGTTATTGCTCTTGACTGGCTCATAAATTATATTTTTATTTGCCAATAAAACAATAAGAATAATTTGGATTATTCTCCTTTCAGAAGGGATTATTTCTTCCCTCATAATCGTTGATAAATGGTGAAATGTGCTCCAGAACACCGAGCAATTCATGGATCCATAAAGAAAGAGTGGAAAAATCCCCTAAGCTAGCAAGGGAACAAGAGCAAGCTGAGTTCTGAAATTCATTAAATGACAGATCTGCAGCGGTGGGTGACCTGGGAGAGACCCAAAAATGAGCATTTTCTGTGCTCCACAGGTGGGATTTGCTGTGTGGAGGAGGAGACTTCGGCCTTCGTGGGAGCTGAGGAATATTTTCCCAAACTCTTGGAAACTTTGGAATAATAAATGACGCCTTTTGGTGAGGTCACTTGGAGCAATCTGTCACCCATCTGCTTTTGCAGGAGACAGAAAATGCCCTAAAAATGGAAAAAAAAAAAATCCATCAGGATGGCTCTGAGCAGGACCACAGCCCCAATCCATGATTTTTTTTGAGAGCATTGCAGACTGGCAGGAAGGAAGGCCTGAGTTTGAAAGCCTGGCTGGTGGGATCCTCTCTGCCCTCAGGGGATGCTCCTGGCTGCATTTCCTCTGTTGAGCCTTGCCATGGCCACCTTGACACTCAACTTCCTTGTCCACACCGAGCAAACTCCTTCCCTTTCTCGTTCCAGCACTGGAGAAACCCAGATAGCTTTGGGAAAACCCAGTTAGCTTTGGTAAACTCAGTTAGCTTTGGTAAGTTCAGTTAGCTTTGGGAAATCCAGTTAGCATTGTTAGATTCAGTTAGCTTTGGTAAATTCACCCAAGATGACCCAAAATGGCCCCAAAATGCACGGCCGGGCACGGGGTCTCTCCCTGGGATCAGCTCTGCTCCATTTGCACCTTGCAGTTCATTGTCCCAGCCCAGCTTTGGCCCAGCCAGTCCCACCCTGCTTGTTTTTCTCTCTCCAGCCCACGGGGTTTGTGCTCCTGGGCTGAGATTGGGATCATTTGTCCTTGGTGCCCAGCTGGAGCAGGAATTGTTTTGTCTCCCTGCTCTGTGCACAGAGCTCAGCATCCCCTGATGTGAGCCCAGCCCCACAGACTGAAGAGCACAGAAAAACTAAAACACAGAAAAGCTGAACCTGAGCACCCCAGGACTCCCAGACCACGAACAAATCCATGGGCAGGTGAAGAAAGGAGCAGCCAGCAACTCCATATTCGGGTTGTTGTTAATTCTCCTCACACTGCTCTGGGAATCCTGAAATTTGCCACTTTTGATCCCAAAATCTGCCTGGGCCTCACGGCTGCTCTGCTGTCACTGCTCCATCAGATGGGACCAGTGGGGGATTAATTTGTGACACCACCAAAATCCTGGGGACAAAATGTCCCAAACCCAGGAAAAATGGGGTTTACCGTGGGCTGTGAGGCAGATTGGGAATGACAGGGGAGGGAGGGGATCCCAGGGAGCTCCGCAATTCCCGAGGCTGACTCCAAGTGCAGCAGCCCCGGGCTCGTTCCAGGAGCCGCCTGCGGTTGGATGAAGTTTTGATCCCTTGGAGAGGAAAAAAGCAAAGGAGGAGGAGGGGGAGAAAGAAAAATCAAATTGTTCTCGGAAATCACGGTTAATGTCGAAATGTGGTTGATATTAAATCGTAATCTGCAGTTTTCAAGTCTGCTGCTCCTGGAGGAAAACGTTTCCTGCTGGAATTTTTAAGGGTTCCCTTCTTACCTCACTTCCTCTGTCAGCCCCAGCAAGCCTTCAACACGCATTAGTGCATCCAGCGTGGTAATTTCCAAAGGATTGTCTGGCAAAATAAAAAAAACCCACCCGGGCAAAATTCCAATGCTGTGGATCAGTTTAGGCCTGGAACGGGGGGGAGTTCTGACCCTGGATCCTTTGCTCCGCTGCAGTTTGAGGAAACCTTTTGGCCATCACTCCCAGCACCAAAATGGATTTATTTGCTGCTGAAGTGGCTGTGCAGGAGAAATTTCCCTCAATCCCACACTGATGGATCACCGTGCCTGGAGTGGAACAGGAATTATGCACCCAAGTGAAATAATTTATAGTATTAATAATAATAATAAAAATTATGCACCCAAGTGTAATTCTTCTTCTTCTTCTTCTTCTTCTTCTTCTTCTTCTTCTTCTTCTTCTTCTTCTTCTTCTTCTTCTTCACAATAATAACAGAATTTATGCACCCAAGTGTAATAATTTATAGTATTAATAATAATAATAATAATAACAACAGGGAATTATGCACCCAAGTGAAATAATTTATACTATTAATAATAATAATAAAAATTATGCACCGAGTGTAAGAATTATTATTATTAATAATATTAATATTAATAATAATAATAACAACAACAGGAATTATGCACCCAAGTGTAAGAATTTATAATATTAATAATAATAAAATAGAAATTATGCACTCAAGTGTAATCATTTATAGTAATAATAATAATAATAATAATAATAACAGAAATTATGCACCCAAGTGTAATCATTTATAGTAATAATAATAATAATAATAACAACAGAAATGATGTACCCAAGTGTAATCATTTATAGTATTAATAATAATAATAATAATAATAGTAACAGAAATTATGCACCCAAGTGTAATAATAATAGTAATAAGAATGATAATAACAACAGAAATGATGAACACAAGTGTAATAATTTATAGTAATACCAATACCAATACCCACAAAAAATAATAATAGTAATAATAATAATAATAATAATAATAATAGCCAATGAAATTTCAGGATGCTTTTAAATATAACACAAATTTCTGTAGGAAGACACCACTTCTGCTTCCTCTGAAACATTGATGGCAAAGAGCTTTGCAGAGCTGGCGAGAACTAAAGAGGAGCAGAATTTTAACTCTCTTGGGATTCAGGATTGTTGGGGGTTTAATATTTGATTTATCGTGGATTGATCCATCGGTTTGTGGTAGAAATATTCACAGGATTATAAAAATCAATATTTGATTTATCATGGATTGATCCATCAGTTTGTGGTAGAAATATTCACAGGATTACAAAATCAATATTGTATTTACCATGGATTGATCATCAGTTTGTGGTGGAGATGGTCACAGAATTATAGAATTAATATCTTATTTATTGTGGATTGATCTATCAGTTTGTGGTAGAAATGTTCACATGATTATAAAAATAATATTTTATCTGTATGGATTGGATCCATCAGTTTGTGGTAGAAATGTTCACAGGATTATAAAATCAATATTTTCATTGCTCAAATGTTCCCAGGTCTCCCCACCCCATGTGCAGCCGGACATGACCCCCTCTCCATCCCAAAATCCATCCCTTGTGCAGCCAGACAGGATCCCCCAAAATCCCCCAAATCCATCCCCCAAATCCATCCCCAAACCCATCCCTTGTGCAGCCGGGTTGGATCCCCCAAAATCCATCCCCCAAAATCCATCCCCAAAATCCATCCTGTATGCAGCCAGAGAGGATCCCCCAAAATCCATCCCCAATCCACCCCCAAAATCCCCAAATCACCCTGCAAATCCATCCCCAAACCCGTCCCTTGTGCAGCCAGGGAGGATCCCCCAAAATCCATCCCCAAACCCATCCCCAAAATCCATCCCCAAACCCATCCCCAAATCCATCCTCAAAATCCAACCCCCAAATCCCCCAAATCCACTCAAACCTGTCCTGAGTGCAGCCGGGCCAGTTCCCCGAAAATCCATCCCCCAAAATGCCCCAAATCCATCCCCAAACACGTCCCCTGGTGCAGCCAGGGAGGATCCCCCAAAATCCATCCCCAAAATCTATCCCCAAAATCCATCCCCAAAATCCATCCTGTATGCAGCCAGAGAGGATCCCCCCAAGCTCCATCCCCCAAAATCCCCCAAAATCCACCTCAAACCCATCCCGAGTGCAGCGGGCCGGTTCCTCCAATATCCATCCCCCAAAATGCCCCAAATCCATCCCCAAACCCCGTCCCTTGTGCAGCCAGAGAGGATCCCCCAAAATCCACCCCTAAAATCCATCCCAAAATCCATCCCCAAAATCCATCCCCAAAATCCATCCCCAAGCTTCATCCCCCCAAAATCCCCCAAATCCCCCCCAAACCCGTCCCTTGTGCAGCCAGAGAGGATCCCCAAGCTCCATCCCCCCAAATCCCCAAATCCATCCCCAAACCCGTCCCTTATGCAGCCAGAGAGGATCCCCCAAGCTCCATCCCCCAAAATCCCCAAATCCCCCCCAAACCCGTCCTTGTGCAGCCAGGGAGGATCCCCAAGCTTCATCCCCCCAAATCCCCCAAATCCATCCCCAAACCCGTCCCTTATGCAGCCAGAGAGGATCCCCCAAGCTCCAACCCCAAAATCCCCCAAATCCCCCCCCAAACCCGTCCCTTATGCAGCCAGAGAGGATCCCCCAAGCTCCATCCCCCCAAATCCCCCAAATCCCCCCCAAAGGCGTCCCGAGCGCAGCCGGGCCGGTTCCCCCCTCCATCCCGGAGGCAGCAGCAGCACGAGCTCCTTTTCCCGCGCCTTTCCAGCCTCCTCCGGGCTGCGGCTCCAGGCAGGAGCCAGCCGGCAGCGTCCCCGATATTTTCATCATGGACTGGCCCCGGAATGTTGATAATTTGTAAACACAGCGAAAGGGCCGGGAGACAGAGGGGCAGCGTGTGTGCGACGGGCAGGGGAGGCAGGGAAGGAGGGGGACGTTTCCTCGGGCAATTCACGCTGGATTCAGGAAATCTGGGAAGGTGCCCGCTGCCGTGAAGTGATCGGGCTCACGGCTCAAAGCGATTTTTCTTGGAGTGTCACCGCCGCACACAACCGCCGTGTGTTCTTTCTTGCTCCGCTCCCGCCGCCGATGCTCCGAGGCTGCTCCAGCCTGGCTCGCTCCGGCGGGGAACGGGACAAAACTGGGGTTTGATGCTGTGCTGCTGCTCCTCCTCCTCCTCTCGCTTCCAGCAGAAGGGGCCCTCCCGAGTTTTTGGGATTTGGACGGAAGCGCTGGGAGCTGAAAAGGGCGAGGATGTGCGTCCGTGTGCGGGAGAGAGGCTGCGAGAGGAAAAAATGTCAGGAGCCATCCAAAGGTGTTGGCCAGACTGGGCTGATGGGGCAGCTCTGGACTCCAGCCCTGCCTCTGCTTCTGTGCCTGGCTCCAGATGATCCCCGAAATCCAGCCCCAAAATCCATCCCCAAAATCCATCCCCAAACCCATCCCCAAAATCCATCCCCAAAATCCATCCCCAAACCCACCCTGTGTGCAGCCAAGCCAGATCCCCCAAAACCCATCCCAAAACCCATCCCTGGTGTAGCTGGGCAGGATCCCCAAAATCCAGCCCCAAAATCCATCCCCAAAATCCATCCCCAAAACCCACCCTGTGTGCAGCCAGGCAGGATCCCCCAAAATCCACCCCCAAAATCTGTCCCCAAAATCCATCCCCAAAATCCTCCCTTTTTGTTGCTTCCCAGCCCTGAGTTCTGCTGAGCTGGGCTGCAGGAGCAGAGCCTTGTTGGTGCCATTCCTTCCTCAAACTTCTTGCCTTGCAAAAGGAAATAAAAATCTCATTTTGGTGCTTCCCAGCCCTGGGTTTTTCAGAGCTGGGCTGCAGGAACAGAACCTTGGTGACACCATTCCATCCTCAACCTTCTCGCCTTGCAAAAGGAAATAAAAAAATCTCCTTTTGCTGCTTGGAGCCCTGGGATGTGCTGAGCTGGGCTCAGGAGCAGAGCCTTCATGCTGCTGCTCCTTCCTCAAACTTCTTGCCTTGCCAAAGGAAAAAAAAATTACTTTCTGCTTCTGAGCCCTGGGTTTTGCAGAGCTGGCTCAGGAACAGGGCCTTGATGCTGCTGCTCCTTCCTCATATTTCCTGCCATGCAAATGGACAAAAAAAATCTCATTTTGCTGCTTCCCAGCCCTGGGTTCTGCAGAGCTGGGCCGCAGGAACAGAACTTTGATGGCACCATTCCATCCTCAACGTTCTCGCCTTGCAAAAGGAAATAAAAAATCTCCTTTTGCTGCCTGGGAGCCCTGGGATGTGCTGGACAGCCAGGCTGGGCTGCAGCAGTCCCTCAGAGCCCTGCTGAGCCCCCTCCAACACGCCCAAATCAGCAGCAGCAGGAACAGGAACAAGGACAAAGAGGTCCCCGAGTGCCTCGGCAGAAATAACCAAAAATCCAAATGCAATAAACAAAGGCCATGTGCTGGTACAGAAAATCTCCCACTCGGAGCCCTCCCGGCCCTTAATCCCACCTGTCAACAACCCAGCTGCACTGCAGGGGCCAGTCCTGCATCTCCCCCTGCTTTCCCAGCTGGCACTGCAGGGGCCGTCCTGCATCTCTCCCTGCTTTCCCAGCTGCACTGCAGGGGCTGTCCTGCATCTCTCCCTGCTTTCCCAGCTGCACTGCAGGGGCTGTCCTGCATCTCTCCCTGCTTTCCCAGCTGCACTGCAGGGGCTGTCCTGCATCTCTCCCTGCTTTCCCAGCTGCACTGCAGGGGCTGTCTGCATCTCTCCCTGCTTTCCCAGCCCTGCTCCCTGTTTGCTTTGCTCTCAACCTCACCACTCGTGTCTCGCTGCTCTTGCAAGACCCATTGGTGGGCTGGAGCCCAAGGAGGTGGAAGCTGCAGGGCCTTCAAGGTCCTTGCCTTGCTGAGAAAGCCCTTCCCTGCTTCCTGCTCGCCCTGCTGGTGCTGCTGCCACAGCAGAATTCCCACTGCCTTGGAAAACGCGGGGGCACGCTGGGCAGGAAGGCAGGCTCGGGTCAGTGGCACAGCCCCACACAGGGAGCTGCTTCTGGAAGGAAGGCTGGAGGCTGAAATTTTATTTTTATCCGCGGAAAATGAGGCTTCAGGCGTCATTCAGGTGCAGGTGGGAGGTGGGAGCTCACCAGGCTTTGGGCTGCCATCTCCTGTGGGCCTCTCCAGCAGGAGCTGGAAGGGATGGGGCCCTTCCCCAGGGATTTTTAGGGCCAAAGGCAAAGGAGGAGCAGGTTTTCCTGGGGGAATGTGCAGCAGCAGGCTCTGCCTGGAGCTCTCTGCCCTGTGGTTGGAAGGTTCCTCTGCTGAGCCCGGCAGAACAAAGGGGTGGAGATTGATACTGAACTAAAAAAATAAATTCCATGAGTCCCAAAAGGAGCCAGACCGACCCCAACAGCCAATCCAGAGGGATTTTCAGCAGGATCAGTAATCCTGTCCACCAAGGGATTCCAAACCAGCCGTGAGGGATCTGAGTTAAATAATGAGACTCTCCCAGCTCTTTTTATCCACACTGAGCCTTCTCCGGATGGTTCTTTCTCTCCAGCCCTTCAGGGTTAACTTCAAACACTCTGGAGCATTTTCAGTTCTTGTCAGAGGGTGCTTGGCCCTTCTGTGTGTGCTGGACTCCAGCAGGGAGGGAACAGCCACAAGTCCTTGGAAAACTTGTGAGAGAGCCCCAGCGCTCTGCTGACCAGGCTGGGGGTTAAAAAAACACCCCTGGAGCAATCCCTGGGTTCCCCCCTCACCCCAGGGGTTCTGGGCTCCAAAACAAGCCCAAACCCCTGCTGAGATGAAGAGAAATGACAATGGGGGGAGAGGAGGAATGGGAAGGACGTGGAGCTCCCTCAGCAGCTCCCAGCACAGGCAGGGAAGAGAATTCTTCCCAATTCTCTTGGGCAGGAGAATTTCCCCAGGCTCAGGCAGCCTTTCTCTCCATCCAGGGCTCC
Organism: Haemorhous mexicanus; assembly: GCF_027477595.1. Lineage (NCBI taxonomy): Eukaryota > Metazoa > Chordata > Aves > Passeriformes > Fringillidae > Haemorhous > Haemorhous mexicanus. The sequence continues at coordinate 10,604,641 of NC_082360.1, read as the reverse complement.
TGGAGAGCCCAGACAGCTCCCACCAACACATGGGGGAACTCTGGGATGAAGGGAACTCTCTCTTCCTCCTTCTCTTCCTCCTTCTCTCCTCCTTCTCTTCCTCCTTCTCTTCTCTTCTCTTCCTCCTTCTCTTCCTCCTTCTCTTCCTCCTTCTCTTCTCTCCTCTCTTCTCTTCTCTTCTCTTCTCTTCTCTTCTCTTCTCTTTCTCTTCTCTTCTCTCTCTTCTCTTTCTCTTCTCTTCTCTTCTCTTCTCTTCTCTTCTCTTCTCTTCTCTTCTCTTCTCTTCTCTTCTCTTCTCTCCTCTCCTCTCCTCTCCTCTCCTCTCCTCTCCTCTCCTCTCCTCTCCTCTCCTCTCCCTCTCCTCTCCCTCTCCCTCTCCCTCTCCCTCTCCCTCTCCCTCTCCCTCTCCCCTCTCCCTCTCCCTCTCCCCTCTCCCTCTCCCTCTCCCTCTCCCTCTCCCTCTCCCTCTCCCTCTCCCTCTCCCTCTCCCTCTCCCTCTCCCTCTCCCTCTCCCTCTCCTCCTCTCCCTCTCCCTCTCCCCTCTCCTCTCCCTCTCCCTCTCCCTCTCCCTCCTCTCCCTCTTCTCTCAGCATGGGGAGATGAGGAGTGGGAAGGGGGTGCAGCTCCATCAGCACAGACCAGGCAGGCGATGAGCAGAGCTCCTGGGAAGAGATTTCCCCAGGCTCAGGCAGCCTTTGTATGCACCCAGGGTT